>NC_134357.1:174093633-174440299 GCF_048569485.1 Anomaloglossus baeobatrachus | reverse complement strand
GCATTGTTGGGCGCCAAACTGCTCTTGGACAGTTGGGAGAAGTTGCTCTTGGAGGACATTCTGGTACCATTTTTTATTCATGGATGTGTTTATAGGCAAGACTGTAAGTGAGCCGATTCACTTGGCTGAGAAGCAACCCCACACATGAATCGTTTCAGGATGCTTAACAGTTGGCATGAGACAAGACTGGTGGTAGCTCTCACCTCTTCTTCTCCTAATAAGCTGTTTTCCAGATGTCCCAAACAATCGAAAAGGGGATTCATCTGAGAAAATGACTTTACCCCAGTCCTCAGCAGTCCACTCCCTGTACCTTTTGCAGAATATCAGTCGGTCCCTGATGTTTTTTCTGGAGAGAAGTGGCTTCTTTGATGCCCTCCTTGAAACCAGGCCTTGCTCAAAGAGTCTCCGCCTCACAGTGCGTGCAGAAGCACTCACACCAGCCTGCTGCCATTGCTGAGCTAGCTCGGCACTGCTGGTAGTCCGATCCCGCAGCTCATACAGTTTTAAGATACGGTCCTGGTGTTTGCTGGTCCTTTTTGGGCGCCCAGAAGCCTTTTTGGCAACAATGGAAGCTCTCTCCTTGAAGTTCTTGATGGTGTGATGGATTGTTGACTGAGGTGCAATTGTAGCTGCGATACTCTTCCCAGTTAGGCCATTTTTGTGCAGAGCAATGATGGCTGCACGTGTTTCTTTAGAGATAACCATGGTTAACTGAAGAGAAACAATAATACCAAGCACCAGCCTCCTTTTAAAGTGTCCAGTGGTGTCATTCTTACTTAATCATGACTGATTGATCGCCAGGCCTGTCCTCATCAACACCCACACCTGTGTTAATGGAACAATCACTAAAACAATGTTAGCTGCTCCTTTTAAGGCAGGAATGCAATGATGTTGAAATGTGTTTTGGGGGTTAAAGTTCATTTTCTTAGCCAATATTGACTTTGCAAGTAATTGCTGTTAAGCTGATCACTCTTTATGACATTCTGGAGTATATGCAAATTGCCATTAGAAAAACTTAAGCAGTAGACTTTGTAAAAATTAATATTTGTAGCATTCTCAAAACTTTTGGCCATGACTGTACTTCTTGGTGGTGAACTGCTCTGTATAACCCTACCCTCATCACTGATTAGCATCTTTGTGACAACAGAAATTGTACACTGTACTACTTATCATTAGTGTGGACAGGGTTGTACAGAGCTGACCATTCCGAGCTCTACTACATTTACAGCTATGAAAACTGACTTTATCCCAACTGCTGCCCCCAGTAAAAAAGTGATGCATCACTGGAATCAGGGTTTCAGCTCCTACATTATGCTGCTCTCAGATTACATAACAAAAACCTGGTGACAGATTCCCTTTAACTTTGGCATTTGGATCTACAACTTCTCAATATCAAATGTAGATGTAGTTAGACTTTGCTGAACCCCCTTAACTGGGATAAAAAATTGTCTTTATGTTGCCTATACACATCCTATAATTGCAAACAGTGGATGATATTGTACTTATCATGAGTCTAAATATGTTTTTTAATACTATAGTTACAGCCCTATTATAGGCTTATAATCTGCTGGCATAGACATTAAGTCTCCACCAGCCATCTTTATGACCACTCACCATAAAATAATAATTTAAGGAATTCAGGGGCATCTTTAACCCCTTTACTAGTGATGACCGCACCCGTGGATATTCGGGGTTACCGAAAAAGCACAAACTAAAAGAAAAACCAAATTCGGGAAGTGAACTTGCTGCCAAACTTGCCCCCGAACAACAAATCCCATACAAGTCAATGGGGATGAGAAGTTTGTGAATGTAAACTGACCATAATTTAAATGCCTTCATTATTAGTTTTTTGGAGGTCTAAATATTGTCATCCTGTCCAGTCAGCTATTCCAAGGAGCTCTAACACTTATGTGAGCACTGAAACCTCCTCAATGCTTACAGTAGCTTGTGGCTGGTTCCTAATAATCTGCTCTGCACTTGTCAAAAGATGGTATAGTATTGCATTATTGTATGATTAACTTCATAGAACAATGTTGTGATATTATAACCAATAAAAAAATTTAAGCGGGCTTTACACGCTACAATTTATCTAACAATGTGTCAGCGGGGTCACGTCGTAAGTGACGCACATCCGGCATTGTTAGTTACATTGTAGTGTGTGAAACCTCTGTGCGATTGCGATTGAATGTTAAAACGTTGATCGCATGCACGTCGCTCAATTACTAAAAATTGAACGTCAGGTTGTTCAATGTTCCCGAGGCAGCACACATCGCTCCGTGTGACACCCCGGGAACGATGAACTGCAGCTTACCTGCATCCCACGGTTCTCGCCAGCAATGCAGAAGGAAGGAGGTGGGCGGGATGTTTACGTCCCGCTCATCTCCGCCCCTCTGCTTCTATTGGCCGGCTGCCGCGTGACGTCGCGGTGACGCCGAACATCCCTCCCACTCCAGGTAGTGGATGTTCGCGCCCACATCGAGGTCGTATGGAAGGTAAGTACATGTGACGGGAAATAATCGTTTGTGCGATACGGTCAACAAATTGAACGTGCCGCACATACGATGGGGGCGGGTCACATTGCATACTATATCATATGGGAAATTGTAAGGTGTGAAGCAGCCTTAAGATGTAGGCAAGACCAAACCAGTCTGCAAGCTGTTTGAAACATAAAACATGCTGTAGAGCTCATACATGCACTACAGTCTCTTGAAATAGCTGATTAGAGGGAGCAAAGATAATAATAATATAATAATAATAATAATAACACATTTTATTTATATAGTGTCAACATATTCCATAGCACTTTACCATTCATAAAAAAATTCAACATATACCAAGAAGATTAAGGGCCCTGATCACAAGCTTACAACCTATGAGATGTCAAACCCCTACCAGTGTAGTACTGTAAGTCTATCCTATGTGCAGGCTATCCATTTTAAAAGGCTAAATAACCCCTTTAAATTGCATAAATACATTGATAACTGGGTATTGCTTTATTTTTTATATTTACATTTGCAGAAGATAACAGATTACCAGCATAGCTTAGCATTTGCAAGAAAAAGGTATTCCTCAAAAAAAAAAGCATTCTGAACAAAAATATTTAGTAAAAAATAAAATAACAGCTGTAGCAGTTGATCTGTCCTTAAGGATGGAGGACACCCAAAGACTTTGGCCACAATAGAAGTCATACGGATTATATAGATAAATAGGGTTAAATGTCGATCCCCCAAGCCACTGTGAAAGCAACAAGCCAATCGCAAAAAAATCAGAAGCATTTGGATTTTTTGCAGCTTGTTTGCCTCAGAAACAGACTTCTTTTAGTCACTTTAAATGGTTAGAAATAATAACTTTCCAAAGCTTGAAAATAGACACTTTGAAAATATTGAAAATGTTGCTTCCTAAACTGTTCTTCAACACGTGCTCATTGCCCGGCTCAGAAAGGTTGTTTCCTCATTTTAAAAGTACTAGGACTTGATTCCTCATCCTTATTAGTAATTACCAGCCTGTCAGATCATCTTCATATAATCCTAGATGGAAGCCCAAGGTCATTCTGTAGTCAGCTTCATTTCTTAACAAATGATATTGGTGTCATTTTGTAACCTCAATTTATCAGCAATATAGGAGGTCAGTGCAGTAGGCCATTGGGAGAATGTGAACGAGAGGAATACAATTTTAAGCACTTTATAAAATGTTGAAAGTGTTCTAGAATTTCCAATGGTGTCATGCCTGAATGGTCATTAGGGTACAATAAATAGAACATAAGAGTTAAAACTTGATTCATTCATAAATAAAGAATAGTGTTTCTTAGAGCTTTATTTATTTATTATAATAGAGAATGGCATTGTATATTTATCAGTCTGATAGCTTACTTTCCTCTCTATCTTAACCCCTTTAGGACGAAGCCAGTTTTGTACTTAATGACCAGGCCATTTTTTGCAATTCTGACCAGTGTCACTTTATGAGGTCATAACTCTGGAACGCTTCAACGGATCCCGGTGATTCTGACATTGTTTTTTCGTGACATATTGTACTTCATGATAGTTATAAATTTAGAACGATATTTTTTGCTTTTATTTGTGAAAAAATCGGAAATTTGATGAAAATTTTGAAAATTTTGCAATTTTCAAACTTTTAATTTTTATGCCCTTAACCCAGAGAGTTATGTCACACAAAACAGTTAATAAATAACATTTCCCACATGTCTACTTTACATTAGCGCAATTTCTGAAACAAAATGTTTTGGGGTTAGGAAGTTAGAAGGGGTCAAAGTTCATCAGCAATTTCCCATTTTTTCAACAAAATTCACAAAACCATTTTTTTAGGGACCACATCACATTTGAAGTGACTTTGAGAGGCCTAAGTGACAGAAAATACCTAAAAGTGACACCATTCTCAAAACAGCACGCCTCAAAGTACTCAAAACCACATCCAAGAAGTTTATTAACCCTTCAGGTGCTTCACAGGAACTAAAGCAAAGTGGAATGAAAAAAAGCAAAAAATAAAATTTTACCTAAAATGTTGCTCTACCCCAAATTTATTCACTTTTAGAAGAAATAACACAACAAAATGAACCCCAAAACTTGTTACCCACTTTCTTATGAACGCGCCAATACCCCACATGTGGTCAGAAACCTTTGTTTGGACAAATGGGAGGGCTCGGAACAGAAGGAGCAATATTTGAATTTTGGAAAGCAAATTTGGCTGAAATAGATTGCGGGCACCATGTTGCATTTACAT
Source organism: Anomaloglossus baeobatrachus (assembly GCF_048569485.1). Classification (NCBI taxonomy): domain Eukaryota; kingdom Metazoa; phylum Chordata; class Amphibia; order Anura; family Aromobatidae; genus Anomaloglossus; species Anomaloglossus baeobatrachus. Next base: position 174,435,562 of record NC_134357.1, on the reverse strand, counting down.
GTCCGCCAAGGTACCTAAACAGCAGAAACCCCTTACAAGTGACACCATTTTGGAAACTAGACCCCTTAAGGCTTCTATCTAGGGGTATAGTGAGCATTTTGGATCCACAGGTACTTCACAGATTTTGATAACGTTACGTTGTCACATTGAAAATTTTCATTTTTTTCTCAAAAATGTTGCTTTAGCATCAATTTTTTCACTTTTTCAAGAGGTAATTCCAAAAATGTGACCCCAATGTTTGTTACCCACTTTTTTATGAGCGCGGTGATACCTCACATGTGGTCTGAAACCTTTGTTTGGAGAAATGGGAGGGCTTGGAACGGAAGGAGCAATATTTGAATTTTGGAAAGGAAATTTGGCTGAAAAAGATTGCGGGCACCATGTCGCATTTGGAGGACCCCTAAGGTACGTAAACAGCAAAAAAACACCACAAGTGACCCCATATTGGAAACTAGGCCCCTCAAGGAATTTATCTTGATGTTTGGTGAGTACCCTGAACCCCCAGGTGCTTTACAGAAGTTTATAACGTTGAGCCATGAAAATAAAAAAATAAAATTTTACCACAAAATTGTTACTTCAACCAGGTAGCTTTTTTTTTCACAAGGGTAACAGGAAAAAAATCACCATGAAATTTATTGCGCAATTTCTCCTGAGTTTGTTGATATCTTGTATGTGGTGGAAATCAACTGTTTGGGCGCATGGCAGGGCTCAGAAGAGAAGGAGTGCAATTTGACTGCAAAATTGGCTGGAATCAATAGCGGACGCCATGTTGCATTAGGAGAACCCCTGAGGTGCCTAAGCAGTGGAGGTCCCCCACAAGTGACCCCATTCTGGAAATAAGACCCCTCAAGGCTTTAATCTAGGTGTATATTGAGCATTTTGAATACACGAATACTTCACAGAATTTGATAAGCTTAGGTTGCCATATTGAAATTTTCATTTTTTTCACAAAAATGTTGATTTAGCGACACATTTTTCACTTTTTCAAGAGGCAACAACAAAACGTGTACCCCACAGGTTGTTATCTAATTTCTTGTGAGCGCAGGGATACCACACATGTGGCCAAAAACCTTTGTTTGGATAAATGGGAGGGCTTGGAATGGAAGGAGCACCATTTGAATTTTGGAAAAGTTGAAGTAAATTGCGCGCACCATGTCACATTAGCAGGGCCCCTTGGGCACCTATACATCAGAAACCCCCCACAAGTGACCTCATTTTGGAAACTGGACCCCTCAAGGATTTTATTCAGGAGTATAGTAAACATTTTGAATCCACAGGTACTTCACAAAACTGTTGCTGTAGCAAAAAATTTCTCACTGTTAAGGGGGCTTTACACGCTGCGACATCGCTAATGCGGAGTCGTTAGGGTCACGGAATTGGTGACGCACATCCGGCCGCATTAGCGATGTTGCTGCGTGTGACACCGATGAGCGATTTTGCATCGTTGCAAAAACGTGCAAAATCGCTCATCGGTGACATGGGGGTCCATTCTCGATTATCGTTACTGCAGCAGTAACGATGTAGTTCGTCCCTCCTGCGGCAGCACACATCGCTATGTGTGACGCCGCAGGAACGAGGAAGCTCCCCTTACCTGCCTCCCGGCCGCTATGAGGAAGGAAGGAGGTGGGCGGGATGTTCCGGCCACTCATCTCCGCCCCTCCGCTTCTATTGGGCGGCCGCTCAGTGACGTCACTGTGACGCCACACGGACCGCCCCCTTAGAAAGGAGGCGGTTTGCCGGTCACAGCGACGTCGCCGGGCAGGTAAGTATGTGTGACGCATGTGCGCGATGTTGTGCGGCATGGGCAGCGATTGCCCGTGTCGCACAACAGATGGGGGCGGGTACCCACGCTAGCGATATCGGGACCGATATCGCAGCGTGTAAAGTAGCCTTTAGGCTATGTGGCCATGATCCAGCGACACGGCGTCTAGTACCCAGTGTCAGCCTCCTGCAGAAATGTGAGTGTTGTCCACGGGAGAACGCAGCTGCCCATGCCCACGATTTGGGTTCAGGCTGCTGTGGACTTTAGTTCTATTCTACCTGCAAAGAACACTCATCTCCGCAGCATAAATTGACATCCTGAGGCTCGGGAAGCTGCGCCACAGGTCGATTTATGCTGCGGAGAAAAGAAACACAGTGGGCACGGGATTTCTAAAAATCCTGCCACTGTGCTTCTACTGCACAACGCAGCGTTATGGACGCAGGGAAAACACTCTGCGCCCAAAATGTTGCAAACCCTGATTGTGGGCACACAGCGTAAAATGCTACAATGGATGAATGGATAGATGTCAAACATATATATAACGTCCCACCCCCCTGCATATTCTAAGCTGGCGCCCTTTAGTGCCTTTCATGTGACACTAAAGGATGCCTAGCCTTGTATTTAGCCCAAAAAAAAAAAAAATAATTAAAATAAATGACGTGGGGTCCCCCCTATTTTTGATAGCCAGCTAGGGTAAAGCAGACAGCTGTAGCCTGCAAACCACAGCTGACAGCTTCACCTTGTCTGGTGATCAATTTGGAGGGCTCCCCAAGCTGTTTTTTTTTTTTAATTATTTATAAATAAATAATTAAAAAAAAAAAACAAACGTGGGGTCCCCCCAAATTAGATCACCAGCCAAGGTGAAGCTGACAGCTGGGGTCTGGTATTCTCAGGATGGGAAGAGCCACGGTTATTGGACTCTTCCCAGCCTAAAAATAGCAGGCCGCAGCCGCCCCAGAAGTGGCGCATCCATTAGATGCGCCAATTCTGGCGCTTCGCCCCAGCTCATCCCGCGCCCTGGTGCGTTGGCTAACGGGGTAATGAATGGGGTTGATACCAGGTGTGTAATGTCACCTGGCATCAAGCCCAGCAATTAGTTATGTCACGGCGTCTATCAGATACCCGACATAACTAATTGACAGTAATAAAAAAAAAATTGACAACAAAAAAAAATTTATTTGAAAAAACACTCCCCAAAACATTCCCTGATTGACCAATTTATTGAAAAGAAAAAAAAAAAATCCACAATTATCCATTTGGATGTCCCACGTCGCCTCTGGACCTTCTAGAATATGGGGGACACGTTCAGGGAACGTATCCCCCATTTTCTAGGAGGGCAGACCCTCCATTTGAGGAGAGTGGGTGCAAAGAATCTGCACCCACCCTCCCTGGGTCACAGCTGCAGACTCTGTGCAGCAGCAGCCAGCGTCCTGAACACAGGAAGCTGTCATCTGCTCGGCACATGTGACCGGAGTCTGCAGAGAAGGAGGAGGGGGCCGCGGGGGATCAGCACTCCGGTATGTATGACACCGGGGGACACCGGGGGACACCAGGGGGGGGTAGGGGGGATCCCGGCGGGGCCTAGGGAGCAGGTTTCTGTCGCATGTGTGATGGCACATGCGACAGAAACCATAGGAACAGTGGAAATGCGGCCGGCGCGCTGCTGTGATCGCCGGTGCGCGCGGCCATCTTGGATTTTCGGGAGGGGGTTGGGGGTCGGGGGGGGCACTTTGGGGACACCGGGGGACCGGAGGGAACCGGGAAAAAGATTTATCTCCCATCTGGCATGTTTGAACATGCCAGATGGGAGATAAATCATTTTTTACCGGCGCGGTCATTTACTATAACTTGATGATCGGTATACGGTGTATACCGGTCATCAGGTGAGCGGGGACCGGAAAAACCGGCCCGAATCATGATCTCCAGGGTCTCAGCTACCCCCGGCAGCTGAGACCCCGGAAATTTTCTGACTCTGGGGGGCGCTAGACCCTTTTTTCCGACCGCCGTTAAAAAGCGGCGGATCGGAAAAAGTACCCTTATTTACCGCCGTTAAAAGGCGTATCGGCGGTCGTAAAGGGGTTAAGTTGATTTGTTCTATTTATACCATAAAGATTAATATTTTAGGCCACAATCACAAAGGTAAGTGCTGTATAGGTTAAACTTTATTTCCACTTGATAGTAAGAAAAACAAACCCCTTTCCTCCATTGCTTCAACTGCTCTAGCCAGATATCTCCACTAGGAGAGCTATTAACTAATGTAAGCCATGGAGGTCCACAGCTATAAAGTGCTTCATAACTGTAAAATAAATCCACAAGTGTTAGCTTGTCTTGTTAGAAGCCACCTTGAAATAGAGTTTGTCTAAACCAAATAAACACTGCAACACTAGGTAGCAAATTGTATGTAAAGAGCAAGAAATTATTGCATCCATGTTGTTTGAACTTGACGACATTTTAAATTGCATGAATTTACAAATGTAACAATCAAAAAAAATAGGCATTTGATGGTAACTTCCAGGAAGGTTTCATGATTAAAAACATGTACATACGTGAGAATAGTGAATCAATCCACAGATGATCAACTACGAGTCAAATATCCCCAACAGTAGTTTGCAATTCATTTCAGGAAGATTGCAAATAAGAAAATGTCAAGCACCCTTTCACACACTGCTGGAGACTAATGTGGGCGTCCCACGCTACGATATATCGAGCGATATGTCGTCGGGGTCACGATTCCGTGACGCACATCCGGCATCGTTAGAGATATCGTACCATGTGACACCTCCCAATGACTGTGAACGAGCAAAAATATTCACCTTATCGTTGCTCGTTGACATGTCGTTCATTTTCATAATCTCGTTTCTCCTTCTGTGCGCCGGTTGTTTGTCGCTCCCATGGCAGCACACATCGCTCCGTGTGACACCCCGGGAACGACGAACACAGCTTACTTGCGTCCCGCTGGCAATGAAGAAGGAAGGAGGTGGGTGGGATGTTTACGTCCCGCTCATCTCCGCCCCTCCGCTTCTATTGGCCGGCTACCATGTGACGTCGCTGTGATGCCGAACGTCCCTTCCCCTTCAGGAAGAGGATGTTTGCCGCCCACAGTGATGTCACCCGGGAGGTAAGTACGTGTGATGGAGGTTAACGACTTTGTGCGCCACGGGCAACTAATTGCCCGTGACGCACAAACAACGGGGGCGGGTGCGATCGCTTATGCGATTGCACGATTTATTGTCCCGTGTGACACCCGCATAAGAGAGATGGTCAATAATGTCTTGTGTAGCCATGCGGACTTCCACACAAAACTTTACAGCTATAGTATCACTTAGCTTAATGCAGCCGCTTAGGGGGCTGTCACAGACACTATAAAAAATGAGGGCTGGCCAATAAGTGTTATTTTAGTTTTTTATGGCATATTATGCATATTATCCCATCTGTGCTGTGCCCTTAAGCTGTTGCCTCATGCTGCTCTCTCTGTTTATCAACCCCCACTACGCAGTCTCTATTCTTTGCCCCCTCACATTTTTCTCGATCCATACTGCCTCATCTCTACCTCTGTACTCATCCCCCCTCACTTTTCATACTGTGTCCACATACATTCCCCCCTCACTCCCCATTTTTTCCTCAAATTTCTCTCCCCTTGCTCACCATACTGTGTCTGCACCCATCTCACTCCCTTGCTCTCCATACTGTGTCTCTCTCTTGTTCTCCTTGCTAAGTCCTCAATTTTCACCCCTTTGTTCCCTATACTGTGTTTTTAAATTTTCTTCCCCATTTGCTCCCCATAATTTGTGTACATTCCTTCCACACCCCTTCCCTATGCTGTGTGCTCAAATGTCTTCCCTCCTTCCCCTAAGTACAATAAAGTTTAGGTGTCTTCAGCTCCACTGGAACACTGACTACACTAAAATTCTGCCACCAGTGCAACACTAAGCAGTTATGTCAGTAGTATGATTATCTGACTTGATCATGCTGCTGACATCACCCTGACTTGGAAGTGCCTTTTGTAAGGGATTCATTTGTACTTGCTCCTAAAAGATGAGAATACAATTGATTACTGGGAGCCAGTGCGCTGCACTTTCACTCAACCAACTTTCATCTTCACAGTCTTGTCATAAAGTGGCCGACTCCCCCTATTAGGGGGTTGCATATGCAGCCACCGGCGAAACACCTCAGGCCATTGCATCAAGTGGCCCAATAGTAGCCCCATTCTAGCTGGGGGAAAATCCCCCCCCACCAGATATGAACTTTATTTTACCAAAATGGTTTATAAAATTATTACTTAATCATCATTACTCCTGCAGTATATGCCATTCCTCTTCTCTTTGACATGAAAGCTATATGTGAGCATCCACAAGACACAGACTGGTGGCTATACAAAGATTGACAAAGCTCACACACAATGGCATTATGAGCCACTGGTTTACAGGTTGTGCACCCCTGAGATATAGCTTAAAGTTTTCCTTTTTTGCCTGATAACCTTTTTTTTATTAAAGGTCAGAGGTTTACAAAATTATTGGTTAATTGAAGCTCAAAATTCCCTATGAAAGCATAAGTGCATAGGTGCCAAGCTGTCAGTTAGTGAAAGAGGTGCAGTCATAGCCACCTCTCATTAAGTACTGAGCTTTGACTGAAACTACATTGGACATACCTCTCTGACTGAAAGTCAGAGGCTGTTGAGAGAAAAGTAGATTTTGGGTACTCACCATAAAATCTCTTTCTTGGAGCCTTCATTGGGGGACATAGGAAACCATGGGGACACAGGAAACCATGGGTGTATGCTGCTGGGACTAGGAGGTGACACTATGAAAATAAGAAAGTTAACTCCTCCCACGTAGTATACACCCACTGACCGGAGCTGAGGAGATCAGTTTGTGTAAAAGCAGTGCGAGGAGAAGCTTGAAAACCAGAACATTCCGGATCCATTGAAGTCTTAGAAAAGGGCGAGTGCTGTGTCCCCCAATGAAGGCTCCAAGAAAGAGATTTTACGGTGAATACCCAAAATCTACTTTTCTTTATCGCTTCATTGGGGGACACAGGAAACCATGGGACGTCCTAAAGCAGTCCCCAAGGGTGGGAAGAGAAAAACCCGAAAACAGGGTTACCAGAGACAAGATTCCTTGACCGGAACCTGGTCCTAGACCCCGTAAGGAACCCCTACCCGGCCAGGAGCCGAACAACAGGAGAAGAGTTAGAGTACTTAGGGAGTACTAAGAACTAGTGTAAAATACATGGGGAATAGGATGATCAGAAGAAACTGCATCCTCTGAGGTCTGTACCTAAGAAAGCTAAGGAGCTAAGGCGACTGACAGCAATAGGTCGAGCTAAGAAGAAAAAACCCGATAGGCCCTGGAATTTCGTTGGAGAGGGGAAGAATGAGCGAAGAACTAGGGCACCTGGTAGAGGTAGGTGCCAGGTAAGCGGAGGCCAAAGGAGCCTTGGCCCATTATTGCCGCAGGATGACTAGACGGGAAACTGACCGCCTAAGAGGGAGCAAGGGAGTCGAGATACTCGAGAAAAGTGTAAGGGGATTCTGCCATAGGGGAACCTGACCTGTTGATTCTACAGCACCTGAGAGAAGTGATCTGACTCTAGTGGACGAACCAGCCTGCAGGCGGGGAAAAAAATATGGGAGACAATTCCCCTGTGTACGGAAGTGGTCCAGAGAACCTGTGAGGTTCGGAGAAAAATGACAATGTTAAGGAGCCAACCAAGAACCAATTCTCACTATGACGTGACGGACAGGAGAAGGGAGTCCTAGCATCTATAATGACGTGACTGGGAAACTCGAACCCTGGGATCGGGTACTGGGTGACCCTTGCGGTTAATTATGGGAAGGAGAACCCCCATGGGGGAGGGCTCCTGTGAATGACAAAAGGCACAAGACCTGGCATGTATGACCTGAAGTGGGAGAAGGAAGAACCCTTTCGAGGGGGACTCCGAGAAAGGGCTCGGCCTATGTCGTCGGCTGAAGCACTAGCCGACCAGGGGAGTGACTCCTATCCCTGGAGGGTGGCAAGGAAGATGTGATGGAAGAATGAATGAAATATTCTTATTATAAAACGCGTCATCACGTCACAACAAGAAGTGACGACGAAGGGAAGGAAATGAGTGAGAATATGAGAGTATAAATGGTTTGGCAGGAACTTGTAGGAATGCACAAGCATCTGAGACCAAGCGGTGGCGAGTGGTCGCGGAATTTGGTATTTCAGGGTCATCGGAGAGATCTAGCATATCTCCAAAAGCCATTCAGAATGACTACAAGAGGGGGAAAAAAAGGTAGACCCGGGGTAGGGGAAATGAAGACCCCTCTTGGCCTGAAACGGAAGCAGGTCATGTCTAGGTGTTAACTGAGATTGGCAGATCAGACGTGGACCAGTCGCTGCAGTGTTGAGTGTTCGGGTGGAAACACCCAGTAGTCTGAGCATTCAGGGCTCCCTGAAGAATTCTGCTGTGGAAAGTAGACAGACCGTTATATGAAACCTTACAGCTTGTCCGGAAGAGTGGGCCGTCAGGATACTAGAAGTCCCTTGGTTGAGCTGGTCCTCCGTGGAATCAATGCTGGTTAGACGATCCTGTGTCTGGTTCTTAACTTCCTCTGTCGACTGTGAAGGGAATGAGGAAATCTGATTTCTATCTGAAAGAGAGAAAATGTAAGAAAAGATATATGGTTTTAAACCTTTACAGTGCCTGGCCGGAACCCTAGTGGGGGGTGTGGCCAAGGCTGTTCTAGATCAAGGAATAGGCAGATACCAGAATTACCACGAACCACCCGGGGACGGTGGCAGGAAGCAAAACGGACAACCTACTGGTTAGCGGACAGAGCTACATCTTGCTTACCCCATTTGAAAACCAAAATGACAGCTATTTCAAGAAGCAATGCAGCCAACGTACGGTCAAGAGAGAAAAACCCTACCTTGTGGCTACCTTAGATGAATGGTGTGAGGTCGGATAAGGTCCCGGGCCATTGGGAAGGGACCAAATGAGAGCTGCTGCTGCTGTGCTGAGGCCCGTGGTTGCTGCAGGGAGTGAATCACACGACCCTCCAGTCAGAAGGTCGCGTGTTGCCTTACCTCAAGAGCACGTTACACGTATGGTGTGAGGTAGGAGATGGCTGCAGATCGCTGAGAAGTAAACTGGCCAGGGAGTCCTGGCTTACCTTCAGGTTACCTGAATGAGTAGTTTGAAGCAGGAGAAAACCCCCAGGTCACTGGGAACGGACCTGATGACAGTTGCTGCCGTACCACGTTAGGGGTCCATGGAGACCACAGTCCTCGCCTCAGTCAAAGGAGAAGGAGATACCTGACCCGCCGAGTGAGGTAGTACGTTTGACTCGCTGGGTCGTAAGCGGGCAACACCTACCTGTTACGGTATCCAGCATCTGGTCTGGAGAACGCTAGCCCCTTGGATAGCGGACAGGACCATCGATCTTGAATACTGGCACTGAAAGTGACAGTTGCTGCCGTACCTGAGACCACAGTCCTCGTTTCAGTCAGAGATGAAGGAGATACCTGACCTGCCAGGTGAGGTATTACGCTTGAATCGCTGGGTAGTGAGCAGGGTAACACATACCTGTTACGGTAACCAGCTTCTGATAAGGAGAAAAGCTAGTCCCTTGGATAGTGGGCAGGATCAGTGGTCTTGAATCCTGGCACTGAATGCGACAGCTGCTGGCGGGCCGCCTCATGGGGCCTGCTGCTGTATCCGGCTTCTGGTGCTGATAAGTGCTGGCCCATAGGTAAGTGGGCAGGCTCCCCAAATCACTCTCACGCTGTAGTAGACAGGGGGATATAGAAACGCTGCACACAATATATAGAGGGTACGTTTCAGAAATACTAGCACACTGGATGGTGGGTAGGTGGATAGAGAAAACACTGGATAGTGAATACTGGCACCTTGTTAGATGGGCCGACATATAGAGACACAGGTACACAGGCAAGTGAGCAGGTCTATGGAACCCTCAATCAGAATGGCGGACGGGTTGATAGAAAAAAACCTTTAGCACACTGAAACTGACAGGTGCACATAGAGACCTGACACCTTAAACAGTGGGAAGGTTCACACAACGCTGTTAAAGTGGTGTAGACAGGTGCGTATAGAAACCCTGTTACACTGAGTAGTGTAAAGGCTTGTGAAAACCTTGATACACCAAAGCAAACAAATGTATGTGGAAACGCTGGCCCACGGAACAGCGGGCAGGATCCCCAAAGCACCTGGGTATTGGAACATCAGGCTTGATGCAGACAGTGGCACACTGGGAAGTGAACAGGTACAGGGAAACGCTGGCACACAGGAGCAGGTCAGTGTCTAGAGAAACGCTGGCCCACTGGATAATGGACAAGTAGGAGACTAGCACACCGATGAAAACTAGTACATAAAGAAACCCAGGCACACTGGTGTCACTTGCGCACAGGTAGAGACTAGTGTAGAGAAAAAAGGCAACTGCACACTGTAACCGTCAGGTGGCACGCAGAGACACTGACACATGGGACAGAGGACAGGTACATGAATACACAGGGCGTAAGCATGGAACACACTGGAAAAAACTGACCGGTTCACGGAGACACTGGAACGATCACGGAAAGGCCAAGTCATGGACTGCTGGGTAACAACGTGTGTAGCGAGATGTGAACTTCTGATTGCTGGGTAGAGCGCTATGATCTATCCGTAATCTGACGGATAACCAGGTGTAAGGACAGTACTCTGGGGAGGATTTAGAATGCTGTAGTGACATCCGTAATATGTGCCACAGGCGCATAATACCGCTGGACACCTAGGATTAGTAATTAGTGCTACCGGCGGTAAATATCTTGGAGACAGAATGGCAAACTGACAATGAACACCCAGAAATCAGGAGCACATCTGGGCTAGGAAAGATGTGTGTACAACACAAGACAGAAGACAATAAAATTGTGCGACATACGGCTGCTTCACAAAGCGGTATCCTAGTGAATGGTCCTGTCCCCTCACCAACATGACTGCATGTTCAGGGAGAACAGTACCCTGGAGAATGAGCCCTGGGGGGGAGTCAGGTGCCTGTTGGAGGGCTCAGATGTGGCGCACTGAATGCTGCAAGAGCGCTGGCAGACTCCGAGGTCAGGGGAGCAGGGACCTAATCACTGTCAGAGGGGAGTGCTGGGTCCAGCACTGCCTGCGGGTGAGCGTAGCATCGCAAACCTGCGGCGGTGGTGGCGCAGATAGTCGCGGCGGTGCCAGGAACGCTTACCCGGTCGGTGGAGCGGGCCTGGCGGCGGTGCAAGCAGCGCTCACCCGGGCGGGGCACGGGTGTGGCGGCGGCACCGGTGGCTGCAGGGTCGACCTACCCGGGTGGAGGAGGTCGGAGTTCGCGGCGGCAGCGCCGCTTACCCGGAGGGGAGAGCCGGTGAAGGCGCAGGGATGACGCGCGCCGGGGATTGGTGCCCGGAAGTGACGTCAGACGCCGGGAGGAGGACTGAGGCCACGCGAGGGGAAAAGAGGCGGGAGATTTGAAAAAACCACGCGCGCGGACAGAATACCGGCTGGGGGGGTTGCCTGGAGGGCGCGCAGATACTGAGGGGGCCGCAAAGCCGGGGGCTAAATTTTGAAGGTAGGCCGCCGGAGGGGGACGCTGGGTCGCAATGGAGCCGCGGGACGCAATGGAGCCGGGGGCTAAAGTTTAAAGGCAGGCCACCGGGGGATGGGGGGGAAACGCCGGGCCTCAATGGAGCCGGGGACTAAAGTTTAAAGGGAGGCCGCCGCCGGGGGGGGTGCCGGGTGGTAGACGCCACAGCAGGGGGGCGATCGGGGGAGCGCAGGGAGGCCACGCTACAGGGAGCCATGGGAGGCCTGGGTGGGTCTCTAAGTGGAGATATGGGACCCCCTGACCCAAATGGTGAAGGGGCTGGAGATTATGTAGACGGGATCCCTCCCCCCCATAACCCGGGACAGGGGAGTGCAGAGTACTTACCCTGAGGTCCCGGCTTGTCTTGAGGTGATCCTGGATGCATCCTGGGAGGCGAGTGAAGACATCTCGACGGTCGTCCCGGGGATAGGGGAGACCGGAAGGGTACCTCTCCATCCTAGGTATGGTCTTCGTCCTCCTACCCCACAATCAGGCTCAGGAGCGAGAGAGTTTTTGGGGAGGTGGGCAAGGACCATCCGCCTGTCCCTCTGTGCGGATGCCCCCCAAACCGCTAGAAAGTGTTAGGAGGGTGGGGTCCTGCCAGACAGACACAGAGGACAACGGAAGTGGCGGACGGACCCCACTTCTGTGCGACCGGTCTCTATGTGGGAGAGCAGGGTGAGCAATTACACCCTGTCGCCCGAAGAGCTGTGTCTGAAAAACAAAGGAAAAAGATTAATAAAACACAACAATACAAACCTGAGGGGCTGAGAGCAGCCCCTGCGTGTCCAACCTCCTCGGACACTAAGCAAAAACTGATCTCCTCAGCTCCGGTCAGTGGGTGTATACTATGTGGGAGGAGTTAACTTTCTTATTTGCATAGTGTCACCTCCTAGTCCCAGCAGCATACACCCATGGTTTCCTGTGTCCCCATGGTTTCCTGTGTCCCCCAATGAAGCGATAAAGAAACAAAGTTAAGCCGGGCTTGCAGTGCAGCAGCTGGGCAGCTTCAGAATGCTATTAACCTGCATAATAACTTCATGCGCTGGGGTACTAGGTTCAAATCCCACCAAGGACAACAACTGAAAGTAGTTTGTATGTGCTCCCTGTGTTTGTGTGGGTTTCCTCCACATTCTCTGTTTTCTCCCACACTCCAAAATACATTCTAATAGGGTAGTTAAATTGTGAGCCCCAATAAGGACAGTGTTGCTGATGTATGTAAAGGGCTATGGAATTAATGGTGCTATACAAGTGAGTAAATATTATTATTATTATTATTATTTCTGGAGCTCCATATCAATTGGGATCATGGCAGGTTTCCTTTAAGCCCTGGAAAAATCCCTTTAAGCATACTAGAGTTTATAAAACATGTTACTTATGACACTAAAATAGTAAATCCCATTACATAGAAAATAATTCTTGAGTTTTGCTTTAATGATTAAATATAAAGTTCATCTACATCTCTTGTTGCTCAAAATAATACAATTTGTATATTGATGATAATTTACCCTTTAATATTAATGATTTTGCAGAAAGCCTTGTGGGGGAGTGATAGAATGACAGTGTTCCAACGATTATACTTTTAATGGCAATTACTCAATTTGAGAATGTTGCAGTGCAGTAGTTTAATTTAATTAATTAAAATAAATGCATGTAGTGTGAGGTTTAATGAATATGCTCATTAAGTTTATAGAGAAGCTCATTTGCGATTTAGGAGAGAACACATGGACACTCTGTGATGTGTTGTACAAAATGCATACAATTAATATGTCTACTAACACAATGGCTTGAAATTGCAATGAGCGCACGAGTCCTATCTCTATTGTTGCATGTAAAAATCCATCAATCCCCTGCCTAGCATAGCCTGATGAATATTTCAAAACAATACCAGGATCCTAGGCATAAAAAATGAATGTTTCTAGCAAAAGGCATCTGAGCATTTCAAAAGCATGTCTTTTTCTTTAGTATTCGGTGTTTGTTTTCTATTTTTTTAATACAATGCGTTCCCTGCAGTAGGATTTTGTTGATCCAGGAGTGAGCTTCGTCTCGAAGGGACAATTAATGTGCTGTCTGGTTTTCTATGGGCAAAGCCTACAACTACCTTTGTTGTATTTGATGAAATACCACAAGGTAGGAAACTGAACTACAGTGAAAATAACACCATATTTTCCCAGTATTATATACTATTTGCCCTCAATATGTAAAGTGCTATATATATAGGGCTTTGAAAAAGTATTCATATTCCGTGAACTTTTCCACATTTTTTTACATTACATCCATAAATTTGTGTGTAAAGAATGGTAACTAGTTTTCTAAATATTTTCAAAATGTAAAACTAAAACTTGAGATGAGAATTTATATTCAGCCCTCCTTAGTGAATACTTTGTTAGGCCATCTTTTACTGCAATTACTGCTACATGTCTTGGTGTATGTCTTTATCAGCTTTGTAAATCTAGAGGATTACATTTTGCCCATTCTTCTTTGGAAAATAGCTCTAAAGGGTACTTTCCACGCTGTGACATCGCTAACGATTTATCGTCTGGGTCACGGTGTTTGTGACACACATCCGGCGTCGTTAGCGACATCGCAGCATGTGACACGTATGAACGACCTTCAACGTTCACAAAAGTGGTAAATATCGTTGGTTTTGGAGAGGTCGTTCAAACACCAAATATCGTTGTCTAGTGAGTAGCGAGGTTGTTTGTCGTTCCTGCGGCAGCACACATTGCTGTGTGTGACACCGCAGGAAAGAGAAACCTCACCGTATCTGCGTCTCGCCGCCAATGAGGAAGGAAGGAGGTGGGTGGGATGTTTGGCCCGCTTATCTCTGCCCCTCCCCTGCTATTGGGAGGCCGCTTAGTGACGCCACTATAATGCGGAATAAACTGCCCCCTTAGAAAGGAGGCGGTTCGCCGGTCACAGCGACGTCGCAGGGAAGGTAAGTACGTGTGATGGGTGTAAGAAATTTTGTGCGCCACGGGCAGCGATTTGTCCATGACGCACAACCGACGGGGCGGGTATGCTCACTAGCGATATCGGTACCAATATCGCAGTGTGTAAAGTACCCTTAACTCAGTGAGACTGAATGGAGAGCATCTGTGAACAGCAATATTCATGTTCTGCTTCAGAATCTCAATAAGATTTAGGCCAAGAATTCACCTGGGCTATTTAAACATTTAAATATGCTTTGATCACAACCATTCCATTGTAACTCTGGCAGTATGTTTAGGGTTGTTGTCCTGCTGGTAGGTACATCTATGTCTCAGTCTAAAGTGTTTTGCTTCCTCTGACAAGTTTTTGTCCCTTATTCGCTTGTATTTAACTCCATCCTTCTTACCATCAACTCTGACCAGCTTTCCTTTCCTTGCTGAAGAAAACCATCACCATGTTTGATGATGGGGATGGTCTTTTTAGGGGATGTGCAGTGTTAGCTTTCTGACACACAGAGCATTTTGCATTTAGCCAAAAAAAGTCAACTTTGGACTTATCTGACCAGACCATATTCTTCCCCATGCTAGCTGGGTCCTCTACATTTTTTTTGCAAACTGTAAATGGGACTTCTTATGGCTTGTTTTCAATATGGCTGTCTTCTTGCCACTTTTCCTTAAAGGCCAGATTTGTGGAGTATAACTAATAGTTGTGCTGTGGACAGCTTCTCACACCAGAGCTTTGGATCTCTGCAGCTCCCCCATGGGCCCCTTAACTGCTTCTCAAATTAGTCCTCTCTTTGCTTGGGGTGTTAGCTTAGGTAATTGACCCTGTCTGAGTAGGTTTTCAATTGTGCTATACTCCTTACATTGTTTTATGATGGTTTGAACAGTGCACCATGAGACGTTCAAAGCTAGAGGTTTTTTTATAACCTAACCCTGCTTTACTCTTCTTCACAACTTTATCCCGTACCTTTCTACTGTGGTACTTGGTATTCATGAGGCTGTTTGATCTTCAATGTTCTTAAACAAATCTCTGAGGTCTTCACAGAAGAGCTTTAACTAAACTGAGAATAAATTACACACAGATGGACTCAATTTATTTAACAGGTGACATTTGGAGACAATTGGTTATTCAGGATTTTATTTAGGGGTATTTTTCTATAAGAGGCAGAATACACATTTACATTATAATGTTCATATTCCAATTTTTAAATTTTTAGAAAACCATGTATTATTTCCTTTACACTTCACAAATACATTTAAGTTTGAGGATGTAATGGGAAAAAAATGTGGAAAAGTTGATGGATATGTATACTTCTTTAAAAAAATCTCTATATTACATATATTCAAATGTAAACATTAGCTTTAATAGTCTTTGGTTACAGTATAACCTAAATTCTGAAAATCAGGTCCACTACTCTTAAACATAATAGTAGAATGAATCCTTTATTGTCTTGCTCCAGTGGATCACTCACTCTTTGCAAGTGCAGGTTCAGACCCCTCCTAGGTCATGGTCTGCATATCACTTAGTAGACCTTTCTCTTCTCTTCCATAAAAAGTTTACATGGTAGATGTTCAAACATAAAACTGCACTGTGCAATTTGAACATGCTTACTAGTGATGATCGAATACCTCAAATATTCGGCTTCGCGAATATCCGACGAATAGGTTGCCACTATGCGAATATTCGATGTTGCAATGTAAGTCTATGGGAAGCCCGAATAGTTCCGAATAGTTGTTATTCGGGTTTCCCATAGACTTACATTGCGCATTGAATATTGATCAATAGTCAAATAGCGGCGACCTATTCGGCGAATAGTCGCGAAGCCGAATATTTGAGGTATTTGATCATCCCTAATGCTTACTACTGACTTCTATTTTGGATTTTGCATCCACAAAAATCTGCAACTTTTCTTTTCCATTTGGACTTTCTCTAAAAAAAAATTTCAGCAACATCACCTCCTTCCTTTCATTTAGTTACTATTTTATACTGTATATAATTTTTTGCTGTCCAGAAGAGGTTTCTAAATATTCATGAAATGAAAGTAATTAAATATGTAGTATGGTACAGAAAATACTATTTTTTCACCTGATCAGATTTACTCCAAAGTTTTATGTTCTATTTGCTGCTGTGTTTTCTGCTTATAACCCTTCTTAATTCTGAAGACCGGAGAATTGCAAGTCACAATGAACTGCAAAATGAAAAATTGTAAATCATCCTACTCTTCTGTGTATAATATGAGGTTGAAAAGTACTTTTACAGAGGACTTATCAATAATGGATTTTCCAGATTTTCTGCATCAGCAAAATCTGCACCAAAGAATCTGGTAGCAGATTTTGTTGCAAAAACAATACAGATTTCTCAATATTTTCACCCATTTTTTGCAAAGGATGATGGTTGTAATTATAGTTTTATGTCAAATTCCAAGTGCAAGTTTTATTTAAGTCGCTTTTTTTCCTGCAAAGTGTAGAATAGATTTTGTAAGATCAAATCCACCATTCTGCTGTTTCATAGCCAATTTATTGCCAGATGGAGAATCTGCTGCACATCTGATCCCTGTGGAAGTTCTCTGAAATTTTTGCATTTAATTTTTATGAATACAAGAGGAGTTCCATTTCTGCACTGCAAATCAGATTTGTCTTCCTCATGACTTTCCCTTTACATAAATTACATGAATATTTAACATTCTTTTATTTAACAAATTTTAAAACATTCCGTTGAGTCCTCAGTACAAATAGCATTACATAATCCCATTTTACACTAGTGGTGCGAATAATCTGCTAAACGCTTGCCTAGAACCAGTAGTTACTTAGGTAATTATTATAGGTGCTTAGTAATGACTTAAGAATTAACTATTAATGCCTATCCTTTAGAATAAAAGGATGCCATAAAGCCCTTACATCAGTTATAATGGCAGATGATTCTTTAGAATTTAATTGGAATAAGGGATGTGTATTGCACAACCTAGAAAAATGGCTTCTAAAAAAATTACCTACAGGATCAGAATGTGTGAAAACTCAAATTGTTTCAAAAAGAAAACTAAAATAAGGGCATTTTATTTCAATTTCAGTGTATATTGTACCATCCTTATGACCACCTTATGAGCACTTTGCTATGTCAAACTACCTTTGTACCATGTTATCCAATAGATAGAAAAAAATGTTTAAAAGAACCGAGAGTCCTCAACGGTTGATACCTTTTCATAGCTAATTTAAAAGATGGTGATAAATATCAAGCTTTCGACACTACTCAGGTCTCTTCATCAGGCATGGTACCATGCCTGATGAAGAGACCTGAGTAGTCTCAAAACTTGCTATTATTACCATCTTTTCAGTTAGCCATTAAAAGGTATCAACCACTGAGGACTCTTGGTTCTTTTAAACAATTTTTTATGTCAACCTATTCAGACATGGGAATGACTTCTGAAAGCCATTTTATAAACTTTCTTCATTCTCAGACAGCAATATGTACAAATGGTATTGAAAATTACAAACAAATTCTCAGACCCAACTACACAGTAATTGATTATACTAAGTGCTAGATTTACATTAAGAGGCTGAAAATATCCAGTGTGATAATGGATTAAGCCCATCAAGTAGACCAGGTCATATGTGGACACAATTGCTCAATTTCTATTTGCATGGGCAGGTTATGACAGGGCTGCCTATACATATTACCTTGGCTATACATAATGAACTGCACCCACTTCATTTCAATTGATTTAGCACTGTCTTGATACTGTTTCATAACATAAAGAGTAACCATTGTTTTAATTTTCTAGTCATAAATCAATAATACTTGTAAAAATAAGACATTTTTCAATACATCTTATTGAAATCTGCTGTTTCATTCATTCTCAATACTTTCATTTCATGAGTAAAATCTGTCTTCTGTGAATACAAATGTTCCCATATGAAAATGACAGTTGGTGCTTACAAATTTCTATGAAGAGCTGTAAGCGTTCTTTCAGGAGAACTTACAGATTTCCCTACTTTTCCACCTCTGCTCAGCATACAATTTTAAAGTCATCATTTGTCATCACCAATGTCAGTAATGGGAATATCTGACTTCTTCAATAATAGATTTCTCAGATTTTGTACAAGATCAATCCGGGAGGTGAAAGAAGCAGAATTATCTGTAATAATAGTTGCTTATTTTTATGATTACTATTGAGTTATTAAATAAAAAGTAAAACAACAGTTGCTTCATTAAGTGCTGATCATTATGTTAGATTGCCAACCACCCATAACTATCCTTCTACTTGTAATGAGCAGGGGTGTAGCTATAATACGGGCTGGGGTTGCAATCTACCCTGGGCCTTGCAGCCTAGGGGGCCCAAAAAGTTCCTTTGGCCATTATTAAAAGACCAATGATATTAGAGTCTTGCAATAATTGGGGGCCCTGTAGGAGCTCGTGCATTGGGGGCCATGACTTTCAAGTTTCTCCAGTGGTAATGATCTACAAATTTAACACAACTCCACTATCTCCCTTGCTCGATGATATTTAGCATTATGGAACTGATAACACAAGCTTATTAGCAGATAAATACCCACTAGGAAATATTGTTTCATACCAATGACACTGATACACAGTGTACTGATTAATATACTGAATAATGCTTTACAACAAGTTATTGTAGATGAATGTTAATTTACAGCGATATAGTCTGTTCAGGAATGACGATGATAATAATGAGTGACGAGGAGGTATGTGTTTCCATGTAAAATTGTCCCCAAAACCTGTCCTCTGTGAAAATATATGTGATGCTAATGAATTGTAGAGTCCTATGGGTGGAGCTAAGGGGAGGAAGATAGAATAATAACATACTGATAGGGCTTTGTTACAAGTCTCCAAATATAAAGGAAATGGAAGAAAATATTTTCAAAAAGCAAATAGATGATGCAGCGAATAAGGGGGAAGTCATTATTATGGGGGACTTCAACTATCGAGATATAAATTGGGGAACAGAAACCTGCAAGTTCAGCAAAGGAAACAGGTTATTGACAACAATGAAGGACACTTAGCTATCACAACTGGTTGAGGACACAACAAGAAGGGGGGCCCTGATAGACCTAATATTAACTAATGGACCAGACTGAATATCAAATATACGAGTTGGGGTCATTTGGGTAATAGTGATCAAAAAATAAAGCCAATCTGCTAAACTCCTTTTTCTCTACAGTATTTATACAAAAAAATCCCATGACAGGTTACATGATCAGGGAAACATAAATGACCCATTAAATGTCACCTGCTTAACACAGCAGGGAGTAAGGTGACACCCCAAAATCACTACAGTAGATAAATCCCCAGGGCCAGATGCCATACACCGCCGGGTCCTGCAGGAATTAAGTACAGTGATAGACAGACCATTATTTTTAATCTTCTCACATTCCATAATAACAGGAAATGCACCGCATGAATGGCGCATAGCAAATGTGGTGCCAATATTCAACAAGGGGACAAAATCTGAGCCTGGAAATTATAGGTCGGTAAGTTTACCTCTACTGTGTGTAAAATCCATAAGCGTTTCCTAAGAGATGCCACCTTGAAGTATCTCAAGATGAATAACCTCATGAGCCAGTATCAACATGGCTTCATGAGGGATCGGTCCTGTCAAACTAATTTCATCAGCTTCTATGAGGAGGTAAGTTCCAGACTGGACTAGGGAAATGCAGTGGATGTTGTTATATTGATTTTTCAAAAGCGTTTGATACAGTGCCACACAAAAGGTTGATACATAAAATGGGAATTTGGGAAAATATTTGTCACTGGGTTAAGAACTGGCTCTGTGATAGAAAACAAAGGTTCGTTATTAATGGAATATACAGTCAGGGCCAGAAATATTTGGACAGTGACACAAGTTTTGTTATTTTAGCTGTTTACAAAAACATGTTCAGAAATACAATTATATATATAATATGGGCTGAAAGTGCACACTCCCAGCTGCAATATGAGAGTTTTCACATCCAAATCGGAGAAAGGGTTTAGGAATCATAGCTCTGTAATGCATAGCCTCCTCTTTTTCAAGGGACCAAAAGTAATTGGACAAGGGACTCTAAGGGCTGCAATTAACTCTGAAAGCGTCTCCCTCATTAACCTGTAATCAATGAAGTAGTTAAAAGGTCTGGGGTTGATTACAGGTGTGTAGTTTTGCATTTGGAAGCTGTTGCTGTAACCAGACAACATGCGGTCTAAGGAACTCTCAATTGAGGTGAAGCAGAACATCCTGAGGCTGAAAAAAAAGAAAAAATCCATCAGAGAGATAGCAGACATGCTTGGAGTAGCAAAATCAACAGTCGGGTACATTCTGAGAAAAAAGGAATTGACTGGTGAGCTTGGGAACTCAAAAAGGCCTGGGTGTCCACGGATGACAACAGTGGTGGATGATCGCCGCATACTTTCTTTGGTGAAGAAGAACCCGTTCACAACATCAACTGAAGTCAAAAACAATCTCAGTGAAGTAGGTGTATCTGTCTCTAAGTCAACAGTAAAGAGAAGACTCCATGAACGTAAATACAAAGGGTTCACATCTAGATGCAAACCATTCATCAATTCCAAAAATAGACAGGCCAGAGTTAAATTTGCTGAAAAACACCTCATGAAGCCAGCTCAGTTCTGGAAAAGTATTCTATGGACAGATGAGACAAAGATCAACTTGTACCAGAATGATGGGAAGAAAAAAGTTTGGAGAAGAAAGGGAACGGCACATGATCCAAGGCACACCACATCCTCTGTAAAACATGGTGGAGGCAACGTGATGGCATGGGCATGCATGGCTTTCAATGGCACTGGGTCACTTGTGTTTATTGATGACATAACAGCAGACAAGAGTAGCTGGATGAATTCTGAAGTGTACAGGGATATACTTTAAGCCCAGATTCAGCCAAATGCCGCAAAGTTGATCGGACGGCACTTCATAGTACAGATGGACAATGACCCCAAGCATACAGCCAAAGCTACCCAGGAGTTCATGAGTGCAAAAAAGTGGAACATTCTGCAATGGCCAAGTCAATCACCAGATCTTAACCCAATTGAGCATGCATTTCACTTGCACAAATCAAGACTTAAGACGGAAAGACCCACAAACAAGCAAGACCTGAAGGCTGTGGCTGTAAAGGCCTGGCAAAGCATTAAGAAGGAGGAAACCCAGCGTTTGGTGATGTCCATGGGTTCCAGACTTAAGGCAGTGATTGCCTACAAAGGATTCGCAACAAAATATTGAAAATAAAAATATTTTGTTTGGGTTTGGTTTATTTGTCCAATTACTTTTGACCTCCTAAAATGTGGAGTGTTTGTAAAGAAATGTGTACAATTCCTACAATTTCTATCAGATATTTTTGTTCAAACCTTCAAATTAAACGTTACAATCTGCACTTGAACTCTGTTGTAGAGGTTTCATTTCAAATCCAATGTGGTGGCATGCAGAGCCCAACTCGCGAAAATTGTGTCACTGTCCAAATATTTCTGCACCTAACTGTACTCAGACTGGGTCACAGTTAACAGTGGTCAGTTTTGAGCCCTCTTATTTTTTAACATATTTAATAATGCTTGGGCTGTGAAATGGCAATTTGGCATTGAAGTTTAATGTGGATAAATGTAAGGTCATGCACTTGGGCAGAGGAAAAAAAATATGTATAATTATATACGCAATTGTAAGACACTGGGTAATATTGTCACTGAAAAAGACTTGGGTGTACAGGTGGATGGCAAACTCAACTTTACTGACCAGTGTCGGGCAGCTGCTTGCAAGGCCAATAAAATAATGTGAAACATTAAAAAAGGCATAGATGCTCATAAGAAGAACATAGTTTTACCCATATACAGGTCACTAGTGCGACTATAGTTAAAATGTGTACAATTTTGGTCTCTGGTATGTAAAAAGGACATAGCTGAACTGCAGTGGGTGCAGAGAAGAGCAATGGGGGGAATGGGGGGAATTCAATATTAGAACAGGTTAAACCTGGGTTTATTCAGTTTGGTAAAACAAAGGCTTACGGGGCGATATTATTAAAATGTACAAATATATGAGGGGACAGTACAGAGACCTCTCTAATGAGCTTTTTACACCTAGGCCTGCAACAGGGACAAGGGGGCATCCACTACGGTTGGAAGAAAAAAGGTTTAATCATAATCACTGACACAGATTCTTTACTGTAAGAGCAATGAGACTATGGAATTCTCTGCCACATAATGTTGTACTGGTTGATTCACAACTAAAATATAATAAAGGCCTGGATGCCTTTCTTGAAAAATATAATATTACTAATTATGTGAACTAGATTCTGTGATTGGGCGTTTCAAGGAACTAGTGTGATTGCCGTATGTGGAGTTGGGAAGGAATTTTTTCCCCTAACATGGTGCTTACTGTCTGCCACCTGGCTTATTTTTGCCTTTCTAGTTCCTCTTTATCAACATGTTAGGTTAGGTCATAAGTTAAACTCAATGGATTTAAGTCTACCTTCAACCTTAACCCCTTAAAGACTTGGTGATTTTCCAATTTGTTTTTTTTTTTGCTCCCCTTCTTTGGAGAGTCGCAACTTTTTTTTTATTTTCCTTTCAATCTTGCTACATGAGGGCTTGTTTTTTGCGGACCGTTATACTTTTCAATGTAAATATTGAGTTTTACCATATACTGTTTAAGTGCAATTTGCAACAAGAAAAAAAGGAATTTTGGCATTTGGATTTTTTTTATGCTACGCTATTTACCGATCAGGTTAATTGAATTTATAGTTTCATAGATTGGGCATTTCTGAATGTGGCGATACCAAATGTGTGTATATTTTTTATTCTATATATTGTTTATTTTTCAGTGGGGCGAATGGGGGGTGATTTGAACTTTTATTTTTTTTTCTCATTTTTTAAAACTTTAACTTTTTTTATTTTACTAGTCCCCCTAGGGGACTAAAAGGATCAGCAGTCTCATCACTGCTGCCATTTTTCTGATCACAGCTGCAGAGCTCTGAGTAGAAAAAGTGTACTGTTCCTTTGAGTGCTGCCGCTCGCTCTTAGAGAAATTGCGGTATGGAAGCGTTGGGCCATCACATGACTCACGCTACCATAGCAATCATCAGCACCTTGTGATCACTTGATGGTGCTGCCGATTGTGGTGGGGAAGTGCAATTTAACTGGTAAGCTACTTGCACTTGCGAAGTACACATGTCAGCTGATAAAATCAGTTGACGTGTGCGTGGATACCCACCGGCTAACCGCAGCAGCCGGCAGGGATTTTCCCGACGTGACCAGAGATGTATCGGTACATCCATGGTCGTTAAGGTGTTAAACACTTTGAAACTATGAACCTATGACTTGTTATCTAGATTTTTTTTACCACATTTGAAACAAAATATATTGTATCCATGCTTCCTATAAAGTTCTCCCTAATACAATCTTTACAAAGACAACCCTTGTGCATATGTCCTATAATTCATAAAGGTATGTGTGACATGCAGGAAGATCAGTAACCAGTCATGGCCTCCCCTGGATTTAGAGAAGCAAAACCTACATTCGAAAACAAATTGCTCCATCACCTTTCACTAAAAATGGTATTGCATGAAAAGACTTCTGCCAACTATTCTATTTTCTTAACTTGTTTAGATTTTTTGTTAGTATATATTTTATTACATTTGCTTGTTAATAATTGTGGGGCATGCACCTAGTAAGAGTATCTGAAAAATAAGACATGCTAAACAGCAGCCACATGGACATTCATGGTACTAATAATGCCCATTCAAGACATAATGGGCTTGTGCTGTATAAAACACTGAAACCAACAGATGGCATCAAACGATTTGATTTCAAATTGGACTTAAAATTGGATTAATGTTGAATTTCATGAAATTCATAGGTTTTGTGAAACTCACACAGGAAGTTATTCGCTTCTTATGAATCGTCAAAAATCCCTACTCCCTTTTATGCATTGAAGATTATTGCATCAGGTCTGAAGACTGACATTAACTACGATGTCTTGTAGCTCTCACTAGTGATGAGCGAGTGTATTCGTTACTATTTGCTATTCGCAGAATAATACGGTATTCAGGGTATTCATTATATTGCGAGTAATGGTGTATTTTCCTCGCTATATTTGAATGTACTACCCAGCTGTTTTGGCACCTGATTTGCAGCCACTAAACATGTTGGGCTCCTTAACCAATCACAGAAATTTCACAGCCATTTTGGCTGCAGCATTACTGTGATTGGCTGCCCGCCGCCATTTTGTTCACAGTACATTGCCAGCATCTCTCTCCAAGCACTTCATACTCACCGATCACAGCGCAGCGCGGCTGTCACACTGCTCCCGCTGTCTCTCATTCTTCTTCCCTACCTGCTCATTAGCCTCATTACATATTCACTGCTTCCTCCATACATCGGTGGCCGTAATTGGTTGTAGTCAGACCTGCCCCCACACTGAGTGACAGCTGTTTAACTGCAACCAATAACAGCCGGCAGTGGACGGGTCTATATTGTATAGTAAGATAATTAAATAATTAAAAAAACGACGTGCGGTCCCCCCAAATTCTGATACCCAGACAAGATAAAGCCTCACAGCTGAGGGACAGTATTCTCAGGCTGGGGAGACCCACATTTTTGGGAGCCAAGTGTGTGTCGGCTGCTCCTCCTGGCAAGGCAGACAGCTCTGACAGGAGGAGCTACCAAGGTTAGTACATGTTGTAGCGAGCAGTGATCATAGGCCATCATCTGGTGTGAGCCGGGTATGTGTGAGCAGCTCATACTGGCAGAGCACACAGCGCTGACAGGTGGATCTGCCAAGGTCAGTACATGCCGCGGCGAGCGGTGATCACAGTCCGCCATCTGCTACGAGCCGGGTGTGTCTCAGCAGCGCCAGGAGGAGCTGCCGAGGACCAAGGTCAGTATATGCTGTGGCAACCGGTGTTAACAGCCTGCCATGTGCTCTGAGCGAGGTGTGTGTTGGCAGCACACAGCTCTGACAGAAGGAGCTACCAAGGTCAGTACATGCTGTGGCAAGCGTTGATCACAGCCCGCCAGCTGCTGTGTGCTCTGCCAGGAGAAGCTGCCGAGACACACCCAGTTCACAGCAGATGGAGGGCTGTGATCACCGCTCGCCGCAGCATGTTCTGACCATGGTAGCTCCTCCTGACAGAGCTGTGTGCTCTGCTAGAAGGAGCTGCCAACACACACCTGGCTCACAGTAGATGGTGGGCTGTGATCATCACTCATCATAACATGTATTGACTTCGGTAGCTCCTCCTGTCAGAGCTGTGTGTTCAACCAGGAGGAGCTGCCGACACACATTCAGCTTACAGCAGATGGCAGGCTATGATCACTGCTCCCCCTGGATGGCATGTGAATGTTCAAATGCTGGCGGGGAGGTGGACAGGCTTGGCAGTTTAACACTGACAATCCTTTCTGGGGAGTGCGGGGCAGCCCGCACCTCCATGCTGTCACTGTTAAAGTACTAGCATAGTGTGGGACACAGTCCCGCACTTTAGGCAAGAGTCACCAGAGGTCATACCGTGGGAACCCGAGTATGACCGCCGATAAACTGAGTGACATCACTGCTGCAAGCTGAGTCCTTCTTGTCAGTGTTTCCTGAAGCCCTGTGAGATCGGACATGTTTGCGGTCTCTCCAGGGTCAGATGTAGCAGAGCCAGGACCATCACGGGACCTTGTGCGGATTACCTTGGACTTGGGTGTTTTGCGGTTAATAAAGTGCTGAAAGAGGGTGCTTTTTTGTATTTTATTCCAAATAAAGTATTCTTTCAGTGTTTGTGTTTATTTTCTTTCACTTACAGATTAATAATGAGAGGTGTTTCAGAGATGCCCGCCATGATTAATCTAGGAATTAGTGGCTGTTATGGGATGTCATTAACTCCTTATAACCCCGATTCTCACTGCACCAGGGTAATCAGGATGAGCGAGGTAAAGTTCCGGTATTGTCACATCTAATGGATGCAGCTGCTGGCTGATATTTTTAGGCTAGGAGGTTCCCAAAAACGTGGGTCGCCCCAGCCTGAGAATACCAACCCTCAGCTGAGAGGCTTCATCTTGGCTGAGTATCAAAATTGAGGGGACTGCTCACCGTTTTTTTTAATTATTTATTTATTTTTTTACTGTACATATAGACCCGCCCACTGGCGGCTGTAATTGGTTGCAATCAGACAGCTGTCACTCAGCTTGGGGGAAAGTCTGACTGCAACCAATCACAGGGAGAAGCACTGAATATGTAATGAGGCTATTGAGCAGTTGCAGTTAATGTGTGATGAGGCTTATAAGCAAGTAGGGATGAAGAATGAGAGGCAGCGGAGCAGTGTGCCAGCCACACCACACTGTGATTGGTGAGTATGAAGCAGAGAGAGAGAGAAAGGAAATAAGTGGTGTAATATTATGAATTCCTCATTCCCAAAAGCCATAGGTGAGTCAGAAATGCAAGCAGGCATATCCTCTAGGCTCTCACCATTAACTTTCATCACTTCCCCACTCATTTCAGCCTTTTCTTCAGGCCCCCGGACCCTCTTTGTTGGGTACAACAGAAAATTACTCGTTTTTCACATTGACTTTCATTTTACTCGCTATTCGTAGCGAATACACAATCATTACAAAGTACTCGTTACGAGTGTAGCAATTACGAATATTATGGTACTTCCTCATCTCTAGCTCTCACACTACATGGCATAACAAAGCCAATTAGGAGATACTATAAAAAAAACCTGCATAAAAGACTAAGCAGGAAATACAGCAGCTATTTTAGGCCTGTGCCACACATCCGTGCCTCCGGCACGTGTTTGTCATTTTTTACACGTACCGGCGGCACGGAGACACTTTAACCAATGCTACCCTATTGTAGCAGGCACACACACGTAAAACCACACGGAACGTGTGTCCGTGTGCGTTTGTACGTGTGTGCGATTTTCAAAGCGCTGACATGTCCGGTTTTTCGCCGGCAGCACGGGTGTCACACGGCCCGCACCCGTACCACACGGGTGTAGTGTGGATGCGGTCCCGTGTGACACGCGCCGGAGAAAACACACATGTCAGTGAAAAAAAAAAAAAACATTAACTCACCTTCTCCAGCCCTCCTGTCTCTGCCGCTGCTGCCTCTTGCTGCCGACCGCCGCTCATTATTCTCATTGAATATTCACTTCACTGCCTGGCAGCAGCAGCAGCGGGGAGACGGGAGTGCTGGAGACCGAGGATCAGCACCACGGACAGCAGCGCGGACATCAGGAAGGACCAGGTGAGTATAATAATTACTGATTCTACGTGTGCTATCGCGGATAGCACACGTAGAACACACGTGTCACGCACGTACCAGAGACACGTACTTACCTGCACACAACACGCAGGGAAAATACGTGTCTCTCGGCACGTGCGTGAATTTCACGTGAGTGTGGCAGAGGCCTTAGAGTGATTTAAGGATGGTGGGAATTCGCCACAGCTTCCAGCTCGTTTATAGACATAAGAAGAAAAAGCCATAAAATATTGAATATATACTCCAGACAGAAATGTGTTATATAACCGAAGCACTAAAGAATATGAGAGTATTAGTCGAAGAATAATACTGACATTTAATTAGCAGGGTGCAAAACAGATAGGAGTGTTGAGGACAGTATTGCAAGACTCGGTTTTATTTTTTTACGGTCATGATGTAGCTGGCATCTATCTTCCTGCATTTTAATTAAAATTATAAAAAAATTCTTAATTCATAATGCATTATAAAGCAAAAGCAAGACAGCACAATATAAAAAGGTAATTAGAAATAAGTTTTAGTATTTTTGCTTCTCACAAATGACTATAATATGTTTTTACATTTTTGTAAAATTCAGACATTTAACTTAGACTTTCCACCTCATATTCTGTGCATGTCACAAACAATTTTTGCTTTGTCTGGTTTTCAAGTAAAATTTTATATTTATACACATCACATGGTGATGGCTGCTCACTGGCTTCTTGGATCTGCACCTACACTACTTAGAATCTTTTTAACTTGACATTTTTTGTAAGTAGATGAATTTTGATAAAAAAAAATGTAGAGAAAAATGTAAAATAATGTGGACATTTAGAGAGGTAGTTAATTTCCCGTACTCAAATACTGGTATTGGCATTGCTTAAGGATAATCTCCCCAAATAACTCCATGTGCCTTTTGTGCCAATTTTCCTATTGTTTTATGCGTTTTTGATTTGTTTCTCTCTTATAGCACAAGCTCTGTTGTCATGGCTATTACCTCCTCTTCAGAATCCTCTGCTCCCTTCTTACTATATTTCCCATCTTTCTTTGTGCTGGGTTACAAGTCAGTGGTAAGCAAATCCCCTGTATTTCTGCCTACACCCCTCCAACTCTCTCCCAAAAGTCACACAAAGTCCCAGCACAATCTCTTGTATAGGTCACTGCAGGTAATAAAGGCAAGGTAGAAAGTAATGTTACACCAGCCCTGACAATAAGAGCATTCCCTACTCCCCTCACTGACATGGATGATGGGATTGATGGATCAATGGATGTGGAGCAATCTGAATGCATTCATATGATAAAGAGAATAAAGCAGGGAATATATACATTAAACATGGTATACAGTAATGTCTATACTTGTACATATACGTACACCCTCTGGCATACATACAGATTCAAGGCATAGCTGGGTCTGCAGGTAGAGCTGGCAGCATTTAGAGATACTGAGAGAGCTCTCCTTTATGCTTCCCTGGCCACCACCATGGCAAGCCCCACCCAGCCAAGCAACAAGTCTCACTAGCCCATCAGTTTCTAGAGTCCGGAACTGAAGGAAAATCTGACATTACAAGAAGCCAGGAGATTCTCAGCAGGTGATCATATGTGCAGAACAGCACATCAGATTGCAACAGGTTTTGGCAAAACAAAGTATTTACTGAGATGCCTATCTATGGCAGTTAGTTCGCATGAAAAGAACATGTAAAAAAGTGACAAACCTTTTAAATATTTATGTTTGTTTACATACACCTTTTTTACTAGTCCAATTTGAAAACCATAAAGCACACACCTATACTATAGCCTGCTGCCAAATTTTACATTTTTTACATTTATCTACCTACTTCACATTTATTATATGCTTTTTGGCATGGCAGTTGAAAAATTTAGTTGTCAAGATTTTGAAAAGTCAATTATAGTGTCACACCAAATTTATTAGAAACATAAAAGTGGCAATGGCAATAGACAGGGAAGAAATATAAAAAAAATGGCTAAGAATCTTGGAGCCGCCAGTAGCAAAAGCATAGAAGCACCGCCACCACTGGCACTAGTCCTGTTCTACCAAATGCAGGCTATCATTGATCTTTTCTGCATGAAGCAAGTGTAGTAGAAAGAGGAATTGGAGGGCATTATTAAATATTAGGTACATCTCATTCAAAGCAGCAGGAAGTTACCTCTGACAGCAACACCATCAGTTTAAGTCAGTCTTCTGAAAATAATCTAATTTGTAAGGTAAAAACTTGCTGCAACCCCCTTGGGTTGTATGATCAGGGTGTAATAAGTATAGGAAGTAAAATTTCTCCTCCTCAACTGGACAGGGTATAGGCACAATACTACATGCAAGACTAATAAGTCAAACACATTTGAGGCAACTCCAAATGGATGAATTAAGTCGTGATGTCACACTTCATTATTGAAGAAATAAGGACAGGAAAAAATTGAGGAAGTAAGGGTGTCAACAAAGTAGGAAATGATGTTCAGGTAATTATGATGGTTATGTTATAAAACACTTTTTTCAACAATGTAATTTAAAGGTGAATTGCCTTCTTCCTCAAGTCAAAGGAAAAAGCAGTTTACTTTTAATATATGTTGTAAAAAAATGTTTTCTACCATAAGGATCACACCTATCTAAACCCTATTTCCTCCTCTGTTGGTGCCCACACTTACCTGATTGTTTTTCATTTTATTACTTCTGCACAGAATGGCCTGTCTTATCGAAAATGATTAAGAGGGAACATTTTTTTAACTGCTTGTTATTTAAAAGCACATTAAAAGTCTTTCAATCCACTGTGTTATTAAATGGGCTGTTGTTCACGACCAGGTTCCCATGCACTTCTATGGTAAGGTCACTTTAACATTACCAATGTTGTTTTCGATAGGCCTCTTTCACACGTCCATGTCTATATATATCTGAGAAAAAATGGTACAGTCTCAATTACTGTTTTGCATCAATGTGTCATCAGTGTATGGTGGATATGTGTTTTTATCATCAGTGTTTCATCAGTGTTTTTCACAGATGAATACACAAATAAATAATGACAACATTTCTCCTATACTTTGCAATGTTAAACGTATGGATGTGGGCTGTATGTGTTTTTCACAGACCCAGAATCTTGTATTGGCCCTTGTCATCTGTGCTGCAGAAAAATAAAGAGAAATGTCTCCATACATCATACTACAAAAATGGTCATGTACATATAAAGAGGAAAGTGCCTCTAACCAAAAAAGCTCCACTATAAATATTGAACAAAATTAGGAGATAATAAATCCTCTAAGAAAAGGAAACAAAACTTGGAATAAAATAATACATTTTATTGATATCAACAATAATGTTCCATGGACACATAGTATATGTAAAAACATGTACTCATTAATATTACCATAGATTATAATGTGTTTGAGCTGTATCCATTTAAAAATGGATACTATACATTTGTAAAACATGGATGTGTGAATGAGGCCTAGGGGTTGCATACAGTCATAGGAGACTTTAAAGTTATATACACATCATAAACATCTTTTCAGCGTGATTGGAAGTTCGGTTGGCAGTTACAGTTGAACCTTAAAAAAGTTCAGTTTGTGAGCCCAACTTGATCCAAACCTCACTGGAAGTCAGTAATTGGGCCGCTTGTGGCTTCACCCACATGCTGCCAGCCATTACCAGATCACTTCCGAGGGAGGGTGAGCAGGGTTTTATTATTTATTTTTTGTGTGTGCACACTACACCTGGTCATGCTGATTTTACCCCCCAGTGTGAGCCGATCAAACACTGCCTGTGACTCGCGCAGGACTGAGCATAACTCATACTCAAGTACAGCACTGCTCGCTTTAGTGGTTTGCACTCAGAACTCACTCAAACTTCGAACCTGATTTTTATTTTTGGTTGTCGGTTTCCAAACCTGAACTTTGAACCCCGAACCTCACGTTTGCTCATCTCTAACTGGAGTACCTGCACTTCATGGTGAACTTGCTGTAAAACCTAATTTTAAAAAAAGTGAACATATTGGTTGATTCTAGTTTTAAAAGATGTAATTATCTCTAGAAACAATGGTATGAAATCCATAAAAAATGTTGTCCAAAGTCCACAAAAATTAGATATTTTTTAGATAGTGCAAACCAAATAATATCAATTAAATGACACATTAGAACTAAACCCCCAAAAAGTCAAAAGTATGGAATAGCTAAATAATTTAACATCAGTTATAATAAAATAGCATTGTAAAGTGCATATACATGTACTTAATACCATCTGACATGCCTACACTAAAAACAGAAATGCAAATTTGCTGGCTACAAAGAAATACAGCAGGCAAAGGAAAAGTGAATAAAAGACAATATACTACACGTATAGTACATACAAGGTAGTGCACATGTCCACCTGGCCCAACGTACATATCACACAACATGTTTTATCAAGTAGTTGCTAACAAAGCAAGTTGTTGGGAAAGGTATTCCATGTCTTCAGTAGAGGAGCAAGGATAAGAATGAGTCAGGAAAACTGTAGTTATTGGGGTGGTTTTAAATGTAAATTTAATTCTTGTTTTTTGGATAAACAATACATGTGAGTAGTAATAATGTGTGTGGGTCTTCATAATTTGTGCAAGGTACTGTGGGGGCTTCACCTCTATGTGTGGGGGTACTGGGGATTTATACTGTCTGGTAGCTACTGTGAATCATCATACTGTGAGAGCATCATATTTTGTGTGGAGAATGTACTTTGGGGGCATTATATTGTATGGAGTGAGAATTAAAACTGTGCATGGGTACATTGGAAGAATCATACTGTGTGTAGATAAAAATGTAGGGCATCATACTGTGTGTAGGGACACAATGGGGTCATCATACTGTGTCAGGGAACACTATGGTGGCATCATACTCTGTGGTGGCTATTACACTGGTATCTTACAGTATATAAACATAGTTTTCACAAAGGGCATTAGTTTTGTGTCGGCAAATAAAAATGACTTGGTGAGGTTAGAGGGTATCACACTTCCATATGGGGGGGATCTCTGACTAGGAATCTTATTGTTCATAAATACACTAACAGAACAATATTAAAATCTAACACTCAAAACTATATTTTTGACCAGACTAAAAAAAAATGTGTCCTACGTGAAAAAAAAAACCCAAAACAATGTGATGGGGCACTAAAGGGCATTTTGCACAATACAGTCTAAGGTTAGCTCTGCTACTGCAGTATAAGCATGTTCTTATACTTTTTCATTTTCTTAAATGTCTTTATCTTCAATGACTGTGCAATATAAAGTACAGCAATCACAGCATTTAATAGCAGAACAGACACATCACAGAAGCAAGCAGGCTGAAAATATAGCCCCGTTAACCTCAGTGTAAACAAGCTGCTACAGCCACAGAGAGGCATCAGCATGAAACACAATGTGCTTCTGATTTGGCAAATATATGCGCATAATGAACAACATGAGGGCACCTCTCACTATTCAAATGTAAGTCATTACAGAATATGTTACTCTTCTGTGTGCCAGATAAAGGTCTCGAAACCTTCCAAGTGCTCCAAACCCATTTACAATTTAAATACTACAATGCAAATTTTAAACATGCCAGAAGCCTTGTGGTCTGAGACTATAAATGAAGCAAAAGTTTTGTGTTATTCATCCAGCTAGATCCCTTTTAAATGTAATTATTGTCTTTCAATTAAAAAATAAAGAATGATTGCAACGAGTGCTTACTAATGGCAGTATAATGTGTCCAACACCTACGTATTTCTAATGCTTACCAGAATATTTATTTTTGAGAGAAATGACCCCTTCTTAGTAATGACAGCATTAATGCAAAGTTAACAATTATTGTGGAGGAAATTTAGAAGTGTAAACCTTTCAGATATATACAAGTTTAGCCAAAAGTAAGATTGTGCAGGGCGATTAGACAAACTACTACATATTTTTTTTGTTTCTTTTACAATATGTCCAATGGTGGCTATGTGGAGATTGATTTATAGTGTTGTACTAGAAAGTTTCAAATATTTGGGCTGAAAGATCTAACTTAATAGGCTTGTCAGATATTTTTACTGCCATTACAAATATTTATCTTAAACCTTAAACACTTATATAATTTCTTGATTTTAAAATGACCTACCATTCTCCCACTCCTGCTGTCTGTCCCCTATATGTTTATCACTCTTTCTGTGACATTAGGGGAGTCACAAGAGAATGGTCATACAATCACTTCTCTTTAGCTTCTATCATTACCTCCCACCAATAGTGGACGTCATCAGCAGATGGTGCTGTGCAGTTGACCATGCTTTAGTGCCAATCTCAAAAAGGCAAACATTACAGAAATGGAGGTCAAACAGAGAATAAATTTCACTATGTCTGTCTTAATATAGCAATGAATATCTCCATTGGAGATTCCATCCATATCCCTCTTTACAGGGTTTTGCATGGAATCCATGTTGGAACCTGCAATGTTTAGTTAGAATTGAAAGGGGACAATTACTTTGTGCATAGTAGCCTTTAATAGTCCTTAATAGGGCCTCCATGGTCAGACTTTGCACTAGCAGCTCCATCTAGAAGTTCACGGGGTGAGCCCTGGCCTTCACACTTCAAGCCTTTACACTTTAACCCCTATAAAAAAAACCCTTGTTTTACACAGTGGCCACTGTATTTGGTATATTGAGTGGATGCTTTCCAATGAGTAGACTGGCAGGGGATGGTAAAAAAAAAATCGCATCAATGTCAAGAGGTCAGGATCAGAATTATTAGGCCAAAGCATAGTCTAATCATAGACTGAGGTCATAAACAGGAGTCAACAAGCAATGTAATTGCAGATAAACGTGTGATTCAGAGTAAAGAAACATATAACTAGCAACTAGGGGCAGGCATATAGGGGATTAAATAGTGTGAGCTCTGCCCAGGGCTCACAAAAAGGATACAATTAGAAAAACAATTTCAGTAATTAACTCTTGAGCTCCCTTTCTGAACAGAAAAACTTTCCTAGATTATCAACTGAAACTTCTGCAAAGTCACCCAGTGTCTCCAGTAACGAAGGCCCAGTGCCA
This sequence comes from Anomaloglossus baeobatrachus, assembly GCF_048569485.1. Classification (NCBI taxonomy): domain Eukaryota; kingdom Metazoa; phylum Chordata; class Amphibia; order Anura; family Aromobatidae; genus Anomaloglossus; species Anomaloglossus baeobatrachus. The sequence goes on along the minus strand of NC_134357.1, from coordinate 174,401,040 downwards.
CCCAGTGGTAGAAACAGAGACAGGGGAAATGAGTCCAGACATGGATGCAATTGTAGCTCTAATGTAAAAAAATGATATCTTGATAAAATTGTGTCTTTTACGCATTCTCCCTCAAGTGCCCTCGAGCCTTTTGTTAGATAGCCTCATTTGACTCAATCCACACACGATTCATAAGACTTTTCTTCTTTGAAAGATTTTTTTTTTCCTTAACTTTGAAACTGGTGCCTGTTCTTTTTGTTTCCGAAAGTCAATGGTCTGAATAATGTGTAGTATAATTAATTAGACAGGTCACAATACCAATAATTCATTTTGCTATAAAGTGCCTTCATTTCCCCCTGTTACCTTTATCAAATCATATTTTGTATGTTTTTCCTCAATAAAAACACTTTACAGGGATTAGCTGTTTTAGAAAACCTTTTTTCAAGTATTATTTTAATATCATTGTTTGTAATAACAAATTAGTCAGAAGGTAAATTAGCACTTTGTTTCTATAAAGAACCATGTATGCTATTATATTACATGTGTAGAAAGCTGGAGGGAGAAGAGCGCAATAGGGTCATACCCAGTAACAAGGAATAAAAGTAATAAGGAAATGTGCTCACCTTATTGGGTTATGCATCACACAACCAGAAGTAAAGCCTGTAACCAGCTGCTGAGGAGTCCACGTGCTGAAGAAGCCAAAGATCACTTGGGAACACTGTAAATGTGGAACTATTACTGCGCTGCTAGATATACGACACACATCCAGGAGAGGCATAATGCAAGGTTGTTTAATTCAACGCGTTTCGAAGTGTAACCCCACTTCTTTGTCAGGAAATCCACCAGTATGACCGACAACAACAGTAGTGCAGTCTATAAATAGGTATTTACAGATTGCACTACTGTTGTCTCTCATACTGATGGATTTCCTGATAAAGAAGTAGGGTTACACTTCGAAACGCGTTGAATTAAACCACCTTGTATTATACCTCTCCTGGGTGTGTGTTGTATCTCCAGCTGTGCAGTAATAGTTCCACATTAACAGTGATATTACACATTCCACAAACTCCATTATGCACCATGTGGTTGTGTTTTCCATTGTGGGGACGCTAAAGGGGAATTACATTCTTGCTGTCAAGTTTCCCCGGAAATTTTAGTTGGTCACTGGGCATCAATGGTGCAGTTTGTGGTCATGATAACTTTACTGCATCTCTAAATATAAGCAAAAATCCCTTTTAACTGCCAAGATGGAGGATGAGTAAAATCAAACGTAAGGTTACTGAATAAGTGATTGTTCCTTATTTCTTCAATCATGATACTGTTTACCTCAGTCACTATTGTAATTCATTTTCTTTTCCTGTAAATCTTTTTTCCTGCATATACCTTTGCTTTTTCTTGTTGATTTTTGTAAAAAAAAATATAGACTAGCAAGCAGAACAAAATACAGGAGCTGTAGCATGTAATTTACAACACTGTAGTAAAACGGTCAAGCGATTTCAAGATAATGATTTTGAAAATTGACAGGATCCGCTGTGTGCTAATCAGTAGACAGGCTAGGCCCCCAACAGAAACTCTGATTCACAGCAGCCATGACAGCTATCAAGTGTCGGATGCTGCTGGTGCTTTTATAATCTGACTAATTGCACTGGTTTTTTTTATTACATAGCAAAGGAAATTAGCCTTGTCAAAATGAAATGACAGAAATGAAAATATCCTTGACTGTTTTACTATTTCTAACTTTAAAAGTTGACAGTTTTTGTATCCATATCATTGTACATAGCAACACATTAACAGTAGTTTATAAATAGGGAGTTACCAAATGTAATTTCACACACAACCGACCATTACAAAAACTGTGCAAAAATTGTTACATTACAAACATGTACAGTAATACATTTTATCACATTTTACCCTCTAGAAAGAGTAAACCTACAATTGCCTAAGAAAATGTGAATAGAGAATAAATTAATTCTGAGAAAACTCTTTATTCCTAGAATCTGAGCCTTTATTTATAATTTGTTTTCATTGAAATGATAAATACCTTACAAATCTAAGATCATTTTGTAGTAGAGTATAAGGGTATTGAAAAGGAATTATAAGAAATGTCATCAAAGAAATAAATGAAATCAATTATTGTGCCTTTAAAGGCAACCTGTCACTACTTTTTCGCCTATAAGCTGCGGCCACTACCACCGGGCTCTTATATTCATTATTCTAACATGCTGTATATAAGAGCCCAGGCCGGGGGTATAACACAAAAAATACTTTATAATACTTACCTAACAGTCATGTGGTGAGCCTTATGGGCGTCTCCGTTGTCCATTGCTGGCGTCGCCTCCTTCGGCCATCTTTGTTCTCCTTCTCTAGCCGCAGTGCATGACGGGTTCGTCGTACACACTCGCCGGCATTCAGGTTTTGAGCAGGCGCACTTTGATCTGCCCTAAGCAGGGCAGATCAAAGTATTGTAGTGCGCCTTCACAGGACCGGCGAGTGTGTATGATGTAGCCGCGTCATGCACGTAGGCTTCAGAAAGAGGACGAAGATGGATGAAAGGGGAGGTGCTGGCACCAGACAACGGAGTTGCCCATAAAGCCCACTGCGCGACCGTTAGGTAAGTATTATAAAGTGTTTTTTATGTTATACTCCCGGCCTGGGTTCTAATATACAGCATGTTAGAATATTAAACAGAAGAGAAAGCTGGGAATCATAGTCTGCACATATAATAAGAATGCGTCAAAGCTAAAATCTTGCATTAAAAAGGTTTTTTTATTTTTCCAAGAAAAATTATTAGCAAGATTATAAATACATCACATTTAATAATTTATAAATCACATGTAGGTTTATACAGGAGGGGATCCTGACATAATGCACTATGGTCTGACACCAAACATGGGAAAATTCCAATATCCTATAGCATTCTCAAAAGGAGGCCTCACATAGGTTACAATCATCAATAGACATATAGTCTTATATCAAAGACATAAATACCTTGTGGGCATTCAGAGTATCAATAAGGATTGAATACGTGCTGCCGCAGGAACAGGGGAATTTCAAACAGTCATTATAGTGACAAAATCACAAAGTGGAACTTAATTATTCCCCAATCCAGCGTGCAGCAATGCAAAAGTTAAACATAATTACCCATGTTCAGGTGGATGCCAGTGTGGAGAATGTGCCCCGACGCGCACGTTTCGTTAGCTTCCTCGAGGGGCCATGGTGTAGTGTGTGCATCTTAGAGCGGCTGGTTTAAATGCAAGCAAGGGGTACACGTGGCGGCGCTTGATTGGACGCGCGGGAGGTGTGTACTCCCGACAGAGGGACGCGTCATTGGGCATTCCCGGAAGTGACGCGGGTGCTTACTGTGTCGTCACACAGACACCCGCGTCACACCGTACGGAAGCCGGCAGACGCAGGCATGTAGGGAACAACACTGCGCACGCGTCGCACCACCACGGGCACCCCGATGCAAGATAAAATATTGGGACTGACAACAGCACATTGTAAACACAGTCAAGTTACATCGTAATCATATATAGCCAGAGAAAGATAATCTTAATGAATCAAATGGACACACCGCACTGTCAAAACATATATCAAACAACTCCACTACAGCACTGTGGATACCAAATGATGCATATATCATCATATGTTATATATACATATATTACATATCACATGTGGAACAATAATTTCATATGACTAAATAAAATCGCAATCTTATTTATTAATCCAGAAATATCCCCTGACTACAGTTGTGACTGGGTCATCATAGGCACATATAGCTATCTAATAAGCATATTTCACCAAATATTAAATATACAAAGTGAAAATGATTCCCAAAACATATAATTGTCAAATAGATGTGTCATACGTCAGAAATATTGAAAATTACATTTAAAATTAGACTAAATGCACGCCAAGAGATCCAAGGGACAACTTGCAAAAAAAGGGAAAGAAAAATCCCTTCATTACAGAGGAATATTCATACAATCTTGGTCCATCATAGTAGATATTACTGATGAACAAGATGAGATGCAGCTTGATTGCTTCACAATTCGCCAAGGCTACTTAGAAAATCAAAGGTATGGCAGTCCAGATTATCGAGGAGAAACCTACGCCCAAAAAATATTTTTGGAAAAGAGAAAGACCTACAGAAAATACACAAAACACAAAAATTAAAATGAAGCCAAAGGCAACAGGAACAATCATTGAGTCCAGCAATCAAACAGAAGACAGGAGTCTAGCGAATCAAAGAAAAGAGGCAAACGACAATTGTTCATTTAGCCCGCCAGGGGACATAGTCCCTAGCGTGACTATCCACCTGCACTCAAGGCGTGCCAAGGCTTGTTTAAAATTACCGCCTCTTGCGCCCAGGTGGAGTTTGTCAATACCCCGAACTTTAAGAGAAGATGGGTCACAATCGTGATATACCTTAAAATGTCGGGGGATGGTCTTGAGGGAATCCAGACTGACCACATCCCTTGCAGCTATAATATCACGCACGTGCTCCCGCGTGCGTATGCGGCGCTGTCTAGATGTTAGGCCTACATAGGCTAGATTGCATTCGCATCTTGCTAGATAGATTACATAATCGGTGCTGCAAGAGATGTAATGCCTAATCCTGTATTCCCTCAGACCATCAGCCGATGCAAACACAAAGGCCCTTTCAATATTAGTACATGATAAGCAAGAACCACAGGGAAAACAGCCCCATCGTGGTTTCCCTGTATAAAAGGGAAGGGTATCGCGATGGACATAATGGCTGTGAACCAAAATATCCCTGAGGTTCTTGCTCCTTCTGGCAGTCATAAGTGGTCGATCTGGAAGGACCCTTCCCAAGGATGGCTCTGTGCGTAAAACCGACCAATGCTTATCGAGAATACGCCTAATTTCCCCCCACTGATTATTATACGTAGAAATAAATCTAATCACTGGAGATGGAGACTTAGATTTGAAAGAAGATGTAAGTAGTTGGCTCCTTGGAGTAGATCTAGCCCGAGAGTGGCCCTGTTTGATATTACGCGAGCTATATCCCCTGTTTTTAAACCGCTGGGAAAGATCTCTTGCTTGGACATCAAAGGTACAGTCTGAGGAGCATATTCTTTTAAGTCTTAAAAATTGTCCCATAGGAATCGCCCTGATGGTTGAGGGCAAATGGGAAGATGTTGCATGTAAAAGACTATTAACTGAGGTTTCCTTTCTAAAAACGTCAGTTTGGATAGCTCCATCTGACTGCACAAATACCCTGATGTCCAAAAAGTCCATGGGCTCACTGTCACTCCTGAAGGTCAGCCTAATATTACGGTTATTAGAATTTAATTCAGAAAAGAAAGAAAAAAGTTCAGGATCGGTTCCCCCCCAGATGATGAATACATCATCAATATAACGCAACCAGTACTGCACATGGGAGGCGGCCTAGGCGCCGTCACCGAAGATCTCCCTCTCCCAATAGCCGAGAAAGAGATTTGCGTATGACAGCGCGCAGGCCGCGCCCATTGCAGTACCGCACTTCTGGAGGAAGAACCGATCCTTGAACAAAAAGAAATTGCGTGTCAGGATGAACTCCAGGAGCTCAAGCACGAGATCCTGTAAATGGACATCCCAGCGGCTCGATCGCAGGTAGAATCTAGCTGCCTCAAGGCCATCATTGTGTTGAATACAGGAGTAGAGGGCCTCCACATCTGCTGCTACCAAGATAGAACCAGGGTCTAAAAATATCCCGTCAATCCTCCTCAGGACGTCCGAGGTGTCTCTGACATAAGAGGGCAGTGTCTCAACTAAAAGATGTAAATAATATTCAATAAATTTGCAAATAGGATCACACAGCCCTCCCATGCCAGAGACAATGGGACGCCCCGGGGGACAACGGGGGTTCTTGTGTATCTTTGGTAGCAGGTAGAATGTAGGTGTTACAGGAAATTTTATGTGGAGGCCCTCAAACACTTTTTTTGTAATGATTCCTTGAGTCAGGGCCAACTCAAGGATGCCAACTAATTCTGATGAAAATTTTGCCAGTGGGTTCTCAGTGAGGGGAATATAGGCGTCCTGATCTCTCAGCTGTCTGAACGCTTCACGCTCATACATCTGAGTCGGCCATATTACCACGTTCCCGCCTTTGTCCGCAGGCTTAATCACTATTCCCTCCATAGTCTTAAGTTGTTTCAGGGTTTCCCGATGTTTAAGGGAAAGATTGTGATGCTGCTCAGACCTATGGAGTTTCTTGAGATCATCCATTACTAGTTTGTTGAAGATCTCAACCTGCGAACACAAAGTCATAGGGGGGAACGTGGTAGATTTTGGCAAAATGCTAGATGGGAATTTACCTATGGAGACTGGCGTGGATTCCTCCTCCAGTGACCTCAGCATTTCCAAAACTTCACGATCCTGTGGTGTAAGATGCCGAGATTCAGGATCCCTTTTTGAGTGCAGCTTGTGGAGAATCAACTTTCTTGAAAAAAGGTGTAAATCTTTGATTACTGTGAAAGAATCAAAATTGGAGTCGGGAGAGAAAGTAAGCCCCATGCTCAAAACTTCAGTCTGCTCCTTACTCAACATAAAATTAGACAAGTTAATTACCGTGAGTTCATTCCTACTCTTCTTGTCTGAAGGTTGTGGAGGCGTCGACTTCATGTTAGAATATTGTATATAAGAGCCTGGTGGTGGTGGCCGCAGCTTATAGGCCAAAAAAGTGATGACAGGTTCCTTTTAATAATACTTGACCAAAAAGTGGAAGAGAGGGAGGGCAAATATATATATATATAGATATATATATATATAGATATATATATAGATATATATATATCTATATATATATATCTATATATATATATATATATATATATATATAAAATATATTATTATTATTATTATTATTTTCCCATTTCTTTAAACAATGACAAAAATGTATGTAAGTCTTATAACATTATTTTAAAACTTCTCTTTCTGATGTTTATTCTCAATATAATTTCATCTTTTGATTGGGGCTGAGCGAACTCAAACTGTAATGTTCAGGGTCCGTACCAAACACCTTGTGTTCGGTACTGAACCCAGAACACAGAAGTTTGACCATACCTCTGAATCCTATTTGGGTTTGCCACCTGAATAAAGCTTGTTGAAAGGTTGCACAGCAGCCAATCAGCAAGTTTTTAGGTTGTGGGCACTTCTAAAGTCATCACAGCTATGCCAAGTATTGACATGGCTGAGATTGGCCATGTAAATCACTATAAAAAAATAAAATGATGTGACCTACAAATGGAAGTTAAATGGTAGTAAGAGACGGCTAGTTATACATACCATGTTTCTTGTTTTTTTCCAGAGGATCACACTGTAGTCAGCCTCTATTCTGGCCCGCTATTTAACACTGGTAAGTATAGAAAGGAGAGCAGCGTGGAGGGCATGCACCATAAGAGGCACAGTTTGTGCATCATATTTAGTGCAGGAAGCACAACAAGGAGCAATTATTCTGTCATACAGCTTAAGGCAGATTTATTTATTCAGGTGAATTATAATGACATTGCTATTTTAAAGGGTATCCGGTCTTGATGTGCTGCAGAATACCAGAGAACATGGAAATCTGCAGAGATGAGCTGTAAATGTGAAAAGACATTATGCAAACCCGTGGATAATCGGGTTCACCAAAGACATGGATAATCAAGTTCGCCAAACAAACACGGAAAAAAAATTGGCAAACGAACTTGATGGCGAACATAACCCCGTACAATGAACCCCATACTTGTCAATAGGGATAAGACATTTGAGGCTGTAAAATGTCAGTAGTAAGCGATAGTAGACTTCAAATTGAAATTAAATGATACTAAGAACAGGGTAGTTATATATATCATGTTTCCTGAAGGATCACACTGCAGTCAGATTCTCTTTCTAGCCCACTAAATAAGGTACATAAATATTCACTGCTTCCCCCACCTGTCCTCTATGCCAGTGTCAGTGATTTGTTGCAGACCATGCCCCCTCCTTGGATTGGTTACAGTCAGTTTGCTGTATAGTAGTGTAAAAGGAAATAAATAAACAATATAAAAACATTATGTAGGCTCTCGCCATAATTTTATAACCAGCTAGGGTAAAACAGTAAAACAACAGATGTAGGCTGCTTCCCCACCTGTGAGTTTTACTGTGGCTGAATATCAAAATAAATAGAAAAAAAGATGTTAGGTCCCCCCATTTTTGATATCCAGCCACTGTAAAGCAGTAAGGTGGGGCTGGTATTATCAGGATGAGAGGAGCCCTGGATATTACACCCCCAGCAAAAAATGTACCAACCCGCAGTGGCCAATAATTGGCACATCACATTAGATGTGCCAATCCTGGTGCTTTACCTGGCTTATCCCAATTGCCCTGGTGCAATCTGACTGCTGACTGCAGTGTGATCCTCCAGGAAACACCGGAAAAATGGTATATACAACTCTCCTCCTCTTACTAGCATTTAATTTGTATTTGCAATCCCCCCACACTACGGCCATTTTACAGCCCAATTGTCTCATCCCCATTGATTTGTATGGGGTTTGTGGTTCGTGGACAAGTTTGGTGTCAAGTTTGCTTGCCGAACCCAATTTTTGTGTCCCATGCTGGTTGAGCAAACCCGAATATCATCGCTACTCTTGATCAAGTTTCCAAAATCATTAAAGAATTATTGTGCCTATAATGATCTCCATCTACAAAAGTCAATTAACCTAGCTGTGGTGGAGTGTGGTCATCATTAACCCTTAAAAAAGCAATTTTAGGCCAGATATTGTATTGAAGATTCTGTGTGCAGCCAAGCTTTACCTACAATGTCACATGGAAAAAAAACTGACCCCTGTGAAGTGCTCTTCCACATTTTAAAATACAGAATATTTCAAATTACAAGACCATGCTGAGTTCCAACATATAGTATGTATAGTTCATTACAAGTTCAGAAAGAAGAAAAATAACTTCTGTTTTGATTTAGCCAAAGTGTCTAGATTAGAACACAACAGTGCCAGGCTGCTTGTCCGTACTACTGATAGTCCTAAATGTGCTACAATGGTCTGCAGCATCTCTAGAGTTGTCTCCCATCAAGCATATAAGAGACATCATTAGACAGCAGTTACACAGCGAACAGCTAGCAGCGGATCTTGATGATCTACCCAAGTTAATTCCGCTCATTGTGGCAGAACATTCTTTAGACAACCATTAAAGATCAATGAATAGTGAAATATTCAGATTCCAATTATGTTATCCACATACTGAGTACTATTAAAATAATTATCACGAATATTGAATTTAATGCAAGTCAAGGGGGAACCTGAGCATTTCTCTGGGAAATCTTCAAGTAAAAATGCTCGGGTTCCCTATTGACTTGCATAAGGTTTGTTATTCATAATGAATACTGGACTAGTACTCAGTGTTTGGATAGCATAATTCGAATATTTGACTATTCACCCATCTCTATTAATAATCTCATTGACTGCAATTAAAAGTTTGTATGTGTGGGGATTTCTATGAGTGACATTCATACTTGATACTTAAATTGACAATTGTTTCATCATCCTGATCATTAAAATACCTATCCTTCCTGTGATTTCCATAATTCTACAACTTTTCTTTTTGGTGTTACAATTTCCACGTTGAGGAATGTAGTATAAATGGTGTGTGTGTAACAATTAAAATAATTATTATTGTTATCGAAGTTAAAAAAATGAAACACTAATAATTGTTAAGGTAAAAGGGACTTGAGAGCTATTATGAGCTATAAAATGAACATTCTTAAAATGAGTTTAAGCTATTGAAATAAAGTTAACACTTATAAACTACTTACAAGAGAGGGAAATCATTTCTGATCAGTGGTGGTCCCAGCATGTAGATGGATGATAATTGCCAATCCCCTTAAGTACACAGTATGTGCATTGAATTTGAGCTTAACAAATCAGAAGGGCCCTGGGTGGATCCAGTGGGCACTTAATGTTTTCTCAAAAATTACTCTTTGAATAAATTAGAATGTGAATATTTATCCAGCTAGGGTGAACTGTTTGATCATTTTGATTTTTGATATCATGCAAAACTAGATTCACAAAGGAAGTTATAGTGTTTTTTCAAGTACAGCTGGAGCGTTATGTTATTTGAATATCACTTTGATTTTTTTTATCTTAGAAGCATTTCCAAATGTAAGAATCCAATGACCTTTTCAGTGGGGACAATATTTATTGTTTGAGTCAAGCAGTGTGGAATATTATGAAATAATTAGTTATGTAATTAATGCTCATGATCAAAACTGAATTCCATTATGAAATGTATCCAGAAAAACACCAGTGATATGTATTATATATTGCATCATTGCCCAGGAAGGTGCAGGACATGAAGATGCAGTGATCAGACAATTAACTGCTTTTATTTATAATTGCCAGTGTCAAGCTCCTGTCAATAACGTAATTCCAAGAACATTTTTCTCTTAGTTCAGCAAGAACTAAAAAGACTGAAAGTAAAGGTGTGTAGAAATTACACTGAACCACTCTTGATATGCAGCAGATTTCCCTGTGCTGCCAGGATAATTGATTGTTGCATTTGGAGATGATCATAGGTCCAATAATTTTTTGGTGAATTTGAAAGGTAGATCAGGTGGTAAGAATTACAAAAAGAAAAATATATATATATGTATACAGTATATATATATATATATATATATATATATACACACACACGCACATATATATATATATATATATATATGTACATGTACTGTATGTGCATAAATACACACATAGGGTGAAATAAGTATTGAGCTCATCATGAATTTATTAGGTAAATATATTTCTAAAGGTGCTACTGACATGACATTTTTCCCAGGTGACGGTAACAATGCATCCGATCCACATGGGCAGAGTAATTAAATCATAGATGTCCATAAATTAAGTTGTATGTAATAATGAGAAATTTCTCATTACACAATTAAAAAAGTATAAAACGCATGCAGAAAAAGAGATGAAAAAAGGCATGGAAAGTCATGACCTCAATTTCAATCCGCCACATTAAAAAATATCAGCTAATTCAAATGATAGCTTATAAATAAGTGTCACATTACCAAGATTGCACACAAGTAAAATCTCATGATGGATAAAAACAGTTTGATGTCCAAGACCTTTTTGTTAGAAAACATAACTAATGACATTGGCTACAAAATGTTTAAACTACTGAAGGCTCCATTTAGCGAATGTTGGAGCCATAATCTAGAAGTAGAAAGAGCATCATTTCACCATAAATCAGGAACGACCAGGTGCTCCTTGGAACATTTCAGACAGAAGAGTCAAAAGATTTATAAAAAAAGATTCCACCTCTATAGAGGTACAGAAAGAAATCAGCGGGTACAATTGTTTTAAAGAAAACAGTAAGTAACGCACTAAACCTCCATAGCCTGTATACACACTCACCACACAAGTAGCATGTTCAAGCGTGTTTTAAGTTTCACAACAAAATTCAGACAACCCATTGAAATCTAATATATAAAGCTGAATGTGTGTATGTGTGTGTGTGTGTGTGTGTCTGTGTGTGTGTGTGTATGTGTATGTCCGGGATTGGCATCTGCACCGTCGCAGCTACAGCCACAAAATTTTGCACACTCACACGTCTGGACCCCGAGAGCGTCATGGGCTATGTTTTGAGGGGAAATTTTAACCCCGCTCTTTACAGTTATTCACAAAAAAACCTTCCTCCATTAAAGCGAATGGAGCTAGGAGCCACAGTGCAGACAGAACTTCAGAAGAATGCGCAGCCACGCCCTTATATGGAATGTTGGCGTGTCACAATGCAGCCAGGGAAAGAGACAGACACAGACAGGGAAAGAGGCAGACACAGACAGGGTAAGAAACAGACATAGACAGGGTAAGAGACAGACACAAAGAGACAGACATAGACAAGGAGACAGACTAACAGGGAAAGAGACAGACAGGGAAAGAGAGGGAAAGAGACAGTCAGGGTAAGAGACAGACACAGACAGGTAAAGAGACAGACACAGACAAAGAAACAGAGAGAGACACAGGGAAACAGACAGGGAAAGAGACAGACAGGGAAAGAGACAGACAGGGAAAGTGACAGAGATAGACAGACAGACAGGGAAAGAGATTGAGACAGACGGAGAAAGAGACAGAGACAGACAGGGAAAGAGACAGGCAGACAAAGAGATAGAGAGAGAGACAGGAAAAGAGACAGACAGACACAGATAGAGAGAGAGACAGAGAGATATATACAGAGGGGAAGACAGACAGAGAATGGGAGAGAAACAGCGAGACAGTTACTTATTAACCCGGGCGAAGCCGGGTAGTACAGCTAGTAATAAATAAATGAGAACAAAATTGAACTTTTTCAATGCCTTATTGCACACCATATTTGGAAGCCTTTAACACCATACCAACAGTCAAGTTAATAGATGGGAACTTCATGGTTTGGGGCTGCTCTTCAGCATATGGAACTGGCAAACCTCATGTAATTGACTGAAGAATGAACGGACAAAGGTACAGAGATATTCTTGATAAAAATCTTTTGCCATCTACTAGGATGATAGGATGATAAAGATGAAGCGAGAGTGGACACTTCAGCAATCCAATCATCCCAAACACATGGTTAAGGAAATACTCATTTTTTCATTCAAAGAAAATAAAGCTGATAAAATGGCCCTGCCAATCATCTGACTTGAATCCAATAAAAAATTAATGGAAGGAGCTAAAACACAGAGTTTGTAGAAGGAGCCCACGGAACCTTAGAGATTTAAAGAGTTTTTATATTGAAGAATGGCCAAAATCACGCCTTAGCAATACATGAAACTAATTTTTCTATACAAAGGGCATCTTAAAGCTGTTATCACCAACAAAGGCTATTGTACAAAGTATTAATTAAATTTCAGAAAGTATGTCCAATAATTTTTCCCTCCGTTATCTCTTATTATACACATAACTTAAGTTATGGACATCCATGGTTTGGTTTCCATGCCAGTATTGATTGGATGGGTTCTTATAGACATCTGCTGATAAATTCATGTTCATAGAAACTTTAGAAACATAGTTTCAGATAAAATTAATCACATATTCAATACTTACTTCACCCTCTGTATATTTATAGTACAAATATATATATATATATATATATATATATATATATATATATATATATATATATATTATAGTTGATTATATGTATACAGTGAGGAAAATAGGTATTTTATACACTGACGATTTTCCAAGTTTAAGACCCAGCCATAACCCATCTTTAATGCTGTTACTGAGAGAAAGGGCTTGTTGGCAAAAATCTCACTATACATTACCCCATCCATCCTCCCTTTAATAAGATAGAAGCATTGTGTCCCCTTTGCAGAAAGGCATCCCCAAAGTATGATGTTTCGGCACTCATGCTTCGTGATTGGGACGGTGTTCTTGGGGTTGTACTCATTCTTCTCCTTCCTCCAAACAGCAAATGGAGTTGATACCAAAATGATCTATTTTGGTCTCATCTGATCACATGATCTTCTCTTGTGTCTCCTTTGGATCATCCATATGGTCATTAGCGAAATACAAATGGGCCTGAACATGTGCTGGAGTGAGCAGGGGGTTCTTGCATGCCCTTCAAGATTTTAATACATGACCGCATAGTGTGTTCCTAATAGTAGTCTTTTGGTCCAATATCAAACAGGTTATTGACCAGATCCTCCTGTGTAGTTCTGGACTGATTACAGATCCCTCAGAATCATTCTTACCCCACTAGGCAAAATCTTGCACGGAGCCCCAGACTGATTAAGATTGATAGTCATCTTGTGTTTCTTCTATTTTCTAATAATTGCACCAACAGTTGTTGCCTTCTCACCAAGCTGCTTGCTTATTGTCCTATAGCCCATCACAGCCTTGTGCAGGTCTAAAATTTTGTCCCTGGTGGCCTTAGAAAGCAATTTGGTCTTTACCATAGTGGAGAGGTTGGAGTGTCATTTATTGAGTTTGTGGAAAGGTGTCTTTATACCGTTAATGAGTTCAAACAAGTGCAATTAATAAATGTAATGAGTGCAGAGTAGGAGGGCTACTTAAATAAAAAACAGGTCTGTGAGAGGCAGAATTCCAGCTGGTTAGAAGGTGATCAAATACTTTTTTTGTGCAATAAAATTAATTAATTAAAAATCATACAATGCGATTGTCTGGATTTTTTGGTGATTCCATCTGTTGCAGTTGAAGTGTACCTATCATAAAAATTAAATACATCTCCATTCTTTGTATGGGGTAAAACTTGCAAGTCGGCAGTGTATAAAATACTTATTTTGCCCACTGTTAGTATACATATATCTTTTCATGGGGCAAAACTGAAAATATGACACTTTCGTACAATGTAAAAGAACTAGTGTCCAGCTTGTATACAACAACAGTGTAAATTTGGTATGCCCCCTAAATAATTATACACATAGACATTAATGTCTAAACCACTGGCAACAAAAGTGAGTACACCCATAAGTGAAAATGGCTATATTGTGCCCAAAGTGTCAATATAGTGTGTGACCACCATTATTTTCAGATGAGAAACTGTGGAAAGAAAAGCGCAATAGGGTCTTACCCCAAAAAGTGAGGAAGATATGTAATAAAAACACACTCACCTAAAATGGTTGTGCCAGTCACAACCACTATACAGGCATATATAAGATCCAGGTCCAGGCAGCAGTCCCAAAGTTGGCTGATAACAGAGAGTGATAGAAGAAGGGTCTTAATTCCGCGCCAAGGACTCAATGGATCCAGGAAGAGATTAATGCTTCTTTAATAACATGCACAAGTCTACGCGTTTCTGGAGACACAGCTCCCTTCATCTAACCTCTAGCTACGAGTACCCTGACCCAGATAGATTTGATCAGACAAAAAGTAACAGGGATTGGGGACACAAAGCCCTGTGACTTTTCCTCAAACTTCCTCACCACTTTCAGTAATGATGGTGAGAGGATCAGGAAGATTCTTTCCAAACATTGGGGGGTTCTCCTAAATGACCCGGTCCTAGGGGGGTGCTTACCGGCACAACCCGGGGTGACCTTCAGGAGAGCCTCTAGCTTAAAGAATATGCTAGCCCCCAGTAGACTTAGGGAGGTTCCCATCTCCCAGTCTTCTGTCAAACCCTGTGGTGCTTATAAATGCCTTATGAGGAACTGCCTTTGTTGTTACTCGATACAACATAGGAGGACACAATTCTGTTCTGGTTCAGGGGGGGAATTTTATCCTATCAAAACTCACCTAACATGCCAATCTGACTATGTCATTTATTTGATCGAATGTGAATGTAATAAGCAGTATGTGGGCAGAACGATACAACCACTACACAATAGATTGAATTCACATCGTCACAACATTAAAAAAGGCTTTCTCCTACACGGATTGTCTAGGCATGTCACTATAGCACACAATAGGAAATCTAAGCTTAGGGTCACCCCTATTGAACAGATCCCACCTTTTATCCCTAACCGTATGGAAATGCTCAACAAAAAGGAGACTTGTGCATGTTATTAAAGAAGCATTAATCTCTTCCTGGATCCATTGAGTCCTTGGCACGGAATTAAGACCCTTTTTCTATCACTCTCTGTTATCCACCATTATTTTCAAGCAGAGCTTTAACTTTGTTAGGCATAGAGTTCACTAGAGTTTTATGGGTTTCCACTGGAATCTTCTTACACTCCTCCATGTTCCATTTTAGAATGCCCAACAGGGTAGGTTTGGAGACTTGCTTAACCTCTCCAGAAACTTTTATCATCAGTTCATTTAGCAAGGTAGTGGTTGTGTTGGAAGTGTATGGGGTCATTATCATGTTAGAATACTGCCCTGTGGCCCAATGTCTGAAGGGAGGGGATCATGCTATATTTCAGTATTTTCCACTAAATGTTGTCATTCATGGTTACCTCAATGAACTGTAGCTCCCTCCTGCCTGCAGCACTCATGCAGCCCCAAACCATGACATTCTCACCAGCATGCTTGACTATAGGCAAGAAATACTTGTCCTTAGTTTATGTTGGCCTCATTAGATCACAAGACATGGTTCAAGTAATCCATGTCTTTAAGCTGCTTGTCTTCAGCAAATAGTTTTAAAGCTTTCTTGGGCATTATCTATAGAAGAGGCTTCCTTCTGGGACGGCAGCCATGCAGGCCAATTTGTGCAGTGTGGGGCATGGGGTCTGAGCACTTAGAGTCTGACTTCCATCCCTTTAACCTTAGCAGCAATGTTGTCAGCATTCATGTGTCTTTTTAGAAAAGACGACCTTTGGATATGATGATCAGCACGTGCACTCAACTTCTTTATTCGACAACAGCAAGGTCTGTTCTGAGTGGAAACCGTTGTATGGTCTTGGCCACCGTGCTGCAGCTGATTTTAAGGATATTGGCAATCTTCTTATAGCCTAGGCCATCTTTATATAAATAATATCAGGGTAGTTTTTTAGTAATGTTTTAAGGGATGCTTGTTAAAAAAATATGAATATAATTAAAATATGTATTATTATTATTTGGTAGATTACATAATACACCGTATTTTTTGGACTATAAGACGCACCAGACCATAAGACGCACCTGGTTTTAGAGACGGAAAATAGGAAAATAAAATTTTAAGCAAAAAATGTGGACATGACACACTGCTATAGGGCGAGGATCTGCTGCTGACACTATTATGGGGGTAATGACCCCAAATTCTCTACTAAGGTACCCCATCCTGGTAATGATCCTCCTACCTTGTATATAATCCCCATCCTTGTATATACTGTATGTCCCTTATTCTGGTATAGCCCCCATCCTGCTATATACCGCCATCCTGATATATACCCCATCTTGATAAATACCACCATCCTGCTAAATACCCCCATATGCTATATACTTCCATCCTGCTATATACCCCATCATCCTATATACCCCCATCCTGCTATATACCCCCATCCTGATAAATAACCCATCCTGATAAATACCCCCATCCTGCTATATACCCTCATCCTGCAATATACACCCATCATGCTATATACCCCCATCCTGCTATATACCCCCATCCTGATAAATAGCCCATCTTGATAAATACCCCCATTCTGCTATATACCCCCATCCTGGTATATGTCCTGTATCCTGTGGCACACAAAAAATAAACGCTTATACTCATCTTTCCTTACTCCAGCAGCATTGCTCGTCTTTCTCTCTGTGCCAGCAGCAGCAGCTCCGCTGCCCTGTGTGGAGCCAGAAAATGTTCCCTGCAGAATTGTGATGTCCTCCTGTCTGCCTTCCCACTGATGTGTGTGGAGAGCGGTGCGTACAGGGATGATGTCATAGCTGTGCGCACTCTTCACATACATCAGCGAGCCGGCAGACGGGAGGACATCGCGATGCTGCAGGGAACAGTGACCGGTGAGTATACCGTATTTATTCACTGCCCCCCCGCGCTGATGATGATGCGCGGGGGCAGTGAATATAGCCACACCTGATGACTCCAGTCTGTAGTTGCCAGGGGTGATCATGCGGGCTGGCTCCCCCACACATCATCCTGCCCACCTCTCAGCGCCGGCTTCAGCGCTGAGAGATGATGGGCAGCAGGATGCAGTGCCTATGAAATGAGCAGGCCCAATTGGTCCTGGCAGGTTCTGCTACAGCTTGCTCATGCCGCCGATGACCCGCTCCACCACAGCAGCCTCATTGCCATGTCCTACATTCAGACTATAAGACGCACCAATATTTGAGGGGGAAAAGTGCGTCTTATAGTCCAAAAAATACGGTAAATTATGATATCTGCATTTTCGTAAAAGGATTGAAAAGAATTAAAGAATTTTACAACTTTACAATACTATTTGGATTAAAAAATAAATGTTATGTAGCTTATAGAGAAACAAAATGTTGTATCTTCCAGATGGCATATGGCATCTCAAGAGATGTTGTGATCACACTTATATTGACGCCACTGGACAGATTATCTTTATACATCTACAACTTGTAAAATGAAGAATTTCTCATTATATGTGTGAATGCACAGAAGATGGCTACTTTGGAAGGTTTAGATTCAGCACAATGTTTTTTCGTATTACATATATTCCTTTTTTTTTCTGTATGAGCTATGTTCTCTGTAGTGATACAATAAAAGGTGAACCATTTAGGGGTAGTTAATTTAAAAATCTTTTAATGTTGTAAGTAATTCCAGTTAAGTTACTGGAGGATAGTTCACCATTCACCACCTTTATCATATATCAGTAGTGCCAGCAAAGAGAGTCTTTGGATGACTGAGCCTGTCTATGAACTACAGTAGCAGTCAACTGATTTTAATGGTAATTCTAAAGTGATTTAAAGGTGATTTATAGCAGAATCAGCTAGAAAAAGCAAAATCTATAATTTACTAATATAAAATGAAAAAGGCTAATGACATGGTGCATCATAGCAAATCCGGTCTTCTGGCCCTACACTTAGGCTGGCATCACATGCTACGATATATCGGGCGATATGTCATCGGGGTCACGTCTATAGTAACGCACATCCGGCATCGTTAGACATATCGTAGCGTGTGACAGCTACGAATGACTGTGAACGAGCAAAAATACTCACCTTATCATTGCTCATTGACACGTCGTTCATTTTCAAAGTGCCAGTCCTCATTCTGTGCTCCGGTTGTTCATCGTTCCCGAGGCAGCACACATCGCTCCGTGTAATACCCAGGGAATGACGAACACAGCTTACCTGCGTCCCGCCGGCAATGCGGAAGGAAGGAGGTGGGCGGGATGATACATCCCGCTCATCTCCGCCCCTCTGCTTCTATTGGGTGGCCGCTGTGTGACGTCGTTGTGACGCCGAACGTCCCTCCCCCTTCAGGAAGAGAATGTTCGCTGCCCACAGCGACGTCATCCAGGAAGTAAGTGCGTGTGACAGGGCGTTAACGACTTTGTGCACCACAGGCATCTAATTGCCCGTGACGCACAAACGACGGGGGCGGGTGCGATCACAGGATAGATAGTAATGCCGGCCTTACACTCACATACAGAGGACAGTGCTTCTTGTGTCAACATGTGACTGCAGTAGAGAGTGAAGCCAAAACAGCCCTTTTCTCTGTTACTTTTAATGCACAAACATAAAAAATTGTCAGATTAGTTATTGTAATAAGCCGTCATCAGGCTTCACACACTGCTGAAATGACTGGCTAACAAGATTTGCTATCCAGTGTCGGCATATGACCAAATGTACAGTGGCATAGACTATGGATTTATAGTGACTTGCATCTGATAGTGAAACTACAGCATCTCCCAAATATGAGTACACCCCTCACATTTTTGTAAATTGTTATATATTTTTATTTGACAATACTGAAGATATGACACTGATGAAATGTTAAGTTGTCAGTGTACAGCTTAACAGTGTAAATTTGGTCTGTTCTGTAACCTCTTCACCACACAGTGATTTTCCATTTTTTGTTTTAGTTTTTTCCTCTCTTTCTTTAAAGAGACAAACCTTTTTAATTTTTCCTACAATTTAGCCATACGAGACCTTGTTTTTTGCAAGATGTGTTGTACATTGTAATGAAACAATAAATTTTTCCATATAGTGTACTAAGAAATGGGAAAAAAAATTCCAGTTATAGTGAAATTGCAAAAAAAAGTGCAATTCCATGCTTGTTTTCTATTATTATTTAGCATGTTCATTATATAATAAAAATGGCCTGGCAATATGAACCCAGGTCAGTACGAGTTTGTACTTAGCAAATATTTACAGGGTTTTTTTATTTAATTAATGAAAAATATTCAGAAAATTAAAAAAAAAAAAAAAATGGAGCTTTTGTCTCCATTTTATGAGAACCGTAACATTCTAATTTTTTTGTATCTGGTGCAGTTTGACCACTTATTTTTTGCACCCTGAGCTGATGTTTTTACAAATACCATTTTTGGGTATGTGCAATGTTTTGCTGGCCTATTGAATTTTATTGCAATGTTGCGGCTGGCAAAAAAAAATAATTTTGTCATTTTTTTTCATCTGCTGTGTATCGATTGGATTGATTTATTTTATATTTTAATAGATCTAACATTTCTGAAAGTGGTGGTACCATATATGTGTATTTTTTTAAATAAAAAAATATTATTTTATTTTCAATGGGGCAAAAGGATGGTGATTTGAACTTAAGGGTGCTTTACATGCAGCGACATCGCTAGCAATGTCGCTGGTGAAAGCACCCGCCCCTATCAGTTATGCGTCACGTGCAAATCGCTGCCTGTGGCGCACAACATTGCTAACACCCGTCACACATACTTATTTGCCTAGCGACGTCACTGTGGCCGGCTAACCGCCTCCTTTCTAAGGGGGCGGTTCGTGCAGTGTCACAGCGGCGTCACTAAGTGACCACCCAATAGAAGCGGAGGGGCGGAGATGAGCGGGTGTATCATCCGGCTCACCTTCTTATTTCCTCATTGACGGCGGCTGCAGGTACGATGTTGTTCCTCCTTCCTGCGGTGTCACACATAGCGATGTGTGCTGCCGCAGGAACAACGAACAACCTGCGTCCAAAAGCAGCAACAAAATTTGAGATTAGAACGACGTGTCAACGATATGGTATTTTTGATCATTTATGGTCATTCTTTAACAAGGCCGGGTGTGCTTCACGAATTCAGTGACCCCAGCAACATCTCGTTAGCGATGTCGTTGTGTGTAAAGCCCCCTTTATATGATTTTTTTAATTTTTTTTGTATTTTTACAAGCTTTTTTTAAAAAAGTTTTTATTTTTTTACTACTTCTCTTAGGGGATTTGTAGGTGCAATACACTGAACGATTTTGGTGTACAGAGTGGTGCTTGAGCAATACTTTGAACACCCCGGGGTATCATGACAAGTCATCAGCACCTCACGATAACATCACGAGGCCACAGATGGGATTAGGAAATGTCGCGCTCCCCACCAGTGTACATTAAATCCTGCTGTTGGGGATTGATAGCGGGATTTAATTAATTTCCAGTGGCAGTCAGATCCTGCAGAGGCACATGTTGGCTGATCAGATAAGCTGACATGTGCAATGAATAGTCAGGGTTCAGTGTGTGAGTTCGTATAAAAGATATCAACACAGCCTATGATGTTCCAGTAAGTCATAGGTTGTGAAGGGGTTAAAAAACTCAACACAGTAATTAATGTCTAAACCGCTGACAATAAAAATGAAAACACCCGTAAGTGAACATTACATAATGTTGTCCAGAGTGTTAATATTTTGTCCGGCCTCCATTGTTTCAAGCACTGCCTTAACTCTTTCAGGCATGAAGTTCACCTGAGCTTTCCAGGTTGCCACTGGAATGCTCTTTCACTCCTTTATGTTGTCATCACAGAGCTGGTGAATATTAGAGACCTTGCACTGCTCCACCTTCAGTTTTAGGATGACCCACAGATGCTCAAAAGGTTTAAGGTCTGGAGACATGCTTAACCAGATCAGCACCTTTATGTTCAGTTTCCTTAGCAAGGCAGTGGTCATATAGAAGGTGTGTTTTTTGGTCGTTTTCATGATAGAATACTGCCCTGCAGCCCATTTTTCAAAGGGAGGAGATCATGCTCCACTTCATTATGTCACTGGATATGTTGTCATTTATGGTTTCCTCAATGAATCGTACCTCCTTACAGCAGTGCTCATGCAGCCTTAGTCTATGATACTTCCATGACCATGCTTTACTGTAGGCAAGACACACTTGTTTTTGTACTCTATTCCTGGTTGCCACCACACACACACTTGACATCAACTAAGCCAAATAAGTTTATAAGTCTTGGTCTCATCAGACCACAGGAAATGGTTCCTGCTGGTGCATGTTAGGTCACGTTGTCAAAGATTGACAGCGGGATTTAACTGGCTGACAGCCATGGGGGAACTCTGATCCACCTGTAACTATAGGCACATGTCTGTTGATCAGATCAGCTGATGTGCAAGGAAGGCTCAGCATATGAACCTGTATCAAATGCAGGGAGATGACCTAAGATGTACCAATACGCCCAGGGTCTTGAATGGGTTAAATACATGCTACTTGTTTGGGGAATAAAATGATGACAGGTTCACTTATTTATAGCTCCACAGTACATATAAGACAGGGAAAGCATTTTTATACCTACTACTGCACTCCCCATGACCCTGCAATGGCCAAGCAGATAAGCTGATTATTCATCATGGCAAGTACATAGCCACTTAGAATTATAAAACATATTTTAAACTCAATACAAAGTTCCTAATATTTGTAGATTCACAAATTTTGGTGATTAAACTGGCTTATATAAAGAAAGTGGTGGTGAGTTGACTACCATTTTCCTGGATTCATATAGTTCTGGAAGGCGTTAAAAAACAACAAAATATCATACTTCCCCTTACCTCTCATTTGTTCCTCCTACTGCAGCTTTTTGCAAGGTGTCAACTGGTTAACTAAGGGTATGTGCAGAAAACCTCTTTTTCAGGTAGGGTAGGCTAGAGTTGAGCGCGGTTCGCGGTTCGCGGTTCTCCAGTTCTAAGCTCGAGTGATTTTGGGGGCTGTTCGAGATCGAACTAGAACTCGAGCTTTTTGCAAAAGCTCGATAGTTCTAGATACGTTCGAGAACGGTTCTAGCAGCAAAAAGCAGGGCTTTTTACAGCTACAGTGTGCAGGAGCCATCGCTGGCAGTCTGCCACAAGCTGGTAACCAAGATAAACATCGGGTATCCAAGCAAAGCGCTTTGGTTAGTAACCCGATGTTTATCTTAGTTACGTGCAGGAAGCCCACACTTCCCCGCTCAGCTCGCTCCGCCCCCTCCTGCCCGCGGCATGTACACATACATACACACACACACACACACACACACACTCTGCACACATGGTCCCGCTCGGCTTACCTGCGGTGATGAAGTCCCGCCATCCCGACCTCAGCGCTGTCACTGTCCTCCATGGCCGCCGCTTGTCACATCACCTCTCGCTTCCGACCCGAGACTGACTAGCGGTGACGTCACGGGCCTCTCGCGATACTTGGTGTGAAGGCGCCGGTCATTGAACTCAGTGACAGGGGCTGTCAGTGTGCTGGAGATCAGCGCAGGTAATGTACCTCGCTGACAGCAGCACTTGTCATCCCCTGCATTGACCTGGGCTGACCCATTGATGTTAGCTCAGGTCACTGCACTGCTCTCCCAGCCAATGGGGAACATCCTGCTCTTCATTGACTGGGACAGTGTGGATCGTCATGGCAACCCCTTGGATTACAGCAGACCTGGATTTGTTTTTCATTCTAATAAATTGGTTAAAGAGGGAATGTTTTGGGGAGTGTTTTTTCAAATAAAAATGTGTTTGTCGTCTATTTTTTTTATTACTGACTGGGTTGGTGATGTCGGGTATCTGATAGACGCCTGACCTCACCAACCCCAGGGCTTGATGCCAGGTGACATTACACATCTGGTATTAACCCCATATATTACCCCGTTTGCCACCGCACCAGGGCGAGGGATGAGCTGGGGCGAAGCACCAGGATTGGCGCATCTAATGGATGTGCCACTTCTGGGGCGGCTGCGGCCTGCTATTTTTAGGCTGGGGAGAGTCCAATAACCATGGACCTCCCTAGTCTGAGAATATCAGGCCCCAGCTGTCTGCTTTACCTTGGCTGGTGATCCAATTTTGGGGGACCCCTACGTGTTTTTTTTTTAATTATTTATTTAATTTAAAATAACAGCGTGGGGTGCCCTCAGTTTTGGATTACCAGCTAAGGTGAGGTTGCCAGCTGTGGTTTGCAGGCTGCAGCCGTCTGCTTTACCCTAGCTGGCTACAAAACTAGGGGGAACCCTACGTCATTTTTTTGGCTAAATACAACGATAAGCACCCCTTAGTGCCACATGAAAGGCACCAAAGGGTGCTCCACTTTTTCTCCACTTTTTCTCCATTTTTTCTCCACTTTTTCTACATTTTTTCTCCACTTTTTCTACATTTTTTTCTCCACTTTTTCTCCACTTTTTCTCCACTTTTTCTCCATTTTTTTCTCCATTTTTTTCTCCATTTTTTCTCCACTTTTTCTACATTTTTTTCTCCATTTTTTCTCCACTTTTTCTCCACTTTTTCTCCATTTTTTTCTCCATTTTTTCTCCATTTTTTCTCCACTTTTTCTCCACTTTTTCTCCACTTTTTCTCCACTTTTTCTCCATTTTTTCTCCACTTATTCTCCATTTTTTCTCCACTTTTTCTCCATTTTTTCTCCACTTTTTCTCCACTTTTTCTCTACTTTTTCTCCACTTTTTCTCCATTTTTTTCTCCATTTTTTTCTCCATTTTTTCTCCACTTTTTCTACATTTTTTTCTCCATTTTTTCTCCACTTTTTCTCCACTTTTTCTCCATTTTTTTCTCCATTTTTTCTACATTTTTTCTCCACTTTTTCTCCACTTTTTCTCCACTTTTTCTCCATTTTTTCTCCACTTATTCTCCATTTTTTCTCCACTTTTTCTCCATTTTTTCTCCACTTATTCTCCACTTTTTCTCCACTTTTTCTCCATTTTTTTCTCCATTTTTTTCTCCATTTTTTCTCCACTTTTTCTCCATTTTTTTCTCCATTTGTTCTCCATTTTTTCTCCACTTTTTCTCCACTTTTTCTCCACTTTTTCCTCCACTTTTTCTCCACTTTTTCTCCACTTTTTCTCCACTTTTTCTCCATTTTTTCTCCACTTTTTCTCCACTTTTTCTCCATTTTTTTTCTCCACTTTTTCGCCACTTTTTCTCCACTTTTTCTCCATTTTTTTCTCCATTTTTTCTCCACTTTTTCTCCATTTTTTCTCCACTTTTTCTCCACTTTTTCTCCATTTTTTTCTCCACTTTTTCTCCACTTTTTCTCCACTTTTTCTCCATTTTTTTTCTCCACTTTTTCTCCACTTTCCAGGACGCCACATGACAGCACGGTAGGAGTTGCTCCTTTCACCTTTACAGGGACAGGAAACGCAAGAGTTTAAAAGCCCCTCCCCATCCCCCTCTCCTCAGTGTTTTTCCTGTCCCTGTACAGGACGGACGCAAGTCTTACCGTCGGGATGTACGGGGTCCAGGCGGATCGGGGGGGTCTTGCTCTCTCGTTCCGGCCTGTCAAGCAGCCCCTGGCCGACACCTCTAAAGGAGAGGTCCCTCAGCCGGCCGGTGGAGCAGGAGTTCCCGGCAAAAGCCGCTTCCCTCAGGTGAGGGCTCTCGGCATCCCGCTGTCTGCCGCGGCCATGTGGCACTTCCGGGTGTGCGCGCGCCATGCGTTCCAGCCTGACACGCACGCTGACGCATGTGCAGTGCAAAGACTTCCGCATTTCCTAGTCGGAATATGGCGGCGCCCTGGAAGGCGGCGTGTGATCCGGGACGGAACACTGGGGCCGGAACGGGCCCTGTCGTCGCCCAAACAGGTATCAAACCTTGGGAACGGGGAAATGTGCAGTCTGGGTGTTTCTGTATAACGACCTACTCACTGCTTATTACAATGGATGAAGGTGACAGGTCAGATGCTAGCCCCCCTGACGAGTCCCAGGGTCACGTAAGTGCAGGTGCGTCAGGAATCTGGCTGGTAGTGGTGTGGGTAGAGCCTGATTCTGTCTCCCCTTCCTTTTAGGATTCTTCCACGGCACGCACCGGCACTATCCCTCAAAAAGTTCAGAGGAAGTCGGCCAGAATAAAAAAGTGCACAGTCTGTCATTCACATCTGTCAGAGTCCTGCACTAACATTAGAAATTTAGCCTTGGAACTTTCTAAGTAGATTATGCTGCATGGTGAGGTTGCTGCCTCATGTTTTGCTGGGTTCAGCAGACCTCATGTTTAAATTCAGACTTTACCTGTTGATGGAACCTTATGGGGATCCTCCTGTTGTGGTTTCATAACACATTTGATTCCACTATTATCTCACCAGACCGGATTCTGTCTGATTTACTCCTTCTATAGGAGGGAAAATTGTGGATATAACACATTATCTCACATTTGGAACTTGCCCTCCAGCTGAACTTCCAGATGAGTTAATTGGTTCAGGTGTGACTAAATTGGCATTTAGGATACCACTCATGAAGTAGGTGTATCCTGAAGTTCACAGGTGAATTACACTCTTAGGGGTAACTCTGATGGGGCCTCACAACTCTGGCCTCGCGCCTCAGAGTTCTGGCCTCGTGATGACTCTGGCTCACGCTTCACTGCGCTGGCCTCCTGGCTCCGGCCTCCTGGCTCCAGCCTCGCGCCTCATGACTCCAGGCTCCGGCCTCGAGCCTCCTGGCTTGTACCTCACAACTGGGGGCTCCGGCATCGCGCCTCACGGCTTTGACCTCAGCCCACACGCCACACAGCTCTGACCACACGTTGGCTTGGCACCTTGGGTCTGTCAAGGCCTCACTGCTTGACGTCTCTGGTCTTACTGTTTCTCAGCCTTGCCCTTCATGGCTTGGCTTCACTGGCTCTTGACCTCTGGCCTTGTGCCTTGTGCCTCTAGGCTTGTGCTTCTGGCCTCGTGCCTTGTGCCTCTAGGCTTGTGCTTCTGGGCTTGTGCCTTGTGTGTCTGGGCTTGTGCTTCTGGGCTTGTGCCTTGTGTCTCTAGGCTTGTGCCTCTGGGCTTGTGCCTTGTGTCTCTAGGCTTGTGCCTCGGGGCTTGTGTCTTGTGTCTCTAGGCTTGTGCCTCTGGGCTTGTGCCTTGTGTCTAGGCTTGTGCCTCTGGGCTTGTGCCTTGTGTCTCTAGGCTTGTGCCTCTGGGCTTGTGCCTTGTGTCTAGGCTTGTGCCTCTGGGCTTTTGCCTTCTGTCTCTAGGCTTGTGCCTCTGGGTTTGTGGCTTGTGTGTCTGGGCTTGTGCCTCTGGGCTTGTGCCTTGTGTCTCTAAGCTTGTGCCTCTGGGCTTGTGCCTTGTGTCTCTAAGCTTGTGCATCTGGGCTTGTGCCTTGTGCCTCTGGGCTTGTGCCTTGTGCATCTAGGCTTGTGCCTCTGGGCTTGTGCCTTGTGCCTCTGGGCTTTGGGCTTGTGCCTCTGGGCTTGGGGCTTGTGCCTCTGGGCTTGGGGCTTGTGCCTCTGGGCTTGTGCCTTGTTCCTCTGGGATTGTGCCTTGTGCCTCCGGGCTTGTGCCTCCGGGCTTGCGCATTTCGGTTCATGCTTCTGGCCTTGTGCGTCTGGCATTGCGCCTTGTACCTCTGGCCTTGCGCCTATGGCATTGCGCCTTGTGCCTCTGGCCTTGCGCCTATAGCATTGCACCTTGTGCCTCTGGCCTTGCACCTCTGGCATTGCGCCTTGTGCCTCTGGCCTTGCACCTCTGGCATTGCGCCTTGTGCCTCTGGCCTTGCGCCTCTGGCCTTGCGCCTCTGGCATTGCGCCTTGCGCCTCTGGCATGGGGCCTTGCACCTCTGGCATTGCGCCTTGCGCCTCGAGGCTTGCGCCTTGCGCTTCATGTTCCGGCCTTGCGTGTCTGGCATTGCGCCTTGTGCCTCTGGCATTGTGCCTTGCGCCTCGGGCCTTGCGCCTCTGGCCTCCGGCCTTGCGCCTCTCGCCTTGCGCCTCTGGCCTTGTGCCTTGCGCCTCTGGCCTTGCGCTTCCGGACTTGCGCTTTGCGCTTTATGTTCTGGCCTTGCGAGTCTGGCATTGGGCCTTGCGCCTCTGCGCCTTGCGCTTCTGTGCCTCTACACATTGGACCTTGCGCCTCTGCGCCTTGGGCCTTGCGCTTCTGCACCTTGGGCCTTATGCCTCTGCGCCTTTGGCCTTGCGCCTCTGCGCCTTTGGCCTTGCAGTGGCCTCGTCCCTTGCGCCTCGGGCTGCATACTTCGCATCTTGGGTCTCTAGCATCGACTTTGGTTAGAAGGGCCTCACGCTTCTGGAACTGCACTTGGCTTAGCCATGATAGGCAGCCATGTTTGAGTTGGCCTAGTATTTCTCCTTGTTATGGCTCAGAACTGGAATCTGAGTTCAGCTACGGTCCTTCCTTTCTAATCAGTAGTATTCAGCGGTGCTTAGTTGCTTAGCTCTGGTCTCTCATTTATAACTTATGACTAATGAGAAATGCTTATCGAGTTCATCCTATGGTGGAAAGAACTGAATGTAGCCGATCATGGTATTAGCCCCGTTTTACTGTGACGGGTCCTTTGATGGCAATTGGACTGGTTTTCTGGACCATTGTTCAACATCCGGAATCTCGTAAATAACCTGTGAGGTTTTCCAGCCTCTTGTGGCAGGGAGCTCCATAGTCTCCCTCATAGGCTCACTGCTCTCAAGAGTTAAATCCAGGGTCTCACCACTGTCACATGTACTATCACTCTGTGATTATTAGAGGCCCTCACTCCTCTGGAAGATGTTCCCTGGTCACTATGGTAGACTGTGTGTTATGTTTACGCTAGTGTCCGATATGGTGGAAATTACATGCTAATGGAGTATAGTGCATTTCTGGTTGGGTAGTCTGCCCAGGTGATAGTGGTTTCTTTACACCAGCTCAGGGCAATACTAGTCTCCTGTATTGCAGCCACGGATAGGGCAAACCACTTCTTTAAAATTCCAATACATATACTGTATACAGTGTATCTATGAGGTTTGGCCACCTACATTCTGGGACGCTTTCCTCACATCCAGATTCCATACCCCGCTGTCCTTGGCATCTGCATCTTGGGAACAAGGCTTCCTTCAAGTGGTCGGATGATGTACTTGGCTTGCTAATATCGGAAGACGTGCCTTCCGGCCTCCAACTCTTCATGTCTTTAGTTTTCCTGATGGTCCTTCTCATTACTCGAGGTCCAGTAGTTTATGCATTGACATCTTGGGCTTCTGGAGCCAGCATTTGACCTCTGGCGGTACAGTGGGCTGGTCTGGGACCAGGGGTAGTCGTTTGAACCTAGGAGAGCTGATGTCAGTACTGACCTGGTTTATTACGCTCTGACAAGTTTCTTCTTGATCTAGCCGGTGGTCATTCTATCGGGCTGTGGTTTATTCATTCCTGGATAGGCTGTTAAGGACTTTAACTTCTATTCTATAGTGGCAGTGTTAAGAATGTTCATTTAATCCATTTTCAGGTGTATCTCACTATATCTGGTCTCTGTAGTATAAGCTGTCTGCCTCATTTATTCTCATTCCCACCATGAAGAGCTCCTTCACTCTTTGGACGTCTGACGAACAGTTCTGGCATATTGGAGGCTACCCGAGCTGGCGCGTAGATTCTGCCCTCTTGGAGCAATTTGCGGGAAAGAACCAAGGGAAGACGGTGTCTAAGACAACTCTGTCTCGGTGGGTTAGGTCCACTATTTCAGCTACTTACCAGTCCGCGGATCGGGACCTCCCAACTCGCGTTATTGCCCACTCCGCCAGGGCTCTGTCCACTTCTTGGGCGGAGAGGGCGGGGGGTTCCTTGGAACTGATTTGTCGTACGGCTACGTGGTCGGGTCCCCACACGTTTTGTAAGCATTATAAACTGGGCCTTCTCAACGATCAGCACATGTTGTTCAATAAAGGGCTTTGCTGGCTGTGGTCCCCCCTCATAGGGATTACTTTGGCATTCTCCTACCGTGCTGTCATGTGGCGTCCTGGAAAATAGGAATTACTACTTACCGGTAATGATGTTTCCAGGAGCCAACATGACAGCACGCTTATTTCCCTCCCGTCTGATTATGTACCGTGGGTTGTACGTTCTGCATTAATGAAATGGTGTTATCTCCCATCCTGGTGTGGTACTTGAAAAATCACTGAGGAGAGGGGGATGGGGAGGGGCTTTTAAACTCTTGCGTTTCCTGTCCCTGTAAAGGTCAAAGGAGCAACTCCTACCGTGCTGTCATGTTGGCTCCTGGAAACATCATTACCGGTAAGTAGTAATTCCTATTTTTTCTCCACTTTTTCTCCACTTTTTCTCCATTTTTTTCTCCATTTTTTCTCCACTTTTTCTCCATTTTTTCTCCACTTTTTCTCCACTTTTTCTCCACTTTTTCTCCACTTTTTCTCCATTTTTTTCTCCACTTTTTCTCCACTTTTTCTCCATTTTGTTCTCCACTTTTTCTCCACTTTTTCTCCATTTTTTTCTCCACTTTTTTTCCACTTTTTCTCCACTTTTTCTCCACTTTTTCTCCACTTTTTCTTCACTTTTTCTCCACTTTTTCTCCATTTTTTTCTCCACTTTTTCTCCACTTTTTTTCCATTTTTTTCTCCACTTTTTCTCCACTTTTTCTCCACTTTTTCTCCATTTTTTTCTCCATTTTTTCTCCACTTTTTCTCCATTTTTTCTCCACTTTTTCTCCACTTTTTCTCCACTTTTTCTCCATTTTTTCTCCACTTTTTCTCCACTTTTTCTCCACTTTTTCTCCATTTTTTCTCCACTTTTTCTCCACTTTTTCTCCACTTTTTCTCCACTTTTTCTCCACTTTTTCTCCATTTTTTTCTCCATTTTTTCTCCACTTTTTCTCCATTTTTTCTCCACTTTTTCTCCACTTTTTCTCCATTTTTTCTCCACTTTTTCTCCACTTTTTCTCCACTTTTTCTCCATTTTTTCTCCACTTTTTCTCCACTTTTTCTCCACTTTTTCTCCATTTTTTTCTCCACTTTTTCTCCACTTTTTCTCCACTTTTTCTCCACTTTTTCTCCACTTTTTCTCCACTTTTTCTCCACTTTTTCTTCACTTATTCTCCACTTTTTCTCCACTTTTTCTCCACTTTTTCTCCATTTTTTCTCCATTTTTTTCTCCACTATTTTTTCTCCATTTTTTTCTCCACTTTTTCTCCACTTTTTCTCCACTTATTCTCCCCTTTTTCTCCACTTTTTCTCCACTTTTTCTCCACTTTTTCTCCACTTTTTCTCCACTTTTTCTCCATTTTTTTCTCCACTTTTTCCCCACTTTTTCTCCACTTTTTCTCCATTTTTTTCTCCACTTTTTCTCCACTTTTTCTCCACTTTTTCTCCATTTTTTTCTCCACTTTTTCTCCACTTTTTCTCCACTTTTTCTCCATTTTTTCTCCACTTTTTCTCCACTTTTTCTCCACTTTTTCTCCATTTTTTTCTCCACTTTTTCTCCACTTTTTCTCCACTTTTTCTCCGTTCTTTTTCTATGGTCGGTCTACCCATTAGCTCTGCCATGCATACTGTAGCTCTACACCTACTGCACATGTTACTTTATGATTGACATCTCTTTCGTACCAGAGCTGTCTAAGTCTACTCTGACCCCATATTTGTCATTACTATATTGTCCTTGTACTGTATTATGACATTTGTATCATGTGTTTCATTTCTTGCTGTGTTGCAATTTTTTTGCTGCATCCCAATTGTACCTCTACATTGTTCGAGTTTATGTTATTGTTCTCTCACTCTTATGTGATACTGATTATTGTCATTTTTCATGATTACATGCAGATAAGTCCAATCTGACGAAGGCTCAGGCCGAAACGTCATTTGTAACTTGTTTTGGACAAAAACATATATGCTTATGAAAAGTTTTTTTTTCTTAATACGGACCAATAAAGAGTGATTATGCATTACTATCCGTTGTGACTTACTGACTTAGTAATTTTTTAGTACTGACTCACTAATTTTATCTATTATTACCTCTGAGCACCTATATACCAGTGAGCAGAGCTTCCTCTACAGTAGTTCTCCTGATTAGGCATGCCCTTACCTCATGAGCAGGGCATTGCAGCTTTGGTAGCAACCATTACGACATGGACTCTGCTGCTGTGGACCCGGGAAGAGTGAGTGCAGATTCATTGCACCCACACTCCTCACATGAAGGGTCCGCACTCCTAGAAAATGGGGGATACGTTCCCTGAGTGTCTCCCCCCCATATTCTAGACGGTCCAGAGTCGTCGTGGGACCCTTTTATTTTTTTTCTTACAATAAATTGGTGAAAGAGGAAATGTTTTGGGGACTGTTTTTTCAAATAAATTTCTTTTGTCGATTTTTTTTTTTTTTTGTTAGTACTGACAGTTTTTGATGTTGAGTATTTAATAGACGCCATGACATCACACACTGCTGGGCTTGATCTCAGGTTACTTTACAGCTAGTATCAACCCGATTTATTACCCCGTTTGCCACTGCACCAGGGCACGGGATGAGCTGGGGTGAAGCGCCAGGATTGGCGCATCTAGTGGATGCGCCACATCTGGGGTGCCTGCGGCCTGCTATTTTTAGGATGTGAAGGCCCAATAACTATGGACCTTCCCACCCTGAGAATACCAGACCACAGCTGTCCGCTTTACCTTGGCTGGTGATCCAATTTGGGGGGGACCCTACTTTTATTGTGTAATTATTAATATTTATAAAATAATTATAAAAAAGAGCCTGAGGGGACCTCCACATTGGATCCCCAACCACGGTAAAGCTGCCACTGTGGTTTTCAGGCTACAGCCGTCTGCTTTACCCTAGCTGGCTATCAAAAATGGGGGGACTCAACGTCATTTTTTTTTTTAACTATTTTTTAAATAGAAAAAATTAATGGGCTTCCCTGTATTTTGATTGCCAACCAAGGTAACGGCAGGCAGATGGGGGTGGCAACCCATAGCTGTCTGCTTTATCTGCGCTGAGAATCAAAAATACCGCGGAGCGCTACGTCATTTTTTTAAAGATTTATTTTTACAGCACTGTGATGTCC
The DNA here is from genome assembly GCF_048569485.1 of Anomaloglossus baeobatrachus. NCBI lineage: Eukaryota > Metazoa > Chordata > Amphibia > Anura > Aromobatidae > Anomaloglossus > Anomaloglossus baeobatrachus. Next base: position 174,368,586 of record NC_134357.1, on the reverse strand, counting down.
AGCAATCAAAATACATGGAAGCCCATTTTATTTTTAGTTATTTAAATAAATAATTAAAAAAAATATATATGGGCTCCCGCTGCATTTTTTGTATTGCTAGCTAAGGGTAATCCAAGCAGCTACTGGCTGCTAACCCCCATTGCTTGGTGTTACCTTCACTGGCAATGGAAAATCCAGGGAAGCATTTTTTATTTTTTTTGCCAAAAAACTACAAAAAAAGGACGTGAGCTTCGCCATATTTTTGTATGCTAGCCAGGTATAGCAGGCAGGTGGTGGAAGAGTTGGATACAGCACCAGAAGATGGCGCTTCTATGAAAATGCCATTTTCTGAGGCGGCTGCAGACTGCAATTCGCAGCAGTGGGGCCCAGAAAGCTCAGGCTAACCTGTGCTGCGGATTCCAATCCCCAGCTGCCTAGTTGTACCTGGCTGGACACAAAAATGGGGCGAAGCCTACGTCATTTGTTTTCTAATTATTTCATGAAATTCATGAAATAATAAAAAAAGGGCTTCGCCATATTTTTGTATGCTAGCCAGGTACAGCAGGCAGCCACGGGCTGCCTCCAACCCCCAGTTGCCTATTTGTACCCGGCTGGGAACCAAAAATATAGGGAAGCCCGTTTTTTTTTAATTATTTCACTTATTTCATGAAATAATTAAAAAACAAATGACGTGGGCTTCGCCCCATTTTTGTGTCCAGCCGGGTACAACTAGGCAGCTGGGGATTGGAATCCGCAGCACAGGTTAGCCCGAGGTTTCTGGGCGCCTCTGCTGCGGATTTCAGTTCGCAGCCGTCCCAGAAAATGGCGCTCTCATAGAAGCGCCATCATCTGGCGCTGTATCCAACTCTTCCAACAGCCCTGGAGCCGGGTGGCTTGTTGGGTAATTATGAGTTAATACTGGCTTTGTTTTACTAGCCAGTATTAAGCCAGAGATTTTAAATGTCAGGCACGTTTGACCCAGCCATTAAGAATCTCCAATAAAGGGTTAAAAAAAACACCACACAGAGAAAAAATACTTTAATAGAAATAAATACACAGACACATTAGAGACTCCATCTTTATTACCCCCTGTCAGCCCTCCACGATCCTGCTCTTCTGTCTTCTTTCTTTCTAGTGTAGTAGTAGTGACGATTGTAGTGAGGATGAGGTTCACCAGCTCATCACTTGGGGCTGGGGAACCTCATCCTCACTACAATCCTCACTACAATCGGTAAGCAGCGTGCAGCCTTCACTCCGTGAGTGATCAGTGCTGGCTGTCAGCGGTAACAGCGGTAACGCTGACAGACGCGTTACCATAGCAACGGTGCTCTCGGAGCCGCGGTTAGCGGTGACGTCACCGCTAACTGCGTTGCTATGGCAACGGTGATCTCCGTTAATGACCGGCTGTGGATTGTCCTTGACTGTTCTCACCATTCTTCTTCTCTGCCTTTCTGATATTTTTCTTGGCCTGCCACTTCTGGGCTTAACAAGAACTGTACCTGTGTTCTTCAATTTCCTTACTATGTTCCTCACAGTGGAAACTGACAGTTTAAATTTCTGAGGCAACTTTTTGTATCCTTCCCCTGAACAACTATGTTGAATAATCTTTGCTTTCAGATCATTTGAGAGTTGTTTTGAGGAGCCCATGATGCCACTCTTCATAGAAGATTCAAGTAGGAGAACAACTTGCAAGTGGCCACCTTAAATACCTTTTCTCATGATTGGATAGACCTGATATGAAGTTCAAAGCTCAATGAGGTTACAAAACCAATTTAGTGCTTTAGTAAGTCAGTAAAAAGTAGTTAGGAGTGTTCAAATCAAGAAATTGTTAAGGGTGCCCATACTTTTGCACCGGTCAAATTTTGTTTAAATGCGGATTGCACATTTTCTGTTAGTACAATAAACCTCATTTCAATCCAGAAATATTACTCAGTCCATCAGTTATTAGATATATGAAACTGAAATAGCTGTTGCAAAAACCCAAATTGTTATAAAGAAAAAAGGTTAACATTAATAGGGGTGCCCAAACTTTTTCATATGACTGTATATATCAAAAATGAAAAAAAAAAGTATTATTTTTGCCTCTAAAATATTTGCTCTGTTGTTGCGTCCCTTGGAAAAGGATGCATAAGCTTTTCACTTTGGAGGACAGTCTTATCAGTGCTGCATTACACTTCTCTACACAAGAAAATATTTCTTTGTTTTGGATAGAGATATATTGGTGTTTCTACTATCTTTATTTAGTTCTAGTAGCTTCGGACTATATTTATTTCTTAATATGTCAGAAATAACCTTTGAGTGGAATGGTAAAACCAGGAGAAAATGTGATGTCTTCAACTAGAAGTGTTGAATGATGCTATTGTGTATTCCATTACGCAGTGCTTGCAGCACCCTGTTGAGTTCTCATTGTTGAATGATAAGGGGATGAGATGGTGAAGCATGCTTTTGCTTCTACTTGAGGTGAACACATATTAGGCAACAAACAACCAGAATTTCTGTAAAGAAAGTAGTTTGATGAAAACAGCTGGGGATATAGAACACATGTTCCTATTGAGAATCATAAATGATTTAGAACATTTTACTTCTTTGCTATCAAAATGTATATTTTCTTTTCAAGCTAACCTATAGTTGATACTTCAAATGACAAGCCCACTATTTGTTTTACAAGGCAGGACCATGGCTTAGTGGTTAGTACTGCTTCTTTGGGGTCCTGGGTTTAATCTCAATAAGAACAATATTTGCATGGAGTCTGTATGTTCTCCCCAACGTGGGTTTCTTCTAATTTCTCTGGTTTTCTCCCACACACCAAGTAAATACTGATAGGGAATTTAGATTGTGAGCTCCAATGGGGACATCATTAAAGATGTCTGCTATGAAAATTATTACAGCACTATTTAAGTGAGTAATATATTTAAAAAAATACTGATGAGCTTCCCTCACCAGTACTTTGTGCTAAATACCGAGTAATGCCACATTCAGAAATTATGCAAAAGCAGATATCTTGAGCTGCTGATGAAGATTCCTCCATTCTGTGGTCCTACGTTATATGTTTACAGGCCATCTTGTATCCAACCATGTTATTGTAATGAAATCGCACACAACAAAGGGCATGCAGAATGACTTCCCTTATATACAAGATATTTACTTGTAGTCCCAGTAGCAGGAGCATTGCTTATCTGACCAGTGTTAAGCCTGCTTTTCACGTTGCAATTTCGCATACGATATTGTATGCGATTTGCAACGCCCCCATCGTATGTGTGGCACGTTCAATTTGTTGAACGTGCCGCACAAATGATTAACCCCCGTCACACGTACTTACCAGTCCATATGACCTCGATGTGGGCGGCAAACGTCCATTTCCTGTAGTGGGAGGAACGTTCGGCATCACATTGACGTCACGTGGCAGCCGGCCAATAGAAGCGGAGGGGCGGAGATGAGCGGGACGTAAACATCCCGCCCACCTCTTTCTTTCTGTATTGCTGGCTGGAGCCGTGGGATGCAGGTAAGATCTGTTCACACACTGCGATGTGTGCTGCCTCGGGAACATTGAACAACCCGACGTGCAATTCGTCAGGATTCAGCGACGTGTATGCGATGAAAATTTTAACGTTCAATCGCAATCGCACGCACCTGTCACACACTAAAATGTACCTTACGATGCCGGATGTGCGTCACTTATGACGTGACGCAACCGACACATCGTAAGATATATGGTAGCGTGTAAAGCGGGCCTTAATTGTCAAGGAAATGGAACCCTATGTAAGATGCAATGGAGGACCCACTGTTTGCTTTTTGTAAACATTTTTATTTTGTTCTGATTTCTCTTGATGCATACACTCACAACTAAAATATTGCCAATTGCTAACAAATCATATACAGCCGGTGAAATAAGTATTAAACACGTCACCAATTTTCTAAATAAATATATTTGGAAGGGTGCTATTAACATGAATTTCTCACTAGACGTTGGTCTATCCAATCCAAACAGGCAAAGAAATAAAACCGTAGATGTCCATAAATTTAATGATGTGTAATAATAATAATAACACAGTGAAAAAGTATTGAACAAGCTTATTGAACTTTAATTAATACTTTGTACAAAAGCCTTTGTTCGTGAATAAGTACCAAACAAAATGGAAGTCAATGGAAACATATTCCGGAAAAATGCTTGAGTTTATCATTCACTTCCATTATACTTGTTACTTGAGTCGAGCCTGTCTGAGAATCTGACTAGTTTGTTTCAAGTACTGAAAACCAGAGCATGCTATTGCTAGCTCATCACTAATAATGACAGCTTCAAGATGTCTCCTGTATGAATAAAGTGGTCACATGCATTGCTCATGCGGGATTTTGGCCAATTCTTCCACACAAACACTCTTCAAATCCTAAATGTTCTGTGGGCTTCGTATGTGAACTGAGCTTTACTTCCTTCCTTAAATTTTCTATTGCATTCAGGTGAGATGATTGGCTGGTCCATTCTATCAGCTTTATATTCTTTCTCTGAACCAATTGAAAATTTCCTTGTCCATGTGTTTGCAGTCATTGTTTTGCTGAAACATCCACCATTGTTTCATCTTTATCATCTTGGTATATGGTAGAACATTTTTTATCAAGAATGTCTCTGAATATTTGTTCATTCATCATTCCTTCAATTATATGTTTACCAGTCCCATATGATAAATAAAAGCCGCACACAATAAGGTTACCATCTCCCAACCTTACTTTTGGTATGGTGTTTCTGGGGTAAAATGAAGTGCCTTTTGGCCTCCAAACATGGTGTGTATTACGGGATCTAAAGAGTTCAATTTTGGTCTCATTTGACCAGACTATATTCTCCAAGTATTCCATGGGCAGGCAAGCATGTTAATAAACAAATCATAAACATACTTAAGCATGAGCTTTGTTAAGCAATGGAATCTTTTTTGGCATAGGGAGTGTGCATACAGGCCATGGCGGTTGAGAGCATTACTTTTAATTTCATGCCAGTGCTTTGTATAGCTTTCCACAGGTGGGTCTTTGCTCCTGGACATCAACTCTGATAATTCTTTTCATTCCTCTGTCTGAAATCTTACAGGGAGCACCTGGTCATGGCCAGTTTATGGTTAAATGATGTTCTTTCCACTTCTGAATTATGTCCCCAACAGTGCTAACAGGAACCTTCCATTGTTTAGAAATTCTTCTGAAACAAATACCATCAATATGTTTTGCAACATAAGGTTCACTGGTTTTAACCATTCTGAAATGTTTCTTGTTTGGAACCTTGGTAATGCAACACCATTTTATAGGGAAATCAGTTGAACCAGCTGATATTATTTTACACTAAGTGGCAGGATAGCTATGTAATTACTCATAGACTTCAGCTGGTGTCATGACTTTCTGTGGCCTTTTCCATCTCTGTTTCTTAATATGTTCAATACTTTTTCACATTGTCATTTTTTTATTAATACACATAACTTAATTGGTGGACATCTATGGTTTGATTTATTTGCGTGTGTGGATTGGTTGCTACCAACATCTGGTAAGAAATTAATGTCAAGAGTATCTTTAGAATTGTATTTACTTACAAAATGGTCATGTGTTCAAAATTTATTTTACCTACCGTATAGAAAAAAAGTAAATAGAGTCTTCAGCACTTCTTAAAGTACTGCTACAGTATTTTTTTTCTTTTCAGAACTGTAGTGGTGCGTTAAATGTAAGCCCCTGCCATATACTCATCTTCCAGAATCTTCACCATTTACTGATGTTGCTCTAGTCCTGTGGCTCAATCTGGTGACAATACCTTGTGACTCACTCTGGCAGAGTTGTGGAAAAGCACAACCCCTATGAAGGTATAAGTGATAATGGCAGCTGCCGCAGCCCCACATGGGTTCATATTCGGTGCTGGGCAGATGAATCAGGTTTAAAGCCACGCTCCTGCCAATAAGGAAAAAATTGTTCATTAATGATAATATCTTTATTCCATATGTGGCCATGTTTCTGGGATCCAGTCCTCTTCTTCAGGACCAAGAGAATAAACAATGTCATATTGTTGATTCTCTTTATCCTGAAGAAGGGGACTGGATCCCAGAAATGCATCGACCTATGAAAAAAACACATTACCATTAATCAACATTTTTTTTCCTTATTGCTGGTAGTGCTGCGTTAAACCCGATTCTTCTCTCCAGCACCAAAAAGGTGAGTATATGACAGGGGTCAGGGGACTTAGATTTATAGCACCACTCCAGCATTAGAATATCAAAAAATGCTGTAGTAGTGCTTTAACATTCATAATCAAAGGTGGGATAAACTATTATGAACCATAAGTTTGCAGCTCCTATAAAAACAAAGTTTGATTGCTGATAATTGGTGGGAATGTCCAGACTTTTCATAAAAGTCTGCAATGAGTCTAAGTGACTGCAAACTCGCGAATCTTCACATGGCTTGCAGTGCATACTGTGAGCATTTGAAGACGTTATATGATCGCAAATATGCAATATGTATACTCATGGCCAAACTCTGGCTGGATATGCAATGCATGGAAATGCAATGCATGTCACGAAAAGAGGCAACTGCGGATAAAAGGCAGCCCAGGTCCCAGCGTGTGCAGCAGACGCCACACACACAAGGTCAATGTCAGAACTGACCTTCACAGTGCCAGACCAGCAACCATAAATAAAGGAGGACCAGACCCAAGTATGATGCTTAATTAGCATTGCCTGTGGAAAGGGTGAGGCAGCTGATTGTGAACAGCCACCAACAGGAGGAATATTTGCAAACCAACATCAGGCGTGCATGGCATGGTGGTGGTCAGTCACTGGACCATTGTAGCATAACTACAAGCAAAAAGAGAGAGGGGAGCCAGCACATCTGGGGGTGGCATGCACCAAATAAAAGTGTAAATTCACCATGTTAAAGAGTTAGAAACAACCACTTTAAAAGCATAAAATAAATACAGAAATATTTTTTAAAGCCATATACTGTAATAAAATATCTCTTTATAGTTTAGAATGCAAGGGAATGTCGGTATAGAATTATTTAGAAATGCAGATTTTCTAAGTATATTTTAAACACTGCAAGAATTATAGAGACTAATGAAGTATAAGGATTATAAGACCATAAGATGATTTAGAACAGATTACATTTGTATTTTAATTATTAACTTTAATTAACACTGCTAACATGACTTTGTTTTAATGTTAATTTTTTAAGCTTTTAATTAGTTTAAGAAAAAAAAAAGTTAATGAGGATCATGACCAAATACGTAATATAGGTCCCAAGAAACACACTTTGAGTATCAATTCCTTATGATACATAGAAAAAAAATATAATATTAAAGTGAACCTGTCTGATACAAAATGCACCTAGAACCATTTGCATTTCTTGGAGCATATTAGTGATTCCTGCCTAACAGGCCCTGTATAATACACTAGCAAAAATAAATAATCTTTAGAATATGTATTTCTAAAGATCGTTTATTTTATGGTAATGAGGCAAGCGACTAGTCACCAGGGCATAACTTCCCTTGAATAGTTGGCCCCCATTTCCATCCTAGCATGCCCCTGTGTGCATACTAGCGTGCCAATGAATGCGCAGCAACAAGCACATACCTCACTCTTGATGATGGCCGGAGTCAGATGGATGCCCACTGGACAATGATCTGGAATCCCCAGCACTTCCAGTCATACGCACTAAACCTCAGTGAAGCCAGGAAGCTTACACTGGACATCAGTTTAGTGCGCATGATTGGAATACTCCGGATTAGGCCTAGTATGCATCCATCCTTCACTGGCCACCATCAAGAGTGAGGTATGTGCAGCGTCGCTGCGCATTCATTAGCACATTCATTAGGATGTTAGTATGCACACAGAGGCATGCTAGCATGCTTTGTGTGCCGACCAGCCAATGGAATTAACGCCCTTGTGACTAGTCGCTGGCCTCATTAGCATTTAAGAAACGATCTTTAGACATACTTTTTCTAAAGATCTCTTTATCTATGCTAGTGTATACAGTGAGTATTATGCAAGAATCACTAATTTGCATTCAGAACTGCTTGAGGTTCTGCGTGCATATTGCACCTGACAGGTTCACTTTAATATTTATTTATCTGTAACTGTGAGAGTCCATCTTGATTTTTACATGCAGTAAGTCTCTTAGAAATAAGGCAGGATGCCATTAAATAACTGAAACATTAAGATATATTTTGAAGGGGAAAAAAAGGTGTATAATTATGCCAAATAAATGCTAAGTATTGGATAAATCAGGTAGCAAAAGAATAATGTTGATGAAATTTCAAAAGGAGAGGGGTGATATATGTGGATATTAAATGCTGTTTAATAAAGCCTGCTGTCAGATTATTCACCGGCTGTGGCATCCAGTGCTTGCATGTGGGCTGACTCTGTAAAGAGCTCCCACATGCATAAACGGGGAAGCCGACCTTGTGCCAGAGCATTTCGCCGGTACACGGTGATGCTGGAACGATCACCGTGTACCGGAGAGATGCACTGACAGGACCTAGCATGACGTCTAGCCATGTGACCAGTCTGTAGCCAATGAGATAATAGACACGTGACTGGTCACATGCTATTTTGCACAATAGGTCCTATCATCAGTGCTGGTTACCGGGAGGACGCAGTAATTATTGGAAGGAAAAGCGACGGGAGACAGAGTGCAGGACGCGCCGTGGGGACCTGTAAGTGTTATGGCAATGTTTATTAACTGTATGGGTACATGTATAATGTGTTTTTATGCTTTTGTGTTTGCCTGCCATTGTTTTCAATGGGGTTCAAGTAATTCGTCGAATGGTTCATTGAACATTCGTCGAACGGAGCCTCCGTTCGACGAACCAAACTCGAACGCTAGGGGGGTGGCTCATCTCTCTACATGGTATAGTGCAACCTAGAGGACTATCATATAAAAGCCTAAGCAGAGAACATAGCAGCCATTTTAGTGTAATTTTAAAATAGAGAGAATATGTCACTACACACATTTCAACAGAAGAGCTAGGAAGAGAAAGCTTTAAAACTTTGGTAAATGGACCAGACCGTAATATGTTGAATAAATAGAGTTAAGAATAAGGGTAGTAGTCTTATCATACTTTGGAGATGTGCCAGTGGCAGTGTAAGACGAAAGGCCACATTACACGCTGTGATATCGGTACCGATATCTCTAGCGTGGGTACCCGCCCCCATCGGTTGTGCGACATGGGCAAATCGCTGCCCGTGGCACACAACATCGCCCGGACCCGTCACACTACTTACCTGCCCTGCGACGTTGCTGTAACCGGCGAACCGCCTCCTTTCTAAGGGGGTGGTCCGTGCGGTGTCCCAGCGACATCACTAAGCGGCCGCCCAATCAAAGCCGAGGGGCGGAGATGAGCGGGACGTAACATCCCGCCCACCTTCTTCCTTCCGCATTGCGGGTGGCGGCAGGTAAGGTGAGGTTCCTCGTTCCTGCGGCGTCACACAGAGCGATGTGTGCTGCCGCAGGAGCGACGAACTACATCATACACGCTGCAGCAGCGATATTTGAAAAGGGACCCCCATGTCACCGATGAGCGATTTTGAACGTTTTTGCGACGATTCAAAATTGCTCATAGGTGTCACACGCAACGACATCGTGATGTCTTAGCGTGTAAAGTGGCGTTTAGGGGTACTTTACATGTTGCGACATCACTACCTATATATCGCGGGGGTCACGGTTGTTGTGACGCAAATCCGGTGCCGGTAGCGACATCACAATGTGTAAATCCTAGGAGCGACGATGAACGAGTGCAAAACAGTAAAAAATCGCTGATCTTTGTCACGTCGTTCATTTCCATAATGTCGTTACTGCTGCAGATACGATGTTGTTTGTCATTCCTGCAACACCACACATCGCTGTGTGTGAAACCGCAGGAACGACAAATATCTCCTTACCTGCGTCCACCATCAATGCGGAAGGAAGAAGGTGGGCGGGATGTTATGTCCCGCTCATCTCCACCCCTCCGCTTCTATTTTCCGGCCGCTTAGTGACGTCGCGGTGACACCAAACGCACCTCCCCCTTAAAAGAGGGATTGTTCGGCGGTCACCGCGACATCGCCGACAAGGTATGTGCGTTTCAACCTGCCGTAGCGATAATGTTCACTACGGCAGCGATCACCAGATATCGCATGTGCGACGGGGCGGGTACTTTCGCGCTCGACATCGTTAGCCGATGCTAGCGATGTCGCAACATGTAAAGTACCCCTTGGTTTAACCTTTGTCAGGCTGCATAATTTTGCCAAAATTTCTCGACCCCTTATCTCGGAAGGGGGTGGAGATATTTTATTGAAATTTGGCCAATATATTCTGGACCAAAACTGCTGAGATGTCACAAAATTTCAGCCCTCTATGGCTTTTCGAAAAAAAAATTATTGCAATTTAAAAAGGGAATAGTTACCATTGTACCTATTCAGCCGGACGAAGGTTAATTGATTATAGATATAGTGTAGCTGGCATCTGTCCTGCTGCATTTGAACTGCAATTACATTTTTTTTTCATTCTAAATGCACTAAAAGCACAAGCAAGAGTGCACAATAATTTTTTACAGAAAGAAAATGAAATCAGGCAGAATGATTGCTTATCACAAGCAGTTGTTCTGAGTTTTGCATTTTTTTGTGCAATCATTTTTATGAAGCGGTTAATAATTATTTTTAAGAATGCAAAAGAAAATGTCATAACATTCATATATTTAACTAAAACTAACAGAAAAAAAGTGTTTATATCTCAGACTTTTTTTTATTTCATATCTATTTTACTAGTCAAAGTTTACATTCGTAAACACCACAACCAATAAAGTACCCTGGTGGTGCTGTTTTGTTTTTTGTTTTTATCAATTTTTGACAATAGAGTTTAATTTTGCAAAAAGACCCAGAAGGCGAAAATGTAGACATTCAACTGTAAATGCCTGGTTTTACACTCATATTTTACAAGTGCAATTAAACAACAATACACATCTATACAGTGGCCTGTTGCCACATTTTGGTTTCTATATGTGTACCTACCTAGGATTTCTTGTTACATATTTTTTAACATGAGTTGAAAAATTGCATTGAAAATATTATTCAAAAGTGAATTATAGTGTCATACAAAATGTATGATATGGGAAAGTGTCAATAACAATGTAAAGGTTGGTTCAAAAGAAAAAAACCAATATGTAGCACAGATAAGGTTGTGGAAGCCGCTTGCAGCAAAATATGCACTAACACTACTGACACCAGCTGTCTTGACTGTAGTACTATTAAACTCAGACTACAGTTGGCACCCTTTGGTTGCACTAAGTATATTAGTGAGTAGAAAGAGAAGGGCATTATGAAATATATGCCACATCACTTGTCACAGTATCAGCAGGGTGATGTTACCTCTGAATGCAACACTGTCAGTAGGAGCCAGTGTTCTGAACAGAACATTCTGCCTTATCATAAATGATAGTGATTATTTTTGTATTTTTTATTTTTTTTAAACTAAATAGAATTCTGTAAGAGCACTGTGTTATTAAATGGGTTGTTGGTTATGATTGGATTACCCTTTGCATCTATGGTGAAGTCACATTGACATTTCTACTAGAGATGTGCGAACCTTAATAGTAAAGTTCGGTGTTCATACCGAACACAGACCTTACTAAACAATCAGTGGTTGAGTTCGCAATTTGGGTGTTTTAGTTATGCTGACCAATCAAGCAAGCAAAAGAAAATGCCAAGCTGAGGTTTAGGAGCAAGTCAGCGGATGAGGTCAGATGGGGAGGTAAGTGAAGGGGAGATAATTATCTGTATGGAGAGTGAGTGGGTATGGGGATATTGAAAGAGAGTAAAGATTAGTGGAGCAAAGACTGCAAGGGCATAGGTATGCATGGTGAAATGAAATTTGGGAAAAATGCAAAGGGAAGCACAGTTTGCTATTACCTTCTACTCATTTCTGGGACATTTCTGGTATATTTCTGCTGCACATTTATGGAGCCACACTTGATGGAGACAAGCTCAAACCTTGGTCACAGACCTAGGTCTCCATATTATATATCCTTAAGTGTGCATGAAATAGACCCGGTGAGAGTAGAAAGGAGACAGGTCAGCAGGGGGAATTAGGAGTTTAAGATATTAAAAAAGCAACACAACAGGAGTAACAGCCATACCAATGAATAGATATGAACTGGTGTAAATTTGGATCAAAGAAATGCAGGACATTGTAATGAGGTAGCAGACATACCAATGAATATGTGTGGATTTCGATCAAGGAAAGGCAGGATATTGTAATGAAGTAGCTTGCATATCTGTGGAATAAACAGATGGGTTGTCAGATCAGGAGTAGTGGTAACATTCAAGGATAAATATCGTAAAATTACATTTCTGGTATATTTCTGCTGCACTCTTATGTAGCCACACTTAATAGAGAAACGCTCAGATGTGCAGCGTTATCATATTTACTGTGTACAGAAAAAAAAATGAAAAAGCTCTGCCCTTTATGACCCGGAAGTGTTCTGTTTATGGCTGGCTGCCTAATTAATAAATGCCAATGAAGTTCACGTCAAGTCCTGGTCTGGGTCTTATTAGAAGCTTGTTCTAGTGAGTCAAAATCTCCTAATACTCCAGATTCTCCTAACCGAAACTGCAAATCTAAACAAGACCTTTATATAAAGTTTGGCTGAGCTTGTAGAACTTTAACTTCCACAGATCTGCTCATCCATACTCCATACTCCTAACTAGAGATGAGCGACCCCGAGGTTTGGTGTTTATACCAAACGCAGACTTTACAAAAAAACAAAATTTGAATTCGGATTTCGGGTGCTTTATATATGAACACCACTTGTATGAGCATTGCTGTGCTAGGGGATACTCTGTGCTCTGTGCTCAGCCCAGTGTGAGCCTCATGAAGGATTTGAATGGCTCGCCCTGGGCGTAACAACAGTATGACTGGATGTAGTGTTCAGCAAAAAAATAAATAAAAAAAATTGAAAAACCCCACCCCTGGAAGTGTTCTGTATATGGCTGGATGCATGGGGCGGAGACCTAAACTGCCCAATTAGTGACTTCAATTGGGGTTCTGGTCAAGTTCAAGTTCCAAACAAAACTTTATCTAAAATCCAAATGAACCTGCCGAACTTCAACGGTTCTGCTAATCTCCACTAGTGACCAATTTATGCAACTCTATTCTTTTTATATATTATAATGATACACTACAAGCACTTTTTTCATTTTGTGACACAACTAGATTGTAGACTTGCAAGCAGGGTCCTTACTTCTTTGTTTAAAGTGTAGAATTATGTGTCACTATGTAATATCTGATATTGTTTGTTTTTGCTCCCTCTAAATTGCAAAGTACTACAGAATATGTAAAGAAAATTAATAGTAATATTCTTATTACTGTAATTATTATTTAACTTACAAGTCTGTCCAGTAATTTAGTTCTTACAAAAAGTGGAGTGCGGCAATGTATCTCTATTCCTAATAGGTGAAGATCCTATATTGGATACATTCTTTATTGACTTTAGGCCGCTTTACACGCAATGACATCGCTAACGAGATATCGTTGGTGTCACGGAATTCGTTACGCACAACCGGCGTTGTTAGCGAAGTCGTTGTGTGTGACACCTATGAGCGACTGTTAACGATACAAAAAATCGCAAAAAACGTTGATTGTTGACACGTCATTCCTTTCCCAAATATCATTGCTCATTTTGGACGCAATACTAGCAATATTGGTCGCCACGGGAAGTGATTTGCCCGTGACGCACGCATGACGGGGGCAGGGGCGATCGCTAGTGACATCGCTAGTGATGTTGCTGCGTGTAAAGCGGCCTTTAGAAGGGCCACAATCATAAATTCAGAAACACATTAATACTTAATAAAATGGTATTAATGCAGTCTCAGTGTTTGATAATGAAGCAAATTGAAATGTTTTTAAAATACTATTTAGACATATTGAAAATGCAGGGGTCAATGGACAGCATCACTTTGAGTTGTATCAATGTCATTGATCTAACATTGCCTCAAGTGGGTGCAGTGGTTTTATCTGCTTCTTGATGAAACTAAGAATGATCGTTTTTATTAACTTAACACTTGTTTTTAAAGATGACGAGAGCAAAAATCATATTGATTTTTAAATGGACAATAATATAACATTTATTGATTAGTGTTTTGTACTATACTAAATTTATTGATTATTAGACCACCAACAATTACTAAACCCTAGACATTAGGGAATTTAATGCATAATAAAATGCTTCTTACAGTGCTCCCAATAGATTAGGAAAAACATTGAAGTCTACTTGGAATTTATAGCATCTTCAGGTCAAATAAAATTTATTTTTAAAAACCATTGGTTAATCTAGAAATGGAAAATATCCGATGAAAGTTTTAACCAAATTGCAGTACGTATATATCTGAAAATGTTAGGAAGAAGATAAAAACACCCAAGGGACTAAACAGAGCTTTTTGCAAGCATATATTCCGGGAAATGTAACTGCTATAACGAATCAGAATAAAAAAGGATTTTCCATGAAACAGATTGCCATTACTGAAAAAGATGAGGTAGTCAAAAAACATATATATATATATATATATATATATATATATATATATATATATATATATATATATATATATATATATATATTTATATATATATATATATATATATATACTGTATACTGTATGTACTATATACTGTATATATATAAATATATATATATATATATATATATATATATATATATATATACTGTATTTTTCACTTTATAAGACGCACTTTTGTTCCCCCAAATTTTGGGGGAAAGTAGGGGGTGCGTCTTATAAGCTGAATATACAGGGGGTGTGTATATATATATATATATATACACTGCAGGGTCCAGGGGAGGTGGGGGCAGAAGCTCTGGAGCACTGCTGGGGGCAGGGTAATGCTGCGGGCGGCAGCGTTATATCTCCTGCTCCCGCTCATATAATATGCACAGCCGCTGTCCATCACCATGGTGCTGAAATCGCACTGCAGTGACAGGCGGGGGGAGAGGTGCATATTATATGAGCCTGCACGCCCCTGTGATCGCACATGCCCCCCTGTGTTAGATATGACCCTCATGCTGCTGGTCATTCTAAAATAAAAAAGCTTTACTTACCTCCTCCAGCGTTTCTCCCCGGTGTCCCTGCTTCCACTGTGATCAGGCAGGCAGCAGGGATGAGATTACTCTGCTGTGCCGATCACATGACCACACCGAGATAGGCAGCACAGGGGAATGTGTGCCAGCACAAGGGGGCTATATTCAATATAAGGGGGCCATATCCAGATTAAGGGGGCTAATTTTAGGATGGGGGTCTATGAGGGACATATACCCTATATGATTTGTTAGGCAGACACTGGCATTATAAGATGGACCCCATTTAACATTAAAAAAAATCTCTTTTCCTTCACCAAATTTGGGGGTGTGTCTTATAATCAGGTGCGTCTTATAAAGCGAAAAATACAGTATATATGTGTGTATTCATAGAGTTATTAGAAAAAGGCTCCATTTAACCATACTAGATAAAATCCCGGAGGCCCAATATTTCTGTGGACTCCACGGGTAGCACAAACTCATAATCATGATTCTAGAGGGACAATAGATCCGAATTTTTCTAGTGAAAATAATCATCATTTATTATGAAATAGGTGACACATTTTGGTAAAAAATGTTAAAATGGTTGAAACACCATAATCACTCCGGAAGATGTTAAATAAATACACAAAATAGATAATTCTCCATCAATATTTGCAGAACATATAGGATATGCAGTAAAACATAACCGCAAGGTATTGACAAAATAATGGCAATGCCAATGGTAGGTTTACATCAAAACATATGTGTAATTATGAAAAATCCCCTTAATCAGTATCAATATAATACAGCTATTTGTACAAGGATATAGGACATAAGGGTCCAATATATGTTAACATTATAAGGGGGAAATCTCAATTGATATAGCTAGGTCTGAATAGTCCATAGAACAAAGTTTCCCTGGAAGGCTGATGTCATACCCAGTCTATGCTGGCAAGGACTTCAGGAGACGTTAAGCAGTCGCAGTCAGTATAACCAGATGATCCAGATGTTAGAGGCCACCAAAACGCCTTAACGTACATTTCAATCTTTTAGTGTGTTGAATCTTCCTCAGGGAACGAGGTGCCATAGTAAGGAATTCGCTGATGCCGGGTTTAAATATTGCTGCTCATTAACGAAACCCGGGAGTCACGTGACGGTGCATGCGCGGGTCTGTCTGGGTAGTCTCTCGTGGCACCCCGCTGTCACGCTATCTCGCACATGCGCGGGAGCAAGGACAAGTCACCATGGCTTCAGCGCATTAACGCAGTGTATTAATGGTGGTAGTAAACAAGGAGACCAGCCATATGACCCACGCATGCGTGCATGAAAACCTGGGCGGACATAGCAAACATCACATAACAAGTAAAACGTATATTATCTTAGTTTCTAAGGCATAATCTTTATCAAAGAACAAGACCAAAAGTAATTAAAAAACTATTTTAAAATAACACCAAAATTTACAACGAGGCAGAAGTAATCACTCAGAAGATATCTAAGCTGGCATGGAGATGGGAAAAAGAACTTAGAAAAATGGAACATAACTAATGGACTCATTGAGTCCCTTAGGACCAGAGGATCCAAGTATCCACTTGGCCTCACATTGTGCTAAGCGCTTTTTAAGGTCACCACCCCTGATCCCCCCTTCTATCACATCAATACCTCTAATTTTTAATTTTGAAGGGCCACAGGAGTGGTGAATCTTAAAATGCATTGGCAGTGTTTTCAGGAGGGTGATATCTGTTATTTTTCTGGCTGCAGCAATGTCACTAACATGCTCCCTGACTCTAATGTGGAGCTCATTTGACGTGAGCCCTCACATATATCAGGGAGCAAGTGCATGTGGC
This sequence comes from Anomaloglossus baeobatrachus, assembly GCF_048569485.1. Lineage (NCBI taxonomy): Eukaryota > Metazoa > Chordata > Amphibia > Anura > Aromobatidae > Anomaloglossus > Anomaloglossus baeobatrachus. The sequence goes on along the minus strand of NC_134357.1, from coordinate 174,351,705 downwards.
AAAATACACCACGTGTGTGGTGCCACACGTGATGTATTGTTTGATGTTGTAATTCCTATTACCATCTGATGAGTAGAAGGATGCACTACGAAGGACATTGCTGCAAGCAAAACAATATCCGCAAGGAAAATATCCCTGTAAGAGACCACGTGGGCCAAAGGTATTTATCTTTGGGGGAATGTAGTGGCTTTTTACTAACAAGTCTTTCAGATTTCTAGCTCTCCTGGATGTCATGGACGGATACGGCTGCAGCTTTTCCATTAAAACAGGATCCGTCAATAATACTGACCAGTGTTTTCTTATTATGTCCCGCATTGTCTCCCATTTTTCATTATAGGTTCCAATAAATCTAACCACCGGGTCAAAGGGTTCCCGTCGTTTGGGAATATAAGTAAACAATTGTGCTCTGGGTTTTTTTTTCGCCCTATTGTAGTCATATTTAATGCTCCCTTTACTGTAACCCCTGTCTTGAAAACGGTCCCTGAGATTGGATGATTGGGTCTCAAAATTATTATCGGACGAGTAGATCTGCCTCATCCTCAAGAATGCCCAATCGGGATGGCGCGAATAGTGGAAGGTTTATTGGCAGATGAGGCATGCAGTAATGCATTGACGGACATGTCCTTGCGGTGCACGTCCGTCTTAATCGACCCCCTGTCATCAACATAAATCTGGATATCCCGGAAGTCAATCATGCGATTACTGCATTTCTAAGTTAATTTGTTGTTAAAGTTGTTCTGATTTAACTGAGCTGCTTCGCTTGGCCCTGCCAAACAAAAAGAATATCATCAATAAATCGAACCCAGCACTGCACATGGGCAACGGCCCCCACACACCCCGTCCCCAAAAACCAGCCTCTCCCAAAAACCCAGGAAGAGGCCAGCGTACGAGGGTGCAAAGTCCGCGCCCAACGCAATGCCATACTTCTATAAATAATAATTGTCTTTAAAGACACAAAAAATTATGTGTCAGGGCGAAGCGAAACAGCTCTAGGATCAGCTCACCCATATCGCCACCCCGACCGGACATCTCAAGGAAAAAACGGACCGCTCTGAGTCCATCATCATGTGCTATACAAGTGTACAAACCTTCTATGTCAACGTTTCGGGGGCCTCTAACATCTAGATCATCCGGTTATACTGACTGCAACTCCTTATCTTCTCCTCAAGTCCTTGCCAGCCTAGAATGGGTATTACATCAGCCATTTAGGGAAACTTTGTTCTATGAATTATTCGGACCTAGCTATATCAATTGGGATTTACCTCTTACAATGGTAACATACAGTATATTGGGCCTTATGTCCTATATCCTTGTACAAATAGCTGTATTATATTGATACTGACCAAACGGATTTTTCATAATTACACATATGTTTTGATGTAAACCTACCATTGGCATTGCCATTGTTTTGTCAAAACCTTGTGGTCATGTTTTACTGCATATCCTATATGTTCTGCAAATATTGATTGAGAATTATCTATTTTGTGTATGTATTTAACATCTTCCAGAGTGATCATGGTATTTAAACCATTTTAACATTTTTTACCAAAATTTGTCAACTTTTTCATAATAAATGATGATTATTTTCACTAGAAAAACTCAGATCATATTCATAGAGTTGCTGTAATCTTTGAATCACCAAGGTTAAACAGTTTGAAATTTCTATTGTGTCATTGATACAGAAACATTTCTTTATGATGTGTATGGTATTTTACATGCATGCTTTAATATGTTGCTGCAGAGTTATTGTCATGCCGACTAGCTATTTTGAATTTAGACCAGTTTTATGCTATACAATTGTTTTATTTTTTAACTTCTGTCCATCCGTATCCTTTATGTTAATTGTTTGTTAATTATTTGGCATTAAATCTGTTGTGCTATGCATTTATTTTAATTTTCTGTCCATATGGAAAGCGGGAAAAGATGATCAATTATCCCTTCACCTGCATTGATTTAAAAGGATCTGAATATTCCATCTCTAAGACCATGTTCAGTGTTTGGTCAGTATTTTACATCAGTAATTGTTGCCAAAATCAGGAGTGGAACAATCAGAGGAAAATTATAATAGAAACATGCACTACTTCTACATATTTCTCCAACTCCTGGTTTTGGCCTAAAAATACTGAGGTAAAATACTGACCAAATACTGAACATGTAAACATGGCCTAAGAGTATATTATATAATGAGGGCATATTCATCGACAATACAAACTCTGAAATCTTCTAATCAAACCAGTGAGACGAATAATGGGCCAAAAATTCCCGGAGATATCACATTTCATCAGGCATTTAATTAATATCTCTGGCCGATACTTTTGCAATTACCAACCAATGATGTCCTAGATGTCCATGATGGCAGACAAATCCAGGTATTGCTGAAGACCATGGTAGCTTGTTTGAGCATGTTTGAGCCATGAAGGTATTTGCATGACATTCGAATACAAGGTAGATGACCAGCTACCGGTGCTCCATTGACCTCACTCCACTGCTCTCAAAGGCTATTAAGGTGGATAGGAAGACAGCAACGGAGGCTGGAATTTAGGTAATTCATCTTCTATGATAAGTTCAACTTATCTGTACTGAGCATCCTCGGAGGCTTGTGATGTCACGGCGGTGGCTCTAAGCAGTGATGTGGCCGTACCGGGCGCGGGTTACAGGCTTTTTATAATGGGGAATAAAAATAATATTTAAAAAGAGAGAAAGAAAAATATAATAAAGAGTTTATGATGCCAGTTGGGATGTTTGGTTGTGGTATGGCTTGGCACTGCTGGTGGGCCCTAGGAATTAGGTGGTAATGCGCAGTGCCAGAGGGTTGTCCTCTTGCCTCCCAATTAGGGCTGGCTCCTGGGGGATGTGTTGAGGTAGGGATGGCGCAGCAGGGAATAAATCAGCCAGACAGGACAGGGAGCATTTACCTTTTACTGAAGCTCTGCACAACCATCCTGGACACTCTTTACAGCCTTCACAATGATGGTGGATTTCCCTGCCCCAATGGGAGTTTGGCTTCTCTGCTGTCTAGTGATCGTGTACTCTTCCTGCCACTATTTCCCCACCTGGAAATAGGTATCTTGGTACCCTTGGATTTCCAAGACAAGAACAATCTGGACTTTTGATCCCTTCTGGCGAGCAGGTGACTGGAATCCTGTAAGAAAACTCTCTACTTCTTCTAGAAGTTTCCTGACTCACACATGACACTGTGCTCCCAGCAAATGTCACTGCCCCTTATAAAAAGGCTTCATTCTCTCAGTTTTGTCACCGACCTTGAAGACACCGATGACCTAGTGACTGATAACCTGACAACTGGAGCTGGTCCCTTCAGAGGTTTCTAGAAATCACCTCTGGACAGGACCTCTGCTGAGTACACTCCTCACTTCACCTCACAATGTGATCAGGCAGGCAGCAGGGATGAGATTACTCTGCTGTGCCGATCACATGACCACACCGAGATAGGCAGCACAGGGGAATGTGTGCCAGCACAAGGGGGCTATATTCAATATAAGGGGGCCATATCCAGATTAAGGGGGCTAATTTTAGGATGGGGGTCTATGAGGGACATATACCCTATATGATTTGTTAGGCAGACACTGGCATTATAAGATGGACCCCATTTAACATTAAAAAAAATCTCTTTTCCTTCACCAAATTTGGGGGTGTGTCTTATAATCAGGTGCGTCTTATAAAGCGAAAAATACAGTATATATGTGTGTATTCATAGAGTTATTAGAAAAAGGCTCCATTTAACCATACTAGATAAAATCCCGGAGGCCCAATATTTCTGTGGACTCCACGGGTAGCACAAACTCATAATCATGATTCTAGAGGGACAATAGATCCGAATTTTTCTAGTGAAAATAATCATCATTTATTATGAAATAGGTGACACATTTTGGTAAAAAATGTTAAAATGGTTGAAACACCATAATCACTCCGGAAGATGTTAAATAAATACACAAAATAGATAATTCTCCATCAATATTTGCAGAACATATAGGATATGCAGTAAAACATAACCGCAAGGTATTGACAAAATAATGGCAATGCCAATGGTAGGTTTACATCAAAACATATGTGTAATTATGAAAAATCCCCTTAATCAGTATCAATATAATACAGCTATTTGTACAAGGATATAGGACATAAGGGTCCAATATATGTTAACATTATAAGGGGGAAATCTCAATTGATATAGCTAGGTCTGAATAGTCCATAGAACAAAGTTTCCCTGGAAGGCTGATGTCATACCCAGTCTATGCTGGCAAGGACTTCAGGAGACGTTAAGCAGTCACAGTCAGTATAACCAGATGATCCAGATGTTAGAGGCCACCAAAACGCCTTAACGTACATTTCAATCTTTTAGTGTGTTGAATCTTCCTCAGGGAACGAGGTGCCATAGTAAGGAATTCGCTGATGCCGGGTTTAAATATTGCTGCTCATTAACGAAACCCGGGAGTCACGTGACGGTGCATGCGCGGGTCTGTCTGGGTAGTCTCTCGTGGCACCCCGCTGTCACGCTATCTCGCACATGCGCGGGAGCAAGGACAAGTCACCATGGCTTCAGCGCATTAACGCAGTGTATTAATGGTGGTAGTAAACAAGGAGACCAGCCATATGACCCACGCATGCGTGCATGAAAACCTGGGCGGACATAGCAAACATCACATAACAAGTAAAACGTATATTATCTTAGTTTCTAAGGCATAATCTTTATCAAAGAACAAGACCAAAAGTAATTAAAAAACTATTTTAAAATAACACCAAAATTTACAACGAGGCAGAAGTAATCACTCAGAAGATATCTAAGCTGGCATGGAGATGGGAAAAAGAACTTAGAAAAATGGAACATAACTAATGGACTCATTGAGTCCCTTAGGACCAGAGGATCCAAGTATCCACTTGGCCTCACATTGTGCTAAGCGCTTTTTAAGGTCACCACCCCTGATCCCCCCTTCTATCACATCAATACCTCTAATTTTTAATTTTGAAGGGCCACAGGAGTGGTGAATCTTAAAATGCATTGGCAGTGTTTTCAGGAGGGTGATATCTGTTATTTTTCTGGCTGCAGCAATGTCACTAACATGCTCCCTGACTCTAATGTGGAGCTCATTTGACGTGAGCCCTCACATATATCAGGGAGCAAGTGCATGTGGCAAAATACACCACGTGTGTGGTGCCACACGTGATGTATTGTTTGATGTTGTAATTCCTATTACCATCTGATGAGTAGAAGGATGCACTACGAAGGACATTGCTGCAAGCAAAACAATATCCGCAAGGAAAATATCCCTGTAAGAGACCACGTGGGCCAAAGGTATTTATCTTTGGGGGAATGTAGTGGCTTTTTACCAACAAGTCTTTCAGATTTCTAGCTCTCCTGGATGTCATGGACGGATACGGCTGCAGCTTTTCCATTAAAACAGGATCCGTCAATAATACTGACCAGTGTTTTCTTATTATGTCCCGCATTGTCTCCCATTTTTCATTATAGGTTCCAATAAATCTAACCACCGGGTCAAAGGGTTCCCGTCGTTTGGGAATATAAGTAAACAATTGTGCTCTGGGTTTTTTTTTCGCCCTATTGTAGTCATATTTAATGCTCCCTTTACTGTAACCCCTGTCTTGAAAACGGTCCCTGAGATTGGATGATTGGGTCTCAAAATTATTATCGGACGAGTAGATCTGCCTCATCCTCAAGAATGCCCAATCGGGATGGCGCGAATAGTGGAAGGTTTATTGGCAGATGAGGCATGCAGTAATGCATTGACGGACATGTCCTTGCGGTGCACGTCCGTCTTAATCGACCCCCTGTCATCAACATAAATCTGGATATCCCGGAAGTCAATCATGCGATTACTGCATTTCTAAGTTAATTTGTTGTTAAAGTTGTTCTGATTTAACTGAGCTGCTTCGCTTGGCCCTGCCAAACAAAAAGAATATCATCAATAAATCGAACCCAGCACTGCACATGGGCAACGGCCCCCACACACCCCGTCCCCAAAAACCAGCCTCTCCCAAAAACCCAGGAAGAGGCCAGCGTACGAGGGTGCAAAGTCCGCGCCCAACGCAATGCCATACTTCTATAAATAATAATTGTCTTTAAAGACACAAAAAATTATGTGTCAGGGCGAAGCGAAACAGCTCTAGGATCAGCTCACCCATATCGCCACCCCGACCGGACATCTCAAGGAAAAAACGGACCGCTCTGAGTCCATCATCATGTGCTATACAAGTGTACAAACCTTCTATGTCAACGTTTCGGGGGCCTCTAACATCTAGATCATCCGGTTATACTGACTGCAACTCCTTATCTTCTCCTCAAGTCCTTGCCAGCCTAGAATGGGTATTACATCAGCCATTTAGGGAAACTTTGTTCTATGAATTATTCGGACCTAGCTATATCAATTGGGATTTACCTCTTACAATGGTAACATACAGTATATTGGGCCTTATGTCCTATATCCTTGTACAAATAGCTGTATTATATTGATACTGACCAAACGGATTTTTCATAATTACACATATGTTTTGATGTAAACCTACCATTGGCATTGCCATTGTTTTGTCAAAACCTTGTGGTCATGTTTTACTGCATATCCTATATGTTCTGCAAATATTGATTGAGAATTATCTATTTTGTGTATGTATTTAACATCTTCCAGAGTGATCATGGTATTTAAACCATTTTAACATTTTTTACCAAAATTTGTCAACTTTTTCATAATAAATGATGATTATTTTCACTAGAAAAACTCAGATCATATTCATAGAGTTGCTGTAATCTTTGAATCACCAAGGTTAAACAGTTTGAAATTTCTATTGTGTCATTGATACAGAAACATTTCTTTATGATGTGTATGGTATTTTACATGCATGCTTTAATATGTTGCTGCAGAGTTATTGTCATGCCGACTAGCTATTTTGAATTTAGACCAGTTTTATGCTATACAATTGTTTTATTTTTTAACTTCTGTCCATCCGTATCCTTTATGTTAATTGTTTGTTAATTATTTGGCATTAAATCTGTTGTGCTATGCATTTATTTTAATTTTCTGTCCATATGGAAAGCGGGAAAAGATGATCAATTATCCCTTCACCTGCATTGATTTAAAAGGATCTGAATATTCCATCTCTAAGACCATGTTCAGTGTTTGGTCAGTATTTTACATCAGTAATTGTTGCCAAAATCAGGAGTGGAACAATCAGAGGAAAATTATAATAGAAACATGCACTACTTCTACATATTTCTCCAACTCCTGGTTTTGGCCTAAAAATACTGAGGTAAAATACTGACCAAATACTGAACATGTAAACATGGCCTAAGAGTATATTATATAATGAGGGCATATTCATCGACAATACAAACTCTGAAATCTTCTAATCAAACCAGTGAGACGAATAATGGGCCAAAAATTCCCGGAGATATCACATTTCATCAGGCATTTAATTAATATCTCTGGCCGATACTTTTGCAATTACCAACCAATGATGTCCTAGATGTCCATGATGGCAGACAAATCCAGGTATTGCTGAAGACCATGGTAGCTTGTTTGAGCATGTTTGAGCCATGAAGGTATTTGCATGACATTCGAATACAAGGTAGATGACCAGCTACCGGTGCTCCATTGACCTCACTCCACTGCTCTCAAAGGCTATTAAGGTGGATAGGAAGACAGCAACGGAGGCTGGAATTTAGGTAATTCATCTTCTATGATAAGTTCAACTTATCTGTACTGAGCATCCTCGGAGGCTTGTGATGTCACGGCGGTGGCTCTAAGCAGTGATGTGGCCGTACCGGGCGCGGGTTACAGGCTTTTTATAATGGGGAATAAAAATAATATTTAAAAAGGGAGAAAGAAAAATATAATAAAGAGTTTATGATGCCAGTTGGGATGTTTGGTTGTGGTATGGCTTGGCACTGCTGGTGGGCCCTAGGAATTAGGTGGTAATGCGCAGTGCCAGAGGGTTGTCCTCTTGCCTCCCAATTAGGGCTGGCTCCTGGGGGATGTGTTGAGGTAGGGATGGCGCAGCAGGGAATAAATCAGCCAGACAGGACAGGGAGCATTTACCTTTTACTGAAGCTCTGCACAACCATCCTGGACACTCTTTACAGCCTTCACAATGATGGTGGATTTCCCTGCCCCAATGGGAGTTTGGCTTCTCTGCTGTCTAGTGATCGTGTACTCTTCCTGCCACTATTTCCCCACCTGGAAATAGGTATCTTGGTACCCTTGGATTTCCAAGACAAGAACAATCTGGACTTTTGATCCCTTCTGGCGAGCAGGTGACTGGAATCCTGTAAGAAAACTCTCTACTTCTTCTAGAAGTTTCCTGACTCACACATGACACTGTGCTCCCAGCAAATGTCACTGCCCCTTATAAAAAGGCTTCATTCTCTCAGTTTTGTCACCGACCTTGAAGACACCGATGACCTAGTGACTGATAACCTGACAACTGGAGCTGGTCCCTTCAGAGGTTTCTAGAAATCACCTCTGGACAGGACCTCTGCTGAGTACACTCCTCACTTCACCTCACACGTGGACTAACTGCCACTGACTGGAATTTATTTCACAACTAAGCTCCTCCTCTTTCTCCTTTTAGGGCTCATCACTCAAGAGTTGGTTTTCTTTCAAGTGAATAACCCCAGTAAGGGAGTGTATGTAAATGTATGTTATGTTGTGAGCAGAAGAGAAAGCCAAAACTTTAACTAAAGCTTAAAAAACTTATTATACAGATGGCAATACTCAAATGATTGTATGATATAATTTATGGCGACTAGGCACAGGGCACCACAAATGCAATGATAGACAGATAATGTTCTGGAGACCATGTGGGCAATGCCATGAAGAGGTCCTAAAGAGAGAACATTACACTGATCTTTCTCGTGGGATTATGATATCAAGTAATGTAAAGTAGTGAGACTCAGTGGCATATACTGGACACCATTGGTGAGCAATTACAAAAGAAGCTGCTACAAGTAGTTATTGATAATTTTGTATTCAGCGTGGTAAAAAATTCCTTTGTCAACTATTAATAACCTCATAGATACCATGTCAGTTGCATCTGTTTCTTTATGTTATTCTCACAACTAATACTCATCTAAATGTTTTGAAAACTTTATTTCCATATTTTCACTATTTGCATTTCATTAATATGCTTACTGATACCGTGATTTCGATAATTCCACAACTTTTACTTGCAATTTTAATGTCTAGGAGAGTACAATGTTTTCTAAATACTTTCCCTCTCATTATGATTCACTTCTGTATTCAACTTCAATAGTAGTATCAAATGTTCCATCAATATGGCACATGTGAATGCATCGGGAGCTGATTTTACGAACAGGATTCTTTTCAAAAATACTATATTTGAATGAAATTATTCATGGTTTTTCTAATTGCATTTTTAAAGCATTTGTTTGCGGCCCGCTGTTTAATAAAGTCTATACTACAGTATAAAACAGTGCATTGTATTTTGTTGTGCTCTGGTGACAGTTTTTGCAATAGTGAAGTTTTTTTTAATGTTATAAAAAGAGTACTATGTTAAGGAATACTATGATACAGTAAATGCTTGAAGATGATGCCCCTTTTTGCAAGAATTTCCCACACACACACACACATATATATATATATATATATACAGTGTGTCCATCCATATCCTGTCCACCGCCAGTAACTTGAAAACGGCGGCAGCTATAGGCATAGAAGTGGTGTCTAGGTATAAAAAAGTAGCCATGCGCTACACAATGAAACCACCTATTGCACCACCTGGTGGAAAACAACAGAGTTAGCAATTTTATCTTGAAAACGGAACAAGATAGAGAAAAAAAGTGAATTACAAAGTTGTAGGGCATCATCAATTCAATACAAATCGACACCTTGCATACAGAAATGCTATGATTAGAATGTGTAAAACTCACAAGGCTGCGGACGTGAAGCGATACCTCATAGAGACCTTCCTACAACTCATTGGGTATGGTGGCTGCAATGGAGTGGCCTTCAGGCTCACCTGACCTGACCCCAGTGGACTTTTTCTGTGAGGTCACATCAAACAGCAAGTGTATGCGCCCCCTCCACCAACATTGCAGGACCTACGACGACGTATCACAGATGCTTGTGCAAACGTGTCACCTACCACATTCAACAACGTGCAGCAAGATACGGTATGCTGTACAGAGTCCAGATGTGTATTGCAGCTGACGGTGGCCACTTTGAGCATCAAAGTTAAATGAGCATCATATGCGTGACCAGCATTCAATGTTTTGGAGGGTTCATGGGTTTCATATCATAGCATTTCTGTATGCAAGGTGTTCATTCATATGGAAATGATGATGCCCTACAATTTTTTAATTTACTTTTTTTCTCTATCTCGTTCCGTTTTCGAAATAAAAATGCTAACTACGTTGTTTTCCACCAGGTGGCGCAATAGGTGGTTTCATTGAGTAGCGCATGGCTACTTTACTATACCTAGACACCAATTCTATGCCTATAGCTGCCGCCGTTCTCGTTAATGGCGGTGGACAGGATATGGATGGACACACTGTATACTAAATGCACCCAAGACCATGTTCGGACAAGCATGGGAAAAAAAAATAATATCTGTTTTTAATACAGAAAAATTGATAATTTTTTATCTATATGCCCTCAGTTCATTTGTTTACATTAGCATGACATATGTTTGGCAACAGTTTAATGTATCAATGGTTTAACTTCTTATTGAGCACTGATATGCCTGTTTACAGCAGCAAAAATAGAGACTCATGCCTCAGTGGCACAAAGAAAAAAATGTATTGCATGCCCTTATGGCGCCTGAGCAGGTGTCAGCTTTATATTACACCCGACACTGTGTTGTGTTATCCTTTATTGGTTTCGATACTGATAATAGTTTTTAAACAACTTATTGACCAGTCCAAATTTTTAAAATTTGACATATGCCATTTTATATGTCACAATACTTTGTGCTCAAAAAACACGTGCAGGAGGCTTATCCAAATATAAAAAACAATTTTATTTTCAAATAGACATAGTTAAAATTTAACTTTCCATATAATAAATTACATGAGGTAGCAGGTTGATTCAATCATGCCAACCCACCAGGGAACCAGCACAGTTTATCCCATCTCTATTCCATATTGCTTAATAGCATCATAGGTTAAATAACAATTATGTATTACTGGAAATATGCTATGGGATCATATATTAGGATTCAATTACATGGTAAATAATCTTGTGGACTTACCCATAGTGTATAGATAGGAGACCCAATAGTTCAGGTTCAGAGGTGGGTGAGAAAGTAACCTTATCCCGGACGCGCGTGTCGCTTATGCTTCATCAGCGGGCGTAGGTGAGTGGTAGTGCCAGTCATCACGCTCCCCATTTTATACATAATGTATCATTGGTGATCAGTGACACGTGTTCAGTGTTGCGTCGCTGCTATAGCGGCGCATGCGCGAGGGACAGGAGACCCGGAAATTGTGTCAGCGTGCGGCAGCCTTCACACCCAGGGTGCACGTCACAGGGAATTCCCTCTATGACATCACTCGACATGTGCACTGGGCCTGCTGAGGCCGTCGGGCGCCGACACCCGGAAGTCACATCACCTGCGCATGCGCGGCAACAGCGATCACACAGGGACACAGCGTCACAGTGGCCAGTGCAGGTAAATATCAATAATAGACCCCAAAATCTTCCTGGCATATAGAACAAAAGAAAAAAACACCACACAAAAACACCACATACGGTGGACATGAGGAAATATTAAATATATTAATCAAAGAGTGGCCATTATAACATAATATACAGTTTTTAACCCACAATTGTGAGTACATCACTGTTCCTATGACAACATGCTGAACATTAAACAATTGTTCACTATATTTAATCACATGAGTATACATACATGGATAGAGGACATATTAGTAATATAAAACACAATAATAATACTGTTATATCTCTATATCAATGATTTGCATTTCATTTGCTTATCCATCCATGTCTGTCACGATCAAGCCAATCATTTCAGATGTCAAAGAATTATATGTCTTCTTATGCACTGATTATTGCTTCATTTCATCACCAGCATATTATTGGTTTATAGATGGGGAGAATGTATATGGAAATTACTATTAAAAACAATAACAACAAAACAGGCAGCATTAAAAAAGAGTCACAAGACCAAACTACATAAAATATCACTAAATTGCAATTAAAGCGTAAACCAAATTGCATCTTATATTATTTTTTATCTCATCAACCGCATCCGCAAGATTAACCCTAGAACGCATACCTGGGGCCTCGCAGGCCTGCTAGATTACTGTTTTCTATGGTAGATGTCTATGGGTGCGCATTCTAGGGTTAATGTACTTGGAACACCCCCATATTTATAGTTCCAGTGCATTGAAATAGGTATTCATAATGATTAGCTATATGGATCTGGATAGCCAGGTAAACAACCCAGACAAAGAGGGGGACTCAAAGAAAGGAAGAAAAACTCAGTTCACTTATATATGTCAGTAACTCTAGATTGACCTAACACTTCCCAATGATTTTTATTTATTTTCAAGTTTGGCTACTTTTGAATATTAAAACATTTTAACAAGAAATAATTGGGTTTTCTATTGTCATATTCTGAGAGGTAATTAACAGATTTATTTTTCTGGCAATAGCGTTATATAAGATCATGTTCTTTCTGGAATGAGTTGTTGACCTTTTCATTGGTAACATTACCATGTGACATTTTTGTAACATGATGTAACAATACAAATTATGTGTGCGGTTTTTTTTTTATTTTCACACTATTGACAATTCATTATTGGTTGACTTTTTTGTGCTTTTTGTTGTTTTCTTGCATGAAAAAGCCAAACTGGACTTCATGATTTAGAAAAATAGCCAACCAGAAACTTTATCTTGCGGATGCCAACATAGTTAAAAAGGGAACCTACCCTCTCTCAAATATCTACATGCCACTGAAATCATTGATATTGGCATGTAGGGGTTCATCTGTTTAACCCCTTCGCCCTAGGCGATTTTCCGTTTTTTGTTTTCATCTTTAGCTCCCCTTCTTATGAGAGCTATGAATTTTTTATTTTTCCTTAATATTGTCATATGAAGGCTTATTTCTTGCTATACAAGTTGTACTTTTGAATGAATCTATTAGTTTTACCATATAGTGTACTGGAAAACAGAAAAAAAAAATCCAAGTGTGGTGAAATTGCAAAAAACGTGCAATTGAACAATAGTTTTTGGGATGTTTTATTCATCATTTTTACTATATGATTAAACTAATGTGTTGGTATGATGTCTCAGGTCGGTACAAGATTGTAGATACCAAACATGTATACTTTACTTTCATCTAAAAGGTTAAAAAAAATTAAGAAATTTCTCCCAAAAAATTGCATTTTTTTGTGCCATATTCTAAGACCTGCAGCGTTCTCATTGTTTGGAATCTGTGCCTGATTTATGGCTTATTTTTGACTCTTGCGCTGATGTTTTTAATTATACTATTTTTGTGCAGATGCTACTTTTTGATCACCTGTTATTGCATGTTTAAAAATGTTTGCTGCGGCTATAAACATTATTTTGGCGATTGTAAAATGTTTCTTGCCATGCTGTGTACCAATCAGATTAATTGAGTCTACATTTTGGTAGGTTGGGTATTTATGAATGCCAGATTTATGAAATTATGAATACCAGATACAGTATGTGTATTTTTTTTACTGTTTTATTTTCAATGGGAAAAATGGAGGGTAAGTTAAACTTTTTTTTTTATTTTATTTTTAATATTTTATTTATTTTACTACTCCCCCTAGGGGACTTTATCATTGCACAGTCCGATCTCTTGTTCATTTCTGCTGATCAGAGGTGATTGGTTTCATGACTGATTGGTTTCACGATATAAAAATTTACTTTAACTTTTGAAAACTTGGAAATTGGTTTACATTGTTGTTACATTTCAGACATTTTCATGAAAGAACAGAAAGCCCAATATAAATCTCAAATTTTCCCCAACATAAACTATAATGTTTTTAAGTAGAAAGTATCATTTTATTTGTGGCAATGTTTTTAACAATACAAAAACCTACTAAAAGAGTGGAAAGATTAATAAGATTCTCAAGTTTATTAGTATTCTTAAAGAATTATTTCCCTTATCAAAGCTTGGCAAAATGTGCATCGGGACCCACCTTGAGCCTGGATCTGTACATGGATCTCTTCTTGGCTATTGCTATTATGAAATTTATGGCTGGGACAGTCTTTTTCCAGTCATTTGCCCTCTTAGGCATGTTATACTACCCTAGTACCCCCACTATTCTTCTCTAATCTTTTTACACCCTTACCTGTCTCCGTCTATTTATTTGCAATGTGTGTTTTTACACAATAACAATTTTACTTTAAACAGTGTATCATAACATGGTTGCTATGTATATAACAATCACATAAATAAAATTATGGATGTTTTGCTATTTATTATCAGTATTATCATGAATATTCATTGATTTTTTTTTTTGCCGTGCAAACGTCATCTTATATTTTATTCAAATTTTTGAATTTTTGTATTTTGTGTATTGATGTGGTGGACAGATGTTCAATATACTATCTTTACTTTGATACATGATTGAGACCCGCATGTATCTTCTTATAGTTATATCCAATGTAGCAGACCTTTTTCCCCGGGCTAATTTGTTCTCTTTGGATATTCACCTTTTTTTTCTTGTTACCTACAATATAGGAATTCTTTAAGAATACTAATAAACTTGAGAACCCTTTTTTTTAGATTTTTATAAAATACAATGTGTCACAAAATAAAAATTCTCAGTAGAATATGTAGAAGCATTTAAAATGTATTACTACATAAAATGACAAATGTCAAATAACAAACATAGAGGTTGGTCACGAACACCAAAACTAGATGCCTAGATAAGTAGTTTAAATAAATGCTTAATATATATTTGATCAATATTTGCAATGAATACATAAAGCATTGATTTCATATATAGTCATGGTCGAAAGTGTTGGCATCCTTGAAATTGTTCCAGAATTTGAAGTTTTTCTTTCAGAAAAATATTGCAATTACACATGTTTATTTCCTTTGTATTTATTAGAACAACACAAAAAAACTGTTAAAAATGTAAATAGGAAATAATTTTACACAAATATGTTCTTATCTCAACTTAATATTTGGTTGCACACCTTTAAAATAAATACCTGCAATCAATCACTTCCTACAGCCATCAACAAGCTTTTTACACCTTTTAACTGGAATTTAGGGCCACTCTTTTCTTGCATAAGCAAGGATGATTGACCTTAGGGAGATCAACATCCAGCACCACGGAGACACCATCACGTGTTTCTCAACGCAGTCATTCTAGAACAAGGCCCCCTGGGAAAATATGCAAAACAGGACTGCCGCGGAAACACCATCACATATCACAATGCTGGCAGGAAACTAGCCAGGTCTTTCACCAGGAAGGAACAACCACGGGAAGGGCAGTCTCTAGTCAAGGAAACCGCCTATGCCAAAACATGGTATCCATCCACAGACAGCTGTTTCGGGGTATTTGCCCCTCATCAGTGTGGAGTAAGAAACTGGCTAGTGGGAGCAATCCCTAGTAAAAGACTACATAAGCAAGGATCATTATCGCCGCCTATGCCAAAACATGGTATCCATCCACAGGATGTTTTGTCGTAGGCGGTTTCCTTGACTGGAGACTGCCCTTTTCGTAGTTATTCCTTCCCGGTGAAAGACCTGGCTAGTTTCCTGCCAGCATTGAGACATGTGATGGTGTTTCCGCGGCAGTCCTGTTTTGCATATTTTCCCAGGGGGCCTTGTTCTAGAATCACTGCGTTGAGAAACACGTGATGGTATCTCCGAGGTGCTGGATGTTGATCTCCCTAAGGTGAATCATCCTTGCTTATGTAGTCTTTTACTAGGCATTGCTCCCACTAGCCAGTTTCCTACTCCACACTGATGAGGGGCAAATACCTCGAAACAGCTGTCTGTGGATGGATACCATGTTTTGGCATAGGCGGTTTCCTTGACTGGAGACTGCCCTTCCCGTGGTTGTTCCTTCCCGGTGAAAGACCTGGCTAGTTTCCTGCCAGCGTTGAGACATGTGATGGTGTTTCCGCGGCAGTCCTGTTTTGCATATTTTCCCAGGGGGCCTTGTACTAGAATCACTGCGTTGAGAAACACGTGATGGTGTCTCCGTGGTGCTGGATGTTGATCTCCCTAAGGTCAATCATTCTTGCTTATGTAGTCTTTTACTAGGCATTGCTCCCACTAGCCAGTTTCCTACTCCACACTGATGAGGGGCAAATACCCTGAAACAACTGTCTGTGGATGGATACCATGTTTTGGCATAGGCGGTTTCCTTGACTGGAGACTGCCCTTCCCGTGGTTGTTCCTTCCCGGTGAAAGACCTGGCTAGTTTCCTGCCAGCGTTGAGACATGAGATGGTGTTTCCGCGGCAGTCCTGTTTTGCATTTTTTTACTCTTTTCTTGCAAACTGCTCCATTTGTCATATTTGAAGGGTGCATCCTCCAAACTACAAAAGTTTATATTCACTATGAGTACTATGCATTTAAACAATATGGGACAGCCCATATGATGAGGTCATGTCTTGGAAGCTTCTGATAGGTTTATTGGCATCATCTAAGTTAATTAGAGACACACCTATGGATATATTTTAATGCAAACCTAAAACATACTGCTTCTTTGTGTACCATCATGGGGAAGTCAAAACAAAATCAGCCAAGTTCTCAGGAAGAGAAATGTGGACTTGCACAAATCTGGTTTGGGTTCAATTTTCAGATACTTGAAGGTGCCTCATTCATCTGTACAAACAATAATACGCAAGTACAAGCAAGATGGGAATGTACAGCCGTCATACCACTCAGGATGGAGATGGGTTCTGTGTACCAGAGATAAACATGTGCACATCAACCCAAAAACAAAAGCATAAAACCTTCTAAAGATGCTGACGGAAGCTGGTAAGATTGTGTCATTATCCACAGTGCAACGAGTACTATATCAACATGGGCTGAAAGGCCACTCTGCCAGGAAGAAGCCATTACTCCAAAGAAACATAAAGAAGCCAGATTAATAGGTACGAGGATGACGCAGGGATGTCATGCACACTGCTGACCATAATCTAGCCCATACGCAAACACTGCACCGGCTTGCGCGAGGGCGAACTGTGCCTGCGTGAGTCGGGGGAATGACAGCACAGATGCGAGATTTGGCCAAGCAGCGTGCATGATGACAGCGGTGTCATCACGTCAATCATGAAAGGAGGATGGCGAAGAAGGCCACAAGGATGGACAGGAAACTGAAATAGCTGTTGCAAAAACCCAAATTGTTATAAAGAAAAAAGGTTAACATTAATAGGGGTGCCCAAACTTTTTCATATGACTGTACCTAATGGACAGGTTTTATAAAGTTATATTCAGGGTCTGCAAGGGGACTCAGGGCCAAGGTGCACCTTCATAGAATGCAGCCCAGGAGCTGCAGAAGGTGACACTTTTGGTTTCATAGTGAAAAAACTGGTGAAGGTTCCCTTTAACTGCGTATTGTCACCTGCTTGTCTTCCACCTATCCCCACCCTTCTCTGCCTCTATGAATCCAAAGCTGTTATTCAAAGAAGGGAGGTAGAGATAGATGGAAAGCAAGAAGGTGGGAATGTGTAATAAAATGTTTTTGGCACTGCCATAATGCATAAGCCTCTGTTATTGGTTTAAACAGTCATTCTGGGCTGACAGAGTCACTTTAAATTGATTGTGATAGTGCAGGATGCATCTTTTCACATGCAAGCCATCTCTTCATGTGTTCACATAAACTACACTATTGACTTGTATTGGACTATGTGCTCTCAGTATTCCCTCCGTTTTGCATATAGACAGCACAAGGACACATTATATGAGCCCTAAAGGGAAATTTAACTGCAACTCTATCGGCATATGTATTTATGGAACAGGTTTTAAGGTTGCTGTACACGCTGCGGCATCGCTAGCGATGTTGCTAGCGATCACACCCACCCCCGTCGTTTGTGCATCACGGGCAAGTATCACATGAACTTACCTTCCTAGCGATGCCACTATGGGCGGCGAACAACCTTTTTTTTAAAGAGGAGGTTCGTGCGCTGTCACAGCGACGTCACACAGTGGCCCGCCAATAGAAGCGGAGGGGCTGAGACCAGCCGCATTAACAACACGCCCACCTCATTGCCGGAGGACGCAGGAATGCTGTTGTTCGTCATTCCCGGGGTTTCACACATAGCGATGTGTGCTGCCTCAGGAACGACGAACAACCTGCGTCCAGCACCAGCAATGATATTTGGGAAATGAACGACGTATCAACGATCAACGATTAGGTGAGTATTTTTCATCGTTAGTGGTCGCTCGTAGGTGTCACACGCAACAACGTCGCTAATGAGTCCGGATGTGCGTCAAGAATTCCGTGACCCCAACGATATCTCATTAGCGATGTCATTGCGTATGAAGCGGCCTTTAGAATCAGCTTTTAAAAAACAATTTATTTGCCTTTTACTTTTCAATTTCTTTTAACTTTATTTCCACATCCTCAGTATTAGTCAGGTTGTTATTGGACATTGCCAATGTGAAGGAAATGAATCCCTTGGTAACATGTAGTACAAGCATTGTAGATCCAGACAGCTGCAAGTGCTTAATTGGGAATAGTTTTGCAGAATACAGCTACAGCTGTCAGTATCTACAAGGGTGCAGATTGAAAGAAGACTGTGCAAGCAGATAAATATGCAGGCTGCACGCTGCCTGGTGTGTTTCTCACTGTGCTGTGAGTACATTTTTAGTTTGTTCTTTTTTCTAATATACATATATATGTATATATATATATATATATATATATATATATATATATATATATATATATATATATATATATATATTTTTATATATATATATATATATATATATATATATATATATATATATATATATATATATATATATATATAAATATATATATATATATATTTATATATATATATATATATATATATCTATATATAAAAAAGAAATAAATAAAACTACAGAATCTGGATTATTATTTTGTCAGAAAGAGCTTCATACATAAAATCTCCTCTTTTTGAGATTGTAACAGGCCTTTCAAAATATACCACCCACACAATTTTCTTTTTTTTATCAAATTGCTTGTTTGTAGATTTTTTAAATATACTGAAATATAATATAGCACTACCCTGTTGATATGAATATTGCACTTTAGTTTGCATTGTTCTAATGGTACATAAGGTATTAAATTAAAATAATATATATTTTCACCTTTATCTGTTTCTTTTTGCTGCTTACCTCCTCATGGCAATACCACACAGTGATCTATCTCCTCATCTCAGCTTTACAGGGGGCCACTCCAAAATGGTCTTGTCAGTGGATTCACACATACTAATTACATTTTGGATGCACAATCCAGACCAATGTTTAACAATCAATATTAATGAATAGGGTTTTAATAAACTCAGATCACTCATAGTATAAACAAGTGGTATAGACTGCAGAAAAACAATACATTTTCAAAACCACTTTTTAAGGTAGACTTGTTATTTCAAAGTAAATTGAATCAGAAGCTAACATATTCACTAAAATCAGCAATAAAATTGTCATGCATGACATGCAGTTGCATTCTGAATTTTCATACAGATTTTAGGCTGGACTCAGTGTAATTTTATGCGATGTGCATTTATGCTTTATGACCACATACTACGGTGCAGGCACATTACTCCCATAGGGGTGAGTATGTGCAGAAAGTAACACCTCATTGTTACCACATACATTCATTGGGTCAGATGGATTTTTCCGTTGGACTGATATACTTGCAGTATCATGGAATGGATGTTAGTTGGCATGACCTGAGTTAGTGGGCATGAGCGTCCAGAGTTGGTGGGAGTCAGCAGCCAGAGTTAGTGGGTGTGGTATCATGGACCACCCTGTCAACAAATAGAGATGGAAACATTTGCATACTTTTTGTATATTACAGAGAACTGAAATTACATCTTTGTATATTCATTGAAGGAACATTTACAGTATAAACCAGAGTACGTGGGCTTGATCTTATGCTCATCAAGGTGGTCAAGCCTACTAATTCTGGCCACTCATGCCCATGAATTCCAACTACTTATGCCCCTTAACACTGGCTGGTAATGCCCACAAACTTTTGGTCACTGATACTACAAGTGCCTTCACTATAGTCTCATCCTAACCCCGGATTAAGATAAGTGTATGAAATATCATCTGATTTTCATTAAAAACTTGGATGATCATCATCTGTATTTTAATCTATGTGCCTGTATTTTATGTTAATGTGACATCCTCATATCATCTGTACTTGTATATTTTAAATTGTTAAAATCAACTATAGTTTCCTGGTTTAAACCCTTCACAACCTTGCAATTTTCCATTTTTGTGTTTTAATTTTTTCCTCCCTATTTTCTGAGAGCCATTATTATTTTACTTTTTTGACCACATGGCTGTATGTGGTTTTGATACTTCAAAATATTTGGCAAATCTTTGCTGATACATTAATGTGTGTGTTACAAGTGTTTTGGTGGATTTTCTGTGTCTAAGACCACATGTACATGTTGAGTATTTGGTGAGGTTTTTGCCTAAGCATTTGTAAGGCAAAATTGAGAATGGAACAATCAGAATAAAAGTATAGTATGGAAACTTCTCGACTCCTGAATTTTTTACGCACTCCTAGTTTGGTCATACAAATACTGAGGTGAAAAACCTCATCAAATACTCAAGGTGTGCACGTGGCCTAAAGCAATTCTTAACGGAAAATTTGCACATAAAACTCAGCATATCTGCAAGACAAATTGACTTATTGTAGATTTCAAACATGAACCGGAGGTCACCTTACTTTACGAAAAAAAGCACAGAGGCTCTTTGATTTCTATAAATTCCATTAACTATGTTGGAACTGTAAAACAAGGGTAAAACAATTTATTTGTGCAGCAAAATAAGCAGCATAAAATCAAGCCAGAAACTAATTGTTGAAGATTATTTCTTGCCTATTTTAAACGCATAGATTGAGCATAACCCTAATAGTTACAAATAATAATTCTGACAATTTTTTACTCTTTACAAAGTTTCTTCTCTTTTTCAGTTAGGAAAAGTTTCTAATGAGAAGGACACATTTATTATTTTGTGCAAATCGATAATAAATTGGAAAACAAAGAATTAGCTGGGCTGTATATTAGTGTAAGTGAAATTTGTAGATGCATGTTTACACTGTGGCCATTTAACAGACAAATTCCCTGTTGTAAATTGAATAAATAAATATATTATATGATTGCATGAAATAACATAGAGTACTTAATTATCACTATTTTGATTAAAAAAAAGCGCAAAATCCATCCCTCCGAAACAAAGTGTATCTAGTCAGGATGGTCTTCTTTCTAATATTAAACCTCACTATGTGTCATCAGACCTCAACATAGCAAGGGACAGTGCCAATCCCTGGAAGACTGTTAAGACACTTGCCTATGAAAAGCTACATAGAAAAAATGCCAGCTCAAAAAGATGGAGCCACATATGTTTGTACAAATAACAAGCAACAAGAAAAACCAAAGAAATGAGCCGGAACACATGTTGCTTTAAGTATAAAGTGTAGGTGCACATTCACACTGTGGCCACTTAGACAAAACCTAAGGTAAAAACAATATCATCAAATGCCCTTTTATATGTAAATAAATAAACTGATAGTACTTGTAAATAACATAGGGTACTTAGTTAACACTACTGTGATAAAAAAAAAAGCATAAAAGTAATCCTACCACGATAAGGTGACGATCCTATTTCTATAAATCTATAAACCTGACAATCTATAAAATGGCCACACTATTTAACCCATAAAGTAAACACCAGACAGACGATTGATTATAATGAGGCAGAAGTCACATTGAACTCTCTGTGGCCTATTACCCAGCCATGCTCATCTTTTTCAGTTGACCACCTCTTTTGTGCACATCTTAAAACCCAGACAACACTGAACAGAAGACACACAGAGTCTACATAATCTCTGCTGTCTCATTATTGAATGGATCCGTCAGTGGGTTTCATCTGATTCGCTAAAATTGTAGATTTAAATGGAGATCTAGATGTAAATGCTCAGCGTAGAAAACAGAACAAATGTGAACTTATCCAAAATGTTCTGTTCCCCAAAATGCCACCAATAAAAGCTTCTATTCAACCCACATGAAACAAGTCTGCAGTCAGGTTCATAGACTGTTAACAGAAATATACAAAAATTCTGGGAAGCACCAATGTGTTCAAAATGCTCACCACACCCCTACATAACTTCCTTGAGGGATATACTTTCCAAAATGGTGTAAATTTTGGGTGATTTCTGCTAGATTTGACCTCGACAGCTCTACATATGCAACATGGCATCCACGATGTATTCAAGAAAATTATTCACTCCAAAATTCTAATAGCTCTCCTTCTCATCTGAGCCCTACTGGGGGCTCAAAACAATGTTTCTGACCACATATGGGTATTCCTGTACTCAGGAGAAAGTGAACAAAAAAATATGTGGTCCACTTTCTCTTGCTGCCCTGAAACATTTGGGGCTAAAACAACATATTTGAGGAAAGAAACTGAGCATCTTTAACTCAAGATACTCACCCCACCTCTAGAATAATTCCTTAAGGTGTGTAGTTTGCAAAATGAGGTTACTTGTGGGGGATTTTATTGTGTATTCCCTTCAGGGGTTCAGCAAAGCGACATTGTGTCCTCTATTTAATTCAGCCACTTTTGGGGTCCAAAAGTTAAATTGCGCTCTTTCCCTTCTGAGCCCTCCTATGTATATAAACAGTAGTTTTCCATCACATATGGGGCATGAATGTACTTAGGAGAAATTGCACAATAAATTGTATGCTCTGTTTTCTCCTGTTTTGCTTGTGAGAATGCAAAATGTGTGGCTAAAGTAAAATTGGTGTGGGAAAAATAATTTTCCATTTTCATGGTTCAAAGTTATAAAATTCTGTGCAGCACTTGTGTGTTCAAAGCACTCATTACAGATCTAAATAAATTACTTGAGGAGTCTAGGTTCCAAAATGGGATCACCTGTGGGGGTTTTGCAATGTTTAAGCACTCAGGGTCTCTGCAAACACGACATGGCGCCCACTATTTACTTCAGCCAATTTTGCATTCCAAAAGTCATATCCTTCTCTTCTGAGCCCTGCAATATCAGTATCAGCATACTAAGTAGAAAATGCACAGCAAATAGTATTATATAGATATTGCTATTACTCTTCTGAAAATGTAAAACTTGGGACTAAAATAACATTTTTCGGGGAAAAATTAAAATGTTTATTATATCCTGCCACATTGCTTTAATTCCTGTGAAACACCTGAAGAAATAATACATTTTCTAAATGTGGTTTTGAGCACTTTAATACTTTTACCCCTAAGCATGGTTTTCACCTTCATGACCAGGCCATTTTTTGCAACTCTGACCAGTGTCACTTTGACAGGTTATAACTCCGGAACGCTTAAACAGATCCCAATGATTCTGAGATTATTTTTTCTTGACATATTGTACTTTATGAAACAATTCAATTTAAGACTATATCTTTTGTGTATATTTGTCAAATATTGAAGATTTCACAAAAATGTTGAAAATTTTGCAATTATCAAACTTTGAATTTTTATGCCATTAAATCTGAGCGTTATGCCACATAAAATAGTTAATTAATAACATTTTCCATATGTCTACTTTACATCAGCGCAATATTTGAAATTTTTTTTTTGTTTTGAAGTTACAATGATTCGATGTTTATCATCAATTTCTCATTTTTTTAACAAAATTTTCAAAATTATTTTTTTAGGTTTAGGATCCACATTACATTTGAAGTGATTTTGAAAAGCCTAAGTGATAGAAAATGCCCAAAGTGACACCATTCTAAAAACTGCACCCCTCAATCTGGAAGAAAAAAAAATGAAAATGTTACGTTTTTCCACAAAAATCTTACTTTAGACCCAAATTTTGCATTTTCACAACGGTAACAATAGAAAATGCACCATACAATTTGTTGTGAAATTTCTCCTGAGTTTGCTGATACCTCCAATTTGGTGGAAATCTATTGGTTGGGAGCATGGCAGGCCTTGGAAGGGAAAGAGCTTTATTTGACTTTTTGAATGCAAAATTAGCTGGAATTGTTAGCGGATGCCAAGTTGCATTTGGAGAGCCCCTGAGGTGCCTAAATAGTGGTGCTCCACAACAAGTGACCCTGTTTTGGGAACCAGACACCTCAAGCAATTTATCTAGATTTTTAGTGAGCACTTTGAACCTCTACATGCTTCACAGAATTTTAGAACTTTGAGCCATGAAAGTAAAAAGAAAATAAGAAAATATTTTACCATAAACTTTTTAATTCAGCTGGATAGATTTTTTTTCACAAGGGTAACAGGAGAAAATGCACCATAAAGTTTATTGAGCAAATTCTCTTGAGTACACTGATACCTCACATGTGGTGGAAGTCTACTGTTTCGATGCTTGGCAGGGCTTGGAATGGAAGGAGCACCATTTGAATTTTTGAATGCAAAATTAGCTGGAATGATTATTACAGTTGGCATCATCTTGCGTGTGGGAAACCAATGATGTTCCTAAATAGCTCCCCACAAGTATCCCATTTTGGAAACTAAACCCCTCAGGGAATTCATCTAGATGCTTAGTGAACAACTTGAACACCCAGGGGTAGTCATGGTGATGACAAAGGGTTGGCATGGCATCAATCAGGTCCCTGTGAACGCATTACAGAGATCTGATCACTTGGGAGAGGTAATCGATCTTCTCAACCACACGATTGCCATGAAGTACTGTATACGTCATGTATCGTTAAGGCCCAGACAATCATAAGGTATGCAGTATGACATATGTCGTTAATAGGTTAATGGGTGCAATTTTTAACATGGTGTACATTTTGAGGATTTTTGCCACATAGGCTCCTCAAATGTGATGTGGTCCCTTAAAATTTGAGTTAATAAGTTTTGTTGGAAAAATTGGATAAATTGCCATACATTTTTTAACCCTTCTAAATGCCTAACAAAAAGAAAATGATGTCTTAAAAATACTGCTAATATAAAGTAAACATGTAGCAAATGTTAATAATTAACTATTTTGTTTGGTATAACTATCCAGTTTAAGGGCATAAAGATTCAAAGTTTGAAAATGGTGAATTTTCTATTTATTTGCCACATTTTTAATATTTTCATAATTATACTTAAACCATATCCACAAACATTTACCACTAACATGAAGTACAATGTATCTCAAAATAAATTCTCAGAATCACCAGGGTATGTTTATGTGTTCAAGATTTATTACCACATAAATTGACACTGGTCAGATTTGAAAAATAAGGCTCAGTCGAGTCATGAATGTACAAAGTGGCTTTGCGCTTAAAGAGTTAACAGTTTTTATTATTTATGTTTATTATTTAACTATTTTTATTATAAAAAAGCCTGCAAAGTAGTTCTCCAGACGTAAGAAAACTGTTTTTCTAGCATCTCCATAAAATGGCCACCTGATGGCGCTTGAAAGAGATTATTTTTCATCTGCATAGCTTTCCAAAGAATTGCCCTAAAGACCAGAACCGAATAGAATTCTGCAAAGAGAATCAGCACCATTTCTGAGGCAGGATAGGAGAAACAATTGAAACCCCTTAAACTCTAGCTTACTATGCATTATGTCACTGTCAATAATGAGGAAGGAACAATGCAGTGCTGTCAAAAACCAGAATGAGTAATGCCTAGCACATCACACCAGCTTCATACAGTGTTGTGCACTGATGGCTTATTATATGAACATGTGGTTTGACCGCATCACAGCCTCTTCAGCAATCTCCAAACAACGGTTCTCATAAAGGCTCGTAAATCTACTGGATGCACAAATGTCACTGGTGTCCCTTTCAGCACAAGCACTGGTTTGATGAATGTCACTTTTTATTTTTCATGTCAGAGTATATCACTACATGAAGATATTGTGAACTGTATCTTCTTGCTGTCTGCAGTGGCAATGGTTTTATTGCCCAACTGGGATGATTTGTTGGAATTCCTCAAAAACAATTCATTTCTACATACGTGTTTCTACACATTTCTATTGCTGAGATTATTCTACACCTGCCATATTGTTGTATTCTGCTTATTTATGAGATATCCATTTGTCCGCACTCTACTACAAAAAATGTGTATTGTTCTAATGAAAATGAAGCCTGTTTGCAAATAGTCTTTCAAAATGTTCTACAGCTTCTATGCAGATGTGTCTCCACCAGGCTGCGAAGAAACCTTGTGTAATCAAAAACTACAGATTTTCACCATTCGATGGCCCCTACTTTTTCCAATGCACATAGTGTAATTTACCAAGAATATAACGAAGGTAGGAGTAGGAGCCCGAGTACGGGATCAGATTACGCAGGACGTGTTTGAGGAGAGTAAGGACGTAGACGTATTGGTCAGCATAGATGTATTAGAAATGGTAGGATGTTTGTTTTTTTTTAAATCAACATTAACAAATTAGTTAGGTGCATTGTTTTTATTTTACAGCATGTTGTTTGTTATGATCTATGTAACATTTTAATATGTCCTCCAAAAGTATAATATTCATCAACAATAAAAAGAAGCTACTTTTTATTAAAGCGATTTTCCAACAAAGAAAGTACACTTTAATCAATGAATCTTGGAATAAAAATAAGTTTCACAATTGAATGTGTTAAAAAAATGTTTTTGTGCTGAGATAATCTTATAAATGTGCCCCTGCTAATGTACTGTGTGATGGCTGTGTCGGACCATACAGGGACATAATCTGTTCATACCAGGGTTCCTGGGCCAGGAAGGATGCAAAAGAGAGTATACAGATAGCACAGCATGGGATTGCAGCTGATGCTTTCTGTAAGGCAAAACATTTCCCTGTCTTTTTAAAAACTGGTTTTACCTCACAATAAAGAATCAGATGTGACCTCATGCTGGGCTATCTGCATACTCTTTTGCATCCTCCCTTGAGCAGGAATTGTAGTACAATCCCACCATATTCCCTTACGGTCAGACACATCTATTACACAAAATCAACACAAAAATGTGGTCAATTAGTAAAGGACACTCCAAAATCCATTACAACAATATGAAAAAATTAAATGAGGACATAGCAGCGTAATAATATTGCACATAAGAATATCAAAAATATAAGGTTCAAATTATCACCCCACTAATTTATCCATATACTACAATGCGGGCTATACTAATAAAGTGTCTGAGTGCATCCAATTGCACATACTCCGCATAAAAAATATAGTATATGTAAATTGAAAATAAATATATATCACCATGTGGAGGTAAATACAAAACTAGAAAAATACAAAATTACAAATTTCGTCAATCCAAAAGATCAAGATATTAATTGAATAATGTGCAATGTAACCGAGTAATACAAGGTGTAGATGTAATAACACCCTGAGTCCATAGATGGAGCTATTCCCGAGAGACATAAAAATAGACATAGTAATGGCGGGTAAAATTAAATGCCACATATCAAATACTACCGACATAAGAATTACAACTAATCCCGAAGAACATCATATCAGGTATAGGAATAGACAAAGCAATTTGTGGCCAAATAGACCGAACAGAACCACAAAAAAGCTAGGTAGTTACCTTGGGTATATGTAGTGTGTGCTGCTGTCCTCACACCCCGACGTACATTTTGCTCCTACCCAGCTTTAACGGGGGGGCATGCTGAGCAGAAGGAAGCACTGGGATTAAATATACACCTGTACCAATAGGAGACCTCTCGGTGCTTGCAGGGGCACATAGCAGGGGGACATTTATAAGATTATCTCGGGACAGGAACATTTTTTTAACACATTCAATTGTGGAACTTATAATTATTCTAAGATCTTTTAATTGAAAGGAACATTGCCTGTGGGACAACCCCTCAAATGTATTACATTAAAAAAAGAAGCTATACAAGTTCAAAATTGATAGTCTACTTCCAAGTACTTCAGACTCCTTAATGTCTCAAGACAGTAATTTTGTGTTAGCTCCTACCTACACAGAAATAAGACCCCTTAAAATGATTCACATGATTCACACATTAAATGATGCAGTATACTGAAAACTTGGCACAATTACATTATTTCCTCTCTTTGACTAGTGTTGTCCTTCCATGGCAGGAGTCACAGAGTAAATTGGTATCAGTTAGAAATGGTTCCTGAGGATGGTGATACAATTCAAAGCATAGTATCCCCAGACCCCATAACTGTAATTATGGCTGCTAGATTTAATCATTATAATTGGGGACATAGGGGCACATTGGACTCCATTTGGCCATTCATTTATAATATCAGTTTTTTCATGAATCTAAAAAACACAAACAACACCTGAACAAAAGACAAATAAATTCCAAAGTATCCCCATCTGCCCTATTATACAGAGTGGCCCCTACAGACGTTCAGTCTGAATCCTATTCTTCATAAAATTAGGATCTCGGTAGCATTTATCAGTGTAGAGCAGTGTATATATCTGAATATAGTCTAAGAAAGTATTTTACACTATAATTAGACTGTATGCTTCCATATGATAAAAAAATACAAATCTAGAATCGCCCCTAAAGGTGTGGTCTAAAGGCAAAAGGAAATCTCATTTAAAGCTCTATATATTTGATGCGATAACCTAAGCTATTTTCTAATATATTTGTATTAAATATTCCCAGTGGTTCCCTGCCTAAACAATCCAAGGGATATTCTATTTTTATTTCTATTTCCTGTCTGAAAAGGTTTTTTTTTTGAGAATACCAGTGCGTGTTGGGATACTAACAAGAAGTGTCATCACTGGGCAGAGTCTGTGGCCTCTGTCCTCTTCCTGAGGCCTCCAGCACACATCCGTTAAAAACACGCACGTGCCGCGACACACATATTTTCCCTGCGTGTTGCGTGTGGTAAGTACGTGTCTTGGGTACGTGCGGTCCACGTGTGTTCTCCATGTGCTATCCGCGATAACACATGGAGAATTGGTAATTTGCATACTCACGTGGTCCGCGCTGCTGTCCAGGGTTCTGATCTTCGGCTCCAGCCCCGCCCACTCCCCACTGATACTGCTTCCAGCCGAGCAGAGGGGCGGAGATTAGCACCTGTGACAGCACGCCCACCTCCTTTACATGCTCATAACGAGCAATGGCCTGCAGGAACATTTTGCAGCGGAAGAATCTGCGGGGCTGGTGGAGGTGAGTATGTGTTTTTTATTTTTAAACTAATGACACGTGTTCTCCGGCGCGTGTCACACGGAACCGCATCCACACTACATCTGTGTGGTATGGGTGCGAGGCATGTGACTCCCGTGCTGCCAGAGAATACGCATAGATGTCAGCGTCAGAAAATCACTGACGCACGTAAGTACAGAACGGACACATGTTCTGTTCCAAAATACATACGTGTGTCCAAACAGTAATGAAAACATAGGTCCACGTGTCTGCGTGCCGCCGGTATGTGAAAAAACTGCCAAACACGTACCGGCGGCACGGATGTGTGTCTTAGGCCTGAAACAAAGTGTCGTCATGATGTTCACTTCAGGGTCTGACCTGACCCTTCCTGCTTTGTCCCACCTGTCCCTGCCCTGTCCCTCCCTGTTCTGTCCCACCTGTCCCTGCCCTGTCCCTCCCTGCTCTGTCCCACCTGTCTCTGCCCTGTCCCTCCCTGCTCTGTCCCACCTGTCCCTGCCCTGACCCTTCCTGCTTTGTCTCACCTGTCCCTGCCCTGTCCCTCCCTGCTCTTTCCCACTTCTCTCTGCCCTGGTTAGTTTGCTGCATGTTATGTATAGACACCACTCTGCTAACAGGTAATTATTACTCATCTGAGCTTATAACAGAGCACATCTGAGCCAATAACAGAGCAAGTGATGTGCAATTTGCAGATTGCACAGGGCAGAAAGGGACAGAGCAGACACAGCTGGGAAAGAGTCAGGAGGGACATAGCGGGACAGACAAACCCCTGAACTCAGCATCATGATTACGCTTCATTTCATGGAGGAGACTGAGACTGCCGAAGACTATGTCACCTATTGACACTTTGCTACTACAAAAATAGAAAACATTGACTGCACCTCCAAACAAACAGCTGGGAACAGGTTCAAGCTGACAATTCAATACTTTAAAAAAAATTATATACACCTGCACTCTGACCTGCTATAACATGCAAACATTGAATATTGGAATTTTGTAACTGCATTACTGCTATAGGAACTATGTTCAAAATAATAAGATTTTTAGGGCTATAATATGCAAACATTGAATATAGAAATTTAGAACTGCATTACTGCCATTAAACAATGTATAAAAAATAAGTTCTTAGCGGACAAATTGGCCAATTCATGAGAGCTCGACAGAGAACAACAAGAAGTATCTCTTTGCCTGGATCCTAATTTAAAAGGCCTCTATCTGGGCTAATAGCCTATAATTACATGAACAGATAGGATCAAGCTAAATTAACCTTTTCACCCCCCCAGAAATTTTTCATTTATTTTTTTTCCTCCCATTCTTCCCAGAGCCATAAATTTTTTATTTTTCCTTCAATATTGATATACAGTATGAGGGCTAGTTTTTTTACAAGATGAGATGTACTTTAAATGAAATCATTCGTTTTACCAGATAGTGTACTGGAAAACGGGGTAAAAAAATTCCATGTGTCGTGAAATTGCAAAAAAGTGCGATTGCGTAATTCTTTTTGGGGTCTTTTATTTATCACGATTACTATATGGTAAAACTGACATGTAAATGTGATGCCTCACAGTGGTATGAGTTTGTGCATACTAAACATGTATACTTTTACTTTTATCTAAGGGGTGAAAAAATGTAGACGTTTGTCCAAAAAATGAATAGCACTGTTGTCGTCATTTTCAGAGACCCATAGCCGTCTCATTTTTTGGCATCTGAGGCTCAGTGATGGCTCATTTTTTGCGTCCTGAGCTGATATTTTTAATTATACAATTTTTGCTTAGCTGCAATGTTTTGCTTGCCTTTATTACCACAATTTGGGCATTTGGAATTTTTTTATTGCTACACCATGTACCGATCAGATTGATTTTATATTTTGATAAATTAACATTTCTGAATGCAATAATACCAAATATGCGTTTATTTTTTATTGGTTTATTTTCAGTGGGGCAAAAGGGATGTGATGTGAACTTTTAGGTTTTTTAATTTCTTCAGATTTTTTAAAAACTTTTTTCTATTTTTTTATTTATTTTTCTAGTCCCCCTAGGGGACTTTATGACTACAGTGTCCAATCGCTTGTGCTGATCAGAGCGATGCTGCAGCATTGCTATGGTCAGCAAAAATGCACTCTTCCTGAGAGTGTCGGTAGCGTCAGGCTGACCTCATACCACCATGGCAAACGCATGGCACCCTGTGATCACGATTTTGTCAAGGGGCCACTGCTAGTGGCAGGGAAGGCGTGTTCCCTGTGGCCATTTAAATCACGCTGTCAGATTTTGACAGGGCAATCTAAGTGGTAAGCAGGCATGGATTGATCTCTGATCCACCCATGACTGTTAGCTGCATATGTATGCTGATTGGATCAACAGACATGTTTAGGGATTACCGTTGGCTCACAGCTGGAG
The DNA here is from genome assembly GCF_048569485.1 of Anomaloglossus baeobatrachus. NCBI lineage: Eukaryota > Metazoa > Chordata > Amphibia > Anura > Aromobatidae > Anomaloglossus > Anomaloglossus baeobatrachus. Next base: position 174,320,059 of record NC_134357.1, on the reverse strand, counting down.
CCTGCGGTAACCGAGGGGCACGACCTAAGATGTACATATATGTTCAAAGTTGTGAAGGGGTTAAAGATGCTATGACTGAGGAGAGGAATAATCAGGAAGAAAGAAATATACTACAAAAATATAATAGACTGACCAGCACCTACAAACAAACAGGTATCAACAGGTGCAAGCTGAAAATTCAATACAATGAGAAGAATATATACAGCTGCACTTCATTTGAGTATCACAGCATGTACTAGGATTCTCTAAAAAATTGTCCTTAGACAGGAACAAGAAAAAAAAACCTAGCAGGTAGAATAGAATAGCAGGTAGACAGAGTAGTTAGGGAATAGTAAGTAATTTTTAGGAAAAAGAAAAAAATCCAGCACTCGTGTCCAGGAAATGTAATAAAATTTGCTTCTTTTATTTATTCAATTTTCATAGTAAAATTGGATCATATCCACAAGGTATAAAAAATCCCCATAAAGACGGGATGGAATGACAGAGGAGTACGCGTTTCGAGCTACATGCTCTTAATCTCAATCCACATTGAATGAACAACCACATGGGGATTTAAAGGAAAAAAAAAAAAAAAAAGGGATGTTCATTGTTCATTCAATGTGGATTGAGATTAAGAGCATGTAGCTCGAAACGCGTACTCCTCTGTCATCCCATCCCGTCTTTATAGGGATTTTTTATACCTTGTGGATATGATCCAATTTTACTATGAAAATTGAATAAATAAAAGAAGCAAATTTTATTACATTTCCTGGACACGAGTGCTGGATTTTTTTCTTTTTCCTGGAGTTTCTTGGCCGGGCCGGCCTTCCCGTGCACCTGTCCTTCATTGGAGTCTCCATGTGATCTGGGTGAGCTGATTCTACCTTTCTGTTTCTAAGTAATTTTTAGGACAAGCATATTGGAAAATAACTTAGATTATAGAACCAAATAAATAAATAAAATTTCCTTTTGCCTTTTGACCCACACTTTGAGTGGACCCATTCTACTGACCTCAAGTTAAACCTTTGCATCTTTGTTCTGCATAATTTGGCCCATTTGGAACATGTTTTCCTTTGAGCACACAACAATATTTATCTGATTTAGCTTTTCTATGAAATTGTCCCTGTTTTACTGCTTGGAGTATCGCGATTTCTTGTTTGTCTTGTACATTACCTATTTACTTCTATCTGTTTTAAAACCTTTATCAATCCGATCAACATTTTCTTCCAAGCATCAGTTATAATAATCTAGCTGTCAGAGATAAATATCCCACAATTGCATTCTATAAGTAAGCAGAAAACTGAGTCATCTTTTTGTCGATATACTCTTCCTTTTACTCAAGAGTTGAGCCTCTGAAATTATACATACAATAAAAGTTTTTATTTACCTGAATCAAGTTTAGTAATATTTCTATTTGATGTGGTTTGTTTATTTTTTTACTGTACATACTATTCAGTAAATCTTAAACTGACCCTCTACTCTAGGGCTGAAAATTGACTTTAAATTTCTTACTTGTAGTCATTATATTTGGGGTGCTCTGTTTGTCCCTTATTTTTTCCTCTACTGCCAGCTCCACAGAACTGGACAGAGAGTGGAGGCAAAGTTCACTTCACCGCACTCTGTTTGCCTTAGGGTGGCCATCTTGGCTGCAAGAGCCACAGGTCTCAGAGGAGGAGATAAAGGGAGGCAAAGAGAGGAAGCCATGTAGGGTAACTACAAGTGAGAAATAAATACTCGCTTTTCAGTGCCATTGAGAAGGGGCACTTTAAGATGTCTCATGCCTACAGAACTATAAGGCTATGTGCGCACTAGAGATGTGAAGTTTCTCGAGAAAATCTTCTCGAGAAACTTCTGGGAGTGAAGATTTGCTGAACTCCGGAAAAAATCCGCGGCAAAACCGCATGCGGATTTGCCGCGGATTTGCCGCGGAATTGCCGCGATTTTCCCGCGGGTGGTTCCCTGCGGATTTTTGCAGGCTGTACTGCAGAAATCCGCGGGATACCTGCAGATTTAATGGACATGTTCATTTTCTCAAGAAAGTTTCTCGAGAAATTTCCGCACCGAAACGTTCTTGAGAAAAATCCGCACCAGTGCGCACAGCTTTTTTTTTTTCTCATAGAATTTCATGGGAAATGTCTGCACAAAGATTGCAGACATTTCTCAAGAAATTTCCGCGGCAAATCCGCGGGTAAATCCGCGGGTATTTTGCTCTAGTGCGCACATAGCCTAATACACAAGCAATATGACAATTCACTATATGATCATGGGTATAGTGCTCATATCCTTGCTCACCCTAAAGTCTCCGATTCTTCAAGAGGAACTCAAAGTTAACAATTCATTTACTTCCAGACTGATATTTAAAATAATTTTTAAATGTAAATTAGGACATTGTTGAAAGCTGCTAAATAATGTTGTTTATGCTACATATATTTTAGAACAGAATCTGATTTTTTTGGGTGGGTTATTTGGTCTTTCTAAATATTCTCCTTGGAAATTGTCAGTTAATGATAAAATGGAGATTAATTAAGAATTACATTATCTTTCATGTTTTAGGCATTCATGACATAATTTCATGTCTGGTATAGATTCCACTGCTGGGATTCTCAACTATCTTAAAAATGATGATCTGGTACCAGTTTTAGTAACTAGGTGGCCCTGCTTGAGCATCCATTGAAGTCTATGGATGATTAGAGCTCTGATTGCAGTTTGCAGATTGTAGTTCTAGGACAATCTTTTTATTACATATTATGTAGAAACAGGAAATGCCCATCTAAGGAGGAATATCCAAAGAAAATCCCTAGGGTCCGATTCATCACTGAGCACATCTCTCTTCCCTGAAGAGTGTAAGGGCTTATGGTTAACATGGTGCTAACCTTCTTTTTATTGTGCAGTGTTAGTTCATATGGTCTTCAGGATTCTCTCTCTCTTTCTCTCACATAGTAAGCAAGCCTCTCTCGGGTAAAGTATAACCCCTTAACAGCAGGGTCCGCTTTCTTTCCTGTACACTGTGTGCAGAATTATTAGACAAATGAGTATTTTGATCACATGATAGTTTTTATACATGTTGTCCTACTCCAAGCTGTATAGGCTTGAGAGCCAACTACCAATTAAGTAAATCAGGTGATGTGCATCTCTCTAATGAGGAGGGGTTTGGTGTAATGACATTAACACCCTATATAAGGTGTGCTTAATTATTACGCAACTTCCTTTCCCTTGGCAAAATGGGTCAAAAGAGAGATTTGACGGGCTCTGAATAGTCCAAAATTGTGAGATGTCTTGCAAAGGGATGCAGCAGTCTTGCAATTGCCAAACGTTTGAAGCGTGATCACCGCACAATCAAGCGTTTTATGGCAAATAGCCAAGAGGGTCTCAAAAAGCGTGTTGGGCAAAAAAGGCACAAAATAACTGCCCATGAATTGAGGAAAATCAAGCGTGAAGCTGCCAAGATGCCATTTGCCACCAGTTTAGCAATATTTCTGAGCTGCAACATTACTGGAGTATCAAAAAGCACAAGGTGTGCCATACTCAGGAAGATGGTCAAGGTAAGGAAGGCTAAAAAACCACCACCTTTGAACAAGAAACATAAGATAAAACGTTAAGACTGGGCCAAGAAATATCTTAAGACCGATTTTTCAAAGGTTTTATGGACTGATGAAATGAGACTGACTCTTTAGGAGCCATATGGATGGGCAAGAGGCTGGATCAGTAATGGGCAGAGAGCTCTACTCCGACTCAGACACCAGCAATGCAAAGGTGGGGTACTGGTATGAGCTGGTATCATCAAATATGAACTTGTGGGACCTTTTCGGGTTGAGGATGGAGTGAAGCTCAACTCCAAGACCTACTGCCAGTTTCTGGAAGACAACTTCTTCAAGCAATGGTACAGGAAGAAGTCGGCATCGTTCAAGAAAAATATGATTTTCATGCAGGACAATGCTCCATCACATGCATCCAACTACTCCACAGCGTGGCTGGCCAGTAAAGGTCTAAAAGATGAAAAAATAATGACATGGCCCCCTTGTTCACCTGATCTGAACCCCATAGAGAACCTGTGGTCCCTCATAAAATGTAAGATCTACAGGGAGGGAAAACAGTACACCACTCGAAACAGTGTCTGGGAGGTTGTGGTGGCTGCTGAATGCAATGTTGATCATAAACAGATCAAGCAACTGACAGAATCTATGGATGGTAGGCTGTTGAGTTTCATCAGAAAGGAAGGTGGCTATATTGGTCACTAATTTGGGGCTTTGTTTTTGCATGTCAGAAATGCTTATTTCTAAATTTTGTGCAGTTATATTGGTTTACCTGGTGAAAATAAACAAGTGAGATGAGAATATATATGGTTTTTATTAAGTTGCCTAATAATTCTGTACAGTAATAGTTACCTGCAAAAACAGATATCCTCCTAAGATAGCCAAATCTAAAAAAATACCTCACACCAACTTCCAAAAATAATAAGCTTTGATTTTTATGAGTCTTTTGGGTTGATTTAGAACAGTTCTGGATCAATAATGAAAAAATCCTGTAAAATACAACTTGCCTAATAATTCTACACATGGTGTAGAGTGTAAGCTCTTATGGTCAGTGGGGTACTCTCTCTCTCTCTTTCCTGTATCTTTTAAGCTCTTATTTTCAGTGGGGTTCTCTCTCCTCTCTCCCACAAGTTTTTCTGAACAATGGCTTTTCAGTATTGAGATTCAAGTTGATTTATTTGAGAATAAAATTTTGTGGAAAATTTTGTAAAGTCATCAAGTATAAATTTCAAAAGATCCACTCATTTCTAGATGTCATGCATGCTTTCTGTAGACTCTTTTGTCATGTTTTGTTTCATAGACCTGCTTCTGTGACTCTTGGCCATCCTACTCACAATTTTTTATATTTTATCTGATGCATGTTTTGTGGCAGGGATTACTTTTATTGACTGTAAAATTTGTTAATTACACAGAGCCTCAGTTACCTGGAGAGGCCCGAAAATAAAAACTACAATGGCAATCCAAGTACTATTTTCATCATGCATATGTTACATATATATATATATATATATATATATACCGTGTTTTTCCAAAAATAAGACCTCCCCCACAAATAAGCCCTAGCAGGGATTTTCAGCATTTTCGGAGAAAGGCTTAAATATAAGCCCTCCCCCGAAAATAAGCCCTAGTCCCGGATCAATAATGAAGTGTCCGTGCAGCTAAAAAAGTTACAGATACTGCAGGACACTTCATTATGCACAGCGGCACCCCGCAATTACACTCTCCAGACGCCGAGCAGCAGGACCTGCAGTGATCGCACACCTGCACACATCAGCTCTCACACACGCACACACACACACACACAATCAGATCTCACACACACACCAGATCTCACACACAAACATCGGATCGCACACACAGTCAGATCGCACACATAATCAGATCGCACACACAAACATCGGATCACACGCAAACATCAAATCACACACACACACACACCGGATCGCACACACATCGGATCGCATACACACTCACCTCATCCAGTGACACTGATCTCTTCTCGCCGGGAGAATCCTGAGAGGCAGTGCGGTGCAGCGCGACGAACAGGACCTGCGGCCGGACACGTGACTTACTCTCATTCCCTGCTGCCGTAAGTGCTGGATGTGATGTGTGTGTCTGTGATCTGCTGTGTGTGTCTGCAATCGGCTGTGTGTGTGTCTGCGATTGGCTGGGTTTTTCTGTGATCGGCTGTGTTTGTCTGTGATCGGATGTGTGTATCTGTGATCGGCTGTGTGTGCCTGCGATCGGATGTGTGTATCTGTGATGGCTGTGTGTGCCTAAGATCTGCTGTGTGTGATCTGCTGTGTATATCTGCCATCTGCTGTGTGTGTGTGTGTGCGCCTGTGATCGGCTGTGTGTATCTGTGATCGGCTGTGTGTATCTGTGATCGGCTGTGTGTGCCTGCGATCTGCTGTGTGTGATCTGCTGTTTATATCTGTGATCTGCTGTGTGTGTGTGTGAGATCTGCTGTGTGTGTCTGGGATCTTATGTGTGTGTCAGCGTGTCAGCTAGCAGCATGGGAGGACGGCGTGCAGCACCGACCGGAGATCACAGGAGGACCTGGGAACCACGGAGACGTCCTGGTCTGGTGAGTATGAGTCTTCTGGGAAGTGGGGGGGTCTGCTATTTTGGGGGGTACACTTACCCCCAACCGTGTTTCTCCAAGAATAAGACCTCCTCCAAAAATAAGCCCTAGTGCTTTTTTGGGGGGCAAAAAAAATATAAGACAGTGTCTTATTTTTGGAAAAACACGGTAGTATGTCTTACATATAGGGCAGTATTTTTCCCTACAGAAAAGTATTCTATTGGCTGAAAACTCTCTAGGAAAAGAAAGTGGCTTTGACAATGGACGTAAAAGATTTTTAGAATTACACCAAGTAAGAAAATATTTTCTATCCCCTTCACCCTCAGGTGCTTTTTTCATTTTTTATTTTCATTTTTTCCTTTCCCTTCTTCCAAGAGTCATAACATTTTTATTTTTCCATCAAAATAGCCATCTGAGGACTTGATTTTTGCTGGATGAGTTGTAATTTTGAATGAAACCATTAGTTTTACCATGTAGAGTACTGAAAAATGGGCAAAAAATTCCAAGTGTGGGGATATTATGAAAAATGTGCAATTGCGTGAGAGTTTTGGGGGTCTTTTATTTACCCTGCTCTTTATATGGTAAAACTGACATGTTCGTATGATGCCTCACGATGGTACGAGTTTGTGGATACAAAACATGTGTAGTTTTAATTTTATCTAAAGGGTGAAAAAAAATCAGAAGCTTGTCCAAAAAAGAATAGCGCTTTTGTTGCCATTTTCCCAGACTCGTAGAAGTCTCACTTTTTGGAATCTGGGGCTCAGTGACAGCTTATTTTTTGCGTCCCGAGCTAATGTTTTTAATTATACTATTTTTGCATAAATGCAACATTTTGATTATCTGTTATTGCATTGCATGCAATGTTGCGGCGACCAAAAAAACTATTTTGGCATTTGGAATTTTTTTCTTGTTTCAACGTGTAACGCTCAGATTAATTGATTTTATATTTTGATAGATATGGCATTTCTGAATACAGCAATACCAAATATGTGTATTTTTTTATTGTTTTATTTTCAAAAGGTGATTTGAACTTTAAGTTTTTTTAATTTTGTGCTATTTTTAAAACTTTTTTTATTGATTTTCTTGTCCCCCTGTGCAACTTTACCACTACACAGCCGGATTGCTTGTGCTGATCAAAGCGATGCTGCAGCATCACTTTCATCAGCAGAAATGCTGGAAGTAAGTAAGTTATAGTAGTGTTAGGTGTCAGAAGCTGACCCTGGACTACCATGGTAACACCTTGGTGCCCCGTGATCATGTCATGGAGCCACCGATGGTGGCAAAGAATGGCATGATCTTTGCCACGGCCCTTGAAATTGCGCTGTTAGATTTTGACAGTGCAATCTAAGTGGTTAGCAGGTGCAAGTGGATATCTGATCCACTTGCACCTGATACCCGCAAATGTCTGATGGGATGAGCAGACATGTGTAGGGATTACCATGCGCTTGCTGTCAGCGCCTGCTGTACCCGAGGGGAGGCGATCATGGACGTATATATAAGTCCAAGGCATGGAGGGGCTAAAATCCAGTAATGATTGATTAATTTATACTGCACCTAGGGTAGTGTTTATTAGTTAAAGAAAACACTAAACAAAATGTTGTTCTTAATCTTGAGAAGTCAAATGATTTCTACAGAATTTCTCAATATTGTTTCAACATTATCAGCATGGGGGCTCTACTACTTGTGATTAAATAGAAACAGTAAAGGTCTCCATTAAGGTCAAGTAGTGTTTCTTAGATGATTTAAAAACATTATGTTCAAAACAGTTCCCATCTAATAAGCTGTATGTGTAATTAGATTCTAATGAGTTTAACACTTGCTCTACTATGGGATATAGATGCTTAACTCAAACAATCATATTACATTACTACGTAGAATAAAAGAAAAACAAGCAGCATGACCTACATCTAAGGATGCAATATTTCCTTCAAAAGAAAGCCAACTAAACCTGTCTAAGCAAAAAAAATAAAATAGATACAGTTAGTCAAGGTATTCAAATTACTAAAATGATGCACTACAATCGGAGGTGCTCCAACATTCCACCTTCCACCTGAGTCCCCTTTTTGGTGATTCAGAAGGAAGACCCAAAGAAAGTCAGAACAAAATGTAGTCTAAATCCAGCCTAGGGACACATTAATTATTAGTTGGCTTACTTTTTGTGACAAATTTATGAGAAAACCATGGCACATTTATGCACAGTATTCCATATTAGGTCTCATACCATTCCTACTAACCTGATTTACATTATCTTATTTGTGCCAAACAATTTTTTGGACTAAGTTTAATACATCCATTATGAAAATAGATATGTTTTCGTGTGCAGCCAACATGTTTTTTTTTAATTATTGCTACTCAACCAAAGTTCTAAAAAATATAAAATTAGGTTGAGTTTAGACAAAAATTTTGCAGGCATTATTCTATCCACATGAATGATGGCTTTTACATTTACAATACATGGACAATACTTGCAAATTTTTTCCACATAGACAAAAGAAATCCATGTATGCAAAAACCATAACTGGCACTATTAAAATCCAAAGTGTACTAACTTAGAGACTGGTTGGTGTTTTTCCAGAAGCAGCAAGAGCTGTGACGGGTGTGGGATAGTTGTAAAAGATTCACTAAGAAGTGGAAACATTTAAAACCATTGAAATAAACCCACATTTTCATTCATGTGAATGGCTTCACTTGTGTAAAATGACACAGGGCAACTTTATCCTGGAGCAGTCATGTATTTTTTTTTCTAGAAAGAAGGGCAAATTCTGATTTCATGCATGAGACAAAAACCAAGGGACCAAAACAAAAAACCTCTCCAACTAATTTCCATATTTGTAATTAGAGGCCTTCACATTTAAGATGCGTGTTTCTGCATATAGAACAAGCTAAGATGCTGATCTGATCTATGCATCAAGCGGCCTAAGTAGATGTTTTGCAATTAAAATGTATTCAAACACATTTCTTCAGAGTTGATGATGCAGTGATCCTATCACGCAATGTGTTTGCATACTCATGGATCACTTTATGTTACCCTTGTGTGTGAGAATATATATTATTTCTTCTTGTGTCCAAAAGTCAATTATTGTCCTATGGACTGTGATTGCAGGGTCCAGAAATCACATGGATGGGGCATGCACATATATTTTTTCTGTCAGTGAGGTGATGGCTCTGGACAACAATAGATAAGGGATAATGTAAAATGTCTGTATTAACATATTTAAAATATCCAAGATGTGACTCCAACTAAACAATACAGATACATTGATACATGTTCAGTTGTGTTATGCCTATAGTAATTTTGCTTAAAAACCCAAACTATAAAGTTTGGTGTCCATACTGAAGACCTTGTGTGCGGTGCTGAACAACCAACATAGACTTTTGACTATCAGAGTTTAACAAACGTGATCAGAAAAGGTTTGCAAATTTTAAATTCAGTATAAGCCTTGACCAGATCAGCTCGGGCTTGGATTTCCTAACACTTTTGTCAAAAGTCAGCAATGTTCGAATTTGTTTGGTAACTTTTCAGTTTGCAGAAACCCTCCCATCACCATCACAGTTATTGTCAAGTATTGGCATGGCTGTGATTGGCCAGGGAAATCATTGCAGTAAAACTCTCTTGTAGGCCTCCTTATTAAACTTCATGAATTTTCATTGCTTTCCCCAACCACCCTCTGTTTATAGCAGTCTGTGTTTGGTTACTGCAGCAGTGAGGGAAGAGTGCTGGGCATGCCTGCTGGAAGATAATTTCACATCATGTTCCATTCCATTTTGGTGTCAGGTGCAGGAGATGTAGCAACTTGCTGCCCTGATAACCTGAGTGCAGATGAGAAAATGAGTTATGCTGAAAGTGAGGCAGAGCTGGAGGACATAATCCAGTTGATCACCCCTGGGGTCACAGGTGACCATCATGCTCCTAGAGCAACAGGCATGGACAACATGTCCCACATATATGTAACATGGGGGACAATACAGCACACAGTGCAGGGGCTCGTCTGCAGCGAGGTCCAGATACAGGGCTGGGACCGGATGGGAGAGCATCTTTCTCAAGCAGAGGTTCTATCTGCAGGGAATGATTCCCCCATTGAAAAGGCTGGAAGAGGTAAAGCCCCTGAGGACTACCCTGAAATGCCCCACTTTGTGTTGATCAGCTGAAGCCAGCAAGAGAAGGAAGAGGAATCAGAGTAAGAAGTTCTATCACCCACCTGAGTAAGTCAGCCGTCCAGACCCCACCCTGCCCTGCCATCCACTGAAGCCAGATACGATGAAATTTCCTGCCCCTGTCTCCGGTTTCTCCCTGAAAATGGCATAGACATTAAATGTGTTGGAGGAGAGGATGAAGGCAGATGCTTTAGCCCGACAGTGGCTGGCTGGGCTGAAGGGAGTCGACTTTGAAAATGGCTGTATTTAAAGCAAGGTCATTGACTTTACTCATACCTGAGGCTTTGAGTTGATAGCCAAAGATAAGATGGAATACCATATTTATATATATGAATTGGGCAATGGTTAAATGGGATACCCTTCCCGCTTGCCTTCATTCACTGTATGTGGGTGCAAGTTTGTCATTCATGTGCCTGTGGTGCCACAAGGGGTGATATGCGGTTGGGATAACCCAGCCCGCCACTGAGAGGAGGTCAAGAAGTGGGAGGAGAAGGCTAAGGAAGAACAGTAAAGCCATCAACATGCGAGGACTCCATCTTTCCACAACAAGGAAACCCCTTGTCAAGAGAAGCTTGTAGCACCTCTTAACCCAGCCATTGGATTTCAAGGCAGCTGTGAGGACTGGAAACCTACAATAGAGCCTTTTAGAGAGCCTTTAATGTTCCTTGAGTTCCCATCTGCTGGGACATCTGAATGCTGGGAACTGGTACCAGAGTTCAAAGCGGCCAGGTGTCCCAACAGTTGGGAACTCCAAGAAACTTAAAGGCTCTCTTCATGGCTCTCTTAAAGGCTCCCTTAAGGCTTCCCAGCCTCACAACTGCTGGGAGACCCGATGGCTGTGAGCTCTGGTAACCTTAGCTCACAGCCATCGGGTCTCACAGCAGCTTTCAATGTGATAACTTTAAGTGAATCTGTAAGAGAATCTTTAAGAGAGCCTTTTATGTGCCATGAGATCCCAGCTGCTGGGACATCTGAAGGATGTGAACTGGTACCAGTGTTCAAAGCCTTTTGGTGTCCCAATAGCTGAGAACTCCAAAAAACTTAAAGGCTCTTTTAAAGGTGCTCTTAGATGCTCAGCCTCACAGTTGCCAAGATACCGGGTGGCTGTGAGCTCTGGTAACATTTAGATTATATAAGTTGTATCCTGTTTATAGTGGCAGGGTTCTCAGAGCAACAGGCCTACTCCTGTTACTCATCCAATATTTCTTATATTAATAGTTTAGGAAGTTAATGACTTTGCCACAACAGTGTGGCTCCACTGTAAAACAGTTTGAACTGTTTTGACAACTCTTAGGCCCCCAAAAAGGTGTTGTCTATGCCTTTGTTTTTGCCTTGCATTGAATTCAATGAGTTCGGATATGTTTGTTGAACCTTTCTGCCAAAATAGGTGAAGTCGGCGAACACAAACCAAACCGATCTTTGGGTGGTTTGGTCATCTCTATTGACTATATGTCCACTTTCTGTTTGGGTTTCTCACCCAAATAATGCTTGTTGAAAGGGTTTAGAACAGTGAACAAGCAAGCTTTTAGGCTGCGGGCACTTCTAGGTCAGTGATTGGCTGGGGAAAAAAATGTAAAAAAAAAGCAAAAAGGTTAAAGCAGGACATACTTACCAGTCTCCGCAGCATGGCTGTTACACTACTTCCGGGTCTGTTCATTATCCCTCATGCATATTCACTACTTCCCCCACTCATCAGCTGTGATGGTGTCTGTGATTGGCTGCAGTCAGACTGCCAGTGTGCTGCCATTTCTGATTGGTTGCCCTAACAGACGCTGTCTGTTCCCCTGAGTAAAGTGTAAAAATAAATAAATAAAATGATGCAGGGTACCTCGTATATAGACAACCAGCGCAGATAAAGCATATGGCTACAGGCTGCAGTTTCCAGCTGTGCATGATAAATTGGCTGTGTATCAAAATACAAGGGATTCTATGCAGTTGTTTTTAATTATTTAAATAAATACTTTTAGAAAATGGCATGTGCCTCCCTAATTTTTATAACCAGCAAATATAAATCCAAAAGAAAGGGGCTGGTATTCTCAGGCTGGGGAGGTTCAATGTTATTAGGCCCTCCCCAGACTAAAAATAGCAGCCGAAAGTCACCCAGAATTGTCACCTTCTTTAGATGTAAAAATCCCAGCACTTTACCTGGCTTACCCCTATTGTCCTGGTGCTATGGTTATCAGGGTATTATAAGGGGTTAATGACAGTTCACAGCTGTCACTAAGCCCAAGAAATGGGAAGAGTCTATGACACCCCCCATTACTAATCTTGTAAGGGAAAAGGAATAAACATAAAGCATCAAAAAAATCTTTTCTTTGAAATAAAATACAAAAAAACTCTTTTTCTCCAATTTATTAACCTCACAAAGACCCACGTTCAAAAAAATCCACAATTTGTTCCACGATAATCCTGGCTCTGCTACATCCGGAAGTCGCAGCGTGCAGGCACAGAACAAGACCGCCTGCTGCAGCTGCAGGCAGGGACTGACTGAGCCATAACTGTGATCTGTGACTTCACTGAGTTTGTCCCCACAGTACCCAACCTGTGACCGCAGGTAAACTCACCTCAGGAGACCTCACTGAACTCAGTGACCTCACATCAGGTGAACTGAGTTCAAGAAGACCTGCATCTCTAGCACTTTCACTTTAAAGCTGCTGCCCAACTGTTGGATTGCGGGTCACAACCATGTCTCGCAATCCAACAGTCTGACAGTCAGGTCATCAATGGTAATACTGTGGGAACCCGGCTATGATCTTCAATGAGCTGAGTGATCTCACCTGCTCACAGTCAGGCTCCCCCTACTTCAGTTAGTGTTTCCTAAAGCCTGCGGAGAGTAGACATGTTTTACCTTCTCTCCAGGGTCCAGAAGTAGCAGTGCTTAGGATCATCATGGTCTTTATTTGGATTATGAAGCATCTTCAAAGGTGTCTTGGCAGTTAATAAAAGAGTGAAAGAGCATTTGTGTATTTTATTTAAATAAAGAATTTTTTGCGTGTTTGGATTTATTTCTTTTGCCTTACAGGATTACTAATGGGGGTCTCATAGACACCTCCATTTACTAATCTAGGGCTTAATGGAAGCTGTGAGCTGTCATTAACCTGTTATATTTCCCCCAATTGCCACTGCAACAGGTATTTAGGATGAGCAAGGTAAAGCTCCCAATTGTCACACCTAATGGATATGACAGTTCTGGGAAGCTGCAGGCTGGTATTTTTAGGCTGGCGCCAATATTCATGGTGCCTCCTATCCTGATAATGCAAGACCCCATCTGTCTACTTTACCATGGCTGGACATACAAAATGGGTGAGACCCTATGTCTTTTTTTCTCCTCTCTTTTGGTATTCAGCCACACTTACTCTCACAGGTGGGACCTGCAGCCTGCCGCTGTAGTTTTATCTGCACTGGCTATCAAAATATGACTGGAGTTTATGTAATTTTTGTAATATTTATTTCTTTTTACACTTATACAGCAAACTTACTGTAACCAATCAAAGGCAGGGGCACAGGATGGGGGCGTATATAGCAGTCTGCAACCAATCATAGACAGTGTCACAGAGGGTGGGAAGTAGTATATATTCATGGACCTTAATTAGCTGGCCCAGAAGAGATTCTGACTGCAGCATAATCCTCCAGGAAACATCAAGAAACACGGTATGTATAACTATCCTGCTCTTACTACCATTTAACTTCCACCACAGTCCCCTAGAGCTCATAATGACAGTTTTACAGCTATTTTACAGCCTTGAACACCTCATCTCAATGGATTTGTATGGGGTTCTTTGGGGTTAAGTTTGGCGTCAAGTTTGCTCGCTGACCCAGATGTTTTTTCTTGTGCTTGTTCAGCAAATCTGGATATATATGGGTTTCTTCATAATTAGTTATGAACAACTATTTGTCATTTATCCAATTCAGGATATTTAGTCCACAGAAAGGAGTCATCATTTACTCAACATGATCTCTATCAGTCAAAGTGTAGATTTCAATGGCTGCCAGCTTTACATGCATGAGCGCTATTTTGCTATTTTAGTTTTCCACAGATAGTAGTCATACTTTTAAAAGTATATAGGGTCCTTCACATGACCGGGATTTCTGCAGACCCACTTGACACAAAAAGCTTCAGAGACTTGTCTAAGATTTTGTTCCGAGTGTCGTACCAAAATTGACAATGCAAGTGTTTGAGTCCATGAAAAATGTAGACAGTACTCTGATGCCAAGAAAAAATAAAATAAGGTCAAGAAAAATAATTATGTGATCCCAAATACTATTTTTAATGCCTTCTATCATTGCCTTCTATGACTGGAATTACAAATGTTATGTGTTGGGTGGGCTAAGGTTTCTGTTCTATTAGGACCCAAGAGCTTCAAGTTGGGCCTCTGTTTAAAACTTTGAATTAAATGTATCCACAATTTGGCAATGCTTCAGTTTTAGTGGATCTATGAGTTTACCTTTTACGTTCATATCTTATTTAAGTCTTTGTTGAAAATATTACGGTAGAGAGCCCTTTATGTACAATCAGCATTGAGCTTCACATAAGTGAACAGAACAGCATTCATTTAATTCCTGACTCCATTAGTAAGACAGCAGAATCTCCTTTCAACTGCAGAACTATAGTATGCAAACATTTTCATTCATAGCACTTCTATGTCAATTTTGTTAACTTTATGGCATGATGACAGTTCCTGTTATTACTGTGAGACTGGAAGTGATAACATCATGACCACCAGTACATAATCAAATAAGTCACTGGCTGTAGGGTCAAGTCATTGCTGACCATGGCATCATTACTTTAGGTCCATTGGTGTTCATTGAAGAGGCACGGCTAGAGTAGAACGTGGATTCTTGGTGTAAATTCAGTCATTTTTATTGTTTTATTGGGATATCATCCAAATAGTAACTTTTAGTGAAGAGCCTTTAAACATCTTTAAATGATTTAAGAGCATCCAGGGTTTCTAGGGTCTTACTTGTGGAAGCCCAATTTTTTCCCCTGCCAGAACAAATATTTTAGGCTTAAAGAGTCTACCAATATACAGTATCTCCAGCAAATGTGTATGGCAGTGGTAACTGCAAGTGTCTTTTGTGTTGTCTCAATATGGTGTCTTCAGCAGAGATCAAATAGATTAAAGATGCACTTTTTTCTCTATCATCCTATTTGGCCCATTTAAAGAAAAGGTTGCCCTAAGGGGATTGTCCCCTTATTATCTTTGACCTGAGTGTATTGTCTCTTTCTGTAGGATAAGTCCTGTGCAGCGTTACACAGCCTCTTGATTTGGATCGGCACTGTGTAACGTTTAATTTCCCCTCAGAAGATGATGTAGGAAAATTGAACACTCACTACCCTGTTTCACTACTTAGATTACAGCTGATCACTAGGGGTCTCTTCAGAGCCTTACAAGACATTTTTGACCACAGATGTGGTATTAGCGTACTAATAAATCATTGCATAACAAATTTTATGGTCCATTATTTCCTGTTACCCTAGAGAATTTGAAACATTTGGGTTGAAATCATTTTTTAGATTAAATATATTTTCTTTTCATTTTCAAAGCGCAACGTTATAAAACGTTATAAAATTCCATGACATACCTAGGGGTTCCAGATGCTTACCAAACATCTAGATAAATTCCTGGAAGGGTCTAGTTTCCAAAATCGGGTCACTTGTAGGGGAGCTGCACTGTTTAGGCATATCAGGGGCTTTCCAAACACAACAAGGCAGCCAGTGTCTATTACACACAACTTTGCAGTCTAAAATTCAAATGGCGTCCTTCCCTTCTGAACCCTTCTGTGCGCCTAAATAGTAGATTTCCACCATGTGTGCTATCAGTGTGCTCATGCAAAATTGCACAACAAATGGCATGGTGCATTTCCTTTTGTTACCCTTGTGAAAATGCAAGATTTTATGGGTAAAATTACATTTTTGTGGGAAAAAGTAAAATTTCCTTTTTTTTCTTCCACATTGGTTTTGTTCCTATGAAGGATGTGGTTTTGAGCAGTTTAAGGAGTGCAGTTTTTAGAGTTATGTCATTTTTGGGTTTTTTCTCTCACATAGGCCTCTCAAAATCTCTTCATATTTGATGTGGACCCTAAAAAAAATGGTTTTGTAAATTTTATTGGAAAAATGAGAAATTGCTAATAAACTTTGAACCCATCTAACTTCCTAACAAAAAATGCTTCCAAAATTATGCAAATGTAAAGTAGAAATTTGGGAAATGTTAATTTATTAACTATTTTGTGTGACATAAGTGTCTGGTTTAAGAGCATAACAATTCAAAATTAGAAAATTGCTACATATTTAAAATTCTTGTCAAATTTCTGATTTTTTCACGATAAAAGCAAAAAATATAATCCTAAGTTTACAACTATCATAAAGTACAATATGTCATGAAAAATACAATCTCAGAATCACTGAGATCCATTGAAGCGTTCCTGAGTGACACTGGTAAAAATTGAAAAAAATGGCCCGGTCATGAAGGTGAAAACGGGCTCGGGATAAAGAGGCTAAAAAAGGAAAAATGCCAATTTTGCACCAAATTCGTGAATTGTGTGATCCATTTTCGATTAATTTGGTGTAAATCCGTCAATTTTTACGACAACACAAAAAAAAGTATCTTAAAAAAATTGCAAATCATGATTCCAGGCATATATGTTCAAAAAATACATCTTTAAATTATAGGCATTTACTGTTCATATCCATCTTTTTATTTCAAACCACTCTAGTCTACGTTTTTTCACATTAACTCTGCATATATATTGAATATGAGATGAACGCCTCTTCATTAATAGATTTGTTTTTAGCAGTCTGATTTATGACAGCAAAATAGCCAACAAGAAAAAAATGAATAATTTATCTTATCATTGAGATGCTGAAGAATGCAGAATGAGAGATCCAAGTGTACAAAGATTTTAATACTTGATGGAGCAAATCTTCACTTAATTAGCGTTAATATATATACTGTATATATATACAGTTTGTATATATATATATATATATATATATATATAATGTTCCTTATGTTAATTATGTTAATTGGTATTAAATTAGTAAACCTAAAATTTTCCTTTTACTAAAAAGTAACAAACAAGACATCTAACACTGAAAAGGAATTTCACAGCCTTTGAGTGACAGTCACATTTTTCTTCACAAGCACTTGATGCCTTTTTCTAGAAATGATATTTGGTTACCTAATGTAATTTGCTTTTTTCTTCTTGAGATTTTCTCAAGTACTTCTAGTCGAACCAATACTCCCAGCCAGTTTTGCACTTTGATTTTCCCAGTATGTAATCATTTAGTAATTACCAACCAACGCTGTTTCAGGTTGTTCATGTAATAACATTTTATATGCAAAGGCTGCAGTGTACATCGCTGATAAAATGGCTGCATTTTCCATATAGACATTTTGAAGTTACTACCTTGTCTGAAGGCATTCAATCCTTCTACCCTTGAACACTATTAGTTTTGAAATGCTCTATTTTTTTTTGTCTATTTATTACATAACTCTCTTATGTAAAATATGTATGTATCTATATATAATATAAATTATTAGACTTAAGGCGGCGTTATATGCTACGTTTTATCTGATGATATGTCGTCGGGGCCACGGATTCCGTGACACACATCCGGCATCGTTAGCGACGTCATTGCATGTGACACATACGTGCGACTCCGAATGATCGCAAATAGGTTGAAAATCGTTGATTGTTGACACGTCGTTCAGTTTCAATATATTGTTCATCGTTTGGAATGCAGCAGACATATTGGTACGTTTGACACCCTGCAATTGACGAACACCATTCACATGACCTCCTTGGTCAAACAATATATCGCTGAACGATTTTGCGTCTCTTGTGCAATCGTTACGTGTGACAACAAATAAATGACCTATGTGCAATCTTGGCAAATCGTAACTACAATCTGGACGTGTCACGTCACTCATGAGATCGTTAGATAAAACGTAACGTGTAGAGTGGTCTTAAGGCTCTGAATCAATAAAACTCATGCTTCCGATGCCAGTCTTAACCCTTGTCTGGAACCATGAGGTCAATGTAACCCAATGCAGATTGGTATCACTAGTGATTTTTTCCATGGTACCAGGCAAAAGTTAATGAGGGTAGTGCAGAAATAAGATGCTCCAAATTTATTAAAAAGGTGTAAGAAACAACACCCCTTTTTTATAAATTTGACTGCCCCACCCCAACTCATTCCCAGCCATTTAGGCAGAGTTGTTTAAAACTGAAAACATCCAAAAGTCACAAAAGTCTTTTACATCTCCACATTGCACAAAAATGTTGCAACTTTTCAAAGTATTTTTACCCCTTTACCTTAGTATTTATATCCCTTTTTTGGTGTACACACGTTAATGTATAGTAGTCTTAATGTTTAAATATTAATAAATATCTGACCTAGGTTTCTTCAAAAGGGCTTTATCTTGCTGGTGTTTGAAATGAAAATATGTCACCAAATTTCACAATACAAATTATGTACATTCTTAAATAAATCTCACTTAAGGGCGCTTTACATGCTACAATATATCTTACGATGTGTCGGCGGGGTCACGTTGTAAGTGACGCACATCCGGCATCATAAGTTAAATTGTAGCATGTAACAGCTATGTGCAATTGCGATTGAATGGTAAAACGTTCATCGCAAGCACGTCGTTCAATTCCTAAAAATTGAACATCAGGTTGTTCATCGTACCCGGTGTAGCACACATCGCAGTGTGTGACACCCCGGGAACGATGAACAGATCTTACCTACGTCCTGCGGCTCCCGCTGGCATTGCGGAAGGAAGGAGGTGGGCGGGATGTTTACGTCCCACTCATCTCCGCCCCTCCGCTTCTATTTGCCGGCTGCTGCGTGACGTCGATGTAACGCCGAACGTCCCTCCCACTCCAGGAAGTGGATGTTCGCCGCCCACATCGAGGTCGTATGGACAGGTAAGTACGTGTGACGGGGGATTATTCGTTTGTGCGACACATTCAACAAATTGAACGTGCCGCACATATGATGGGGGCATGTACGATCGCATACGATATCGTATGCTGGATCGTATGGTGTAAAGCAAGCTTTACCTGGTGAGACTGATGTATTCATTATCGTTATCCAAATGGCTTACTAACCCTGATAGTAAGCTAAGCATTTTAGGAGTTCAGCTAAAGAGCGAGAAAGTTCATAAATCTAAGATGTAGGCTATGTGCGCACAGTGCGTTTTTCACGGCGTTTTTGCGCGTTTTTCGGGTGTGTTTTTGGCCTCAAAACTGCATGACTTTGCTTCCCCAGCAAAGTCTATGAGTTTTCATTTTTGCTGTCCGCACACAACTTTTTTTTTAAGCTGTTTTTTTAAGCTTGAAAAAAAAAATGGACATGTCAATTCTTTCCTGCGTTTTTCTGCGTTTTCCGCCCATGCAATGCATTGGAAAAACGCAGCAAAACGCAGAGATCAAAAACGCAGCAAAATGCAGCAAAAAACGCACCAAATCACGGTAAAAACGCATGCGTTTTTTTACGCGTTTTTTCGATGCGAGTGCGTTTTTGTGCATTTTTATCGGCCAAAAACGCACAAAAACGCAGTGTCAAAAAAACGCAGCGTGCGCACATAGCCGTATTCAGTATCCTCCCTCCCAGCCCGACTGACAGGTGCAGCGTTTACTGAGCAGTATTACATCTCATCCACAGGAGGGCGGGAGGACTCTGATGTTATCAATCAGGATAATGTAGAAAGAAGTTGAGATTATAATTGTAAAAATTATTATTCCCAAGGTAAAAAACTATTGCTCCTAAGGAACCACAACTACTACCACCAATAACTACCGTAAGCCTCAAAGGTGAAGTCCTCTTCTGTTTGAGTGTCTGCTGAAGTCATCATATAGAGACTAAACAGTAGACATGCTGAAGAGACTATCACTATACACGTTTATGGGAGATTTAATTTTACACATTGTAAACGATTATTCATTATGGAGGCAGGTGAAAATCAGAGAATCAGTATCATATCTTACCAATTTATGCATGTATACGTGTCTCTTTGACTACACATTACATAAAAGGTATGTATTGTCATTCTGCATGTGGTTTTGCTGATTCCATTTTGAATCTGATCTTACCCTTTGCAGGTTAGTAAGAGAAGAGGTTTTAGGCACTGAAGAAATTAGCACATGACACATTCTACAAACAGGAATTGCATCAGTCTGCAAAGGATTTATGTAGACCAGTGGTCCTTAATCTTTCTGACCTTGAGAGCCACATTCAGCTCTTCTACAGGGTGGTGAGCCACACTCAGCTCTGTGAGAGGTGTGCGAGCCACATCCAGCTTTCAGACACCTACCCCTCCCCACAGTAGTGACACAAAGAGCCCACATTACCAGTAACAGTCAAAGCTTTCCGACAAAAATCACACTATGGCAGTATACCAAGATCCAGGGGTAACCACAGTACCCCAGTTCAGTATTCTCGTATAAAGCACTCCCACCACACTGTCACATCCAGATTCAAACACCTCCTCCGACAGATAGTATCATCCTGTCTCCAGCCTACCATAGTTGTTGAGGAGGACCTTTCCATCAAATACTTAATTAACATCTTGACAAGGGATTGTGGGAAATATGTTGATTTGCCTTACATAATTCAGGTTTCAGATCATACACATGACACAGATTTAAAGATGGCTGCCATTTCCTCTTCTCCACACCTTGCCTGGAATGCGAGGAATGTCCAGATGTAAGAAGACCCCATATAAGGGAAGATCCCTGGTCAAGCTAGAGGACCAACCCACATATCAGATGACACCATGGATTTCTTTACTGAAGTCCGACCTGCCCATCAACAGCAACATGGATCTCCCCATTGGCTAGCCCATGAGCTGTCCCACTAAATGGGCATAACTGAACTTGTGTATGCCCCTAGCTTATATCAAGAGGACGCATGCTTCTTTTCTCTCTCTTTCGCTGTCATTTTTACTGTGACCAAGAAGAGATTTCATATCCGACTGTCTGGTGTGGATTCTTTACGCATTCACTTGGTCTATACCAATTAGGCCAGGCAGTAGGCAACTAGTGATCTCTGGTCAAGAGTTCACCCTAACATAGTTATATTATCTCTAAACCCCTATCACCAGGATGTGGACATCCACATCTGCTCTTCTGTATGGGTCTACTCACATAATTCACCATCTGGAGACCTGCTCCTCATATATGTTTGCTACACTTGGTGGTAATGCAACAAGCTGACAGACAGTCGCGAGCCACATATTACAGGCCCGTGAGCCACATGTGGCTCCTGAGCCACAATTTGGGGAGCCCTGATGTAGACGAACAACTGGAATATTTTAAATAAAAGTTTTTATTGGTTTAATTAAATTTATTTAGATTTAATTATTTTAAATTGCCCAAAAAAAATTAAGTAGGAAAATGAGATCGCAGCACCAGGACCTCATATGGCATTAAAAAAGAGATGGCGCCAAGAGGCTCAAGAATCCAAATCTACTATTTACCTCACTGTAACATTCTCCATCGCACTTATTGCACAAAATAATCAGTTTTGCCATTTAGGTCAGATTCCAGTGTGTGAAGTAAGTATGTGCTTTACTGAGCATTAAAAATTAAAAACATGTCCAGCTAATAAAGCCAATTGTTATGCACGGTTGGTCTTGAAATGAACTTATTCTCCTGTACAATATGAAAGAGTAATTACATTTAGAATGCATATTTCTTCAAATTTTAGAAAATTATCTGAATAATATTGATTTACTCACCACTAAATGGTACACAAAATGCCCATATATTTTAATGTACACCAAATATATAAGCAACATTGACAATTCTGCATCATAAAGCAGGGGATAACATTATGTTAATACAATGCAAATTGAATACATTTCACTGCACTGTTTAACAAAGCTTTTATTACAATTATCTGTCTTAATTCTATTACTGACATTGATAATTAGTGTACTGGGTAAACTTGTTCTAAAAATGCTTCTCATTAGTGAAACAATCAATTTACTTCTAAGCAGGAGAGGTCTGCAACTCATTGTGTTCCTGAATCCCAAAAGCAAGGGATGATGAGGACATTTTGACAATTTTTACCGCTTTCAACTGTATGACAGCTGAATGGAAAGGGTTTATGTGGTCTTTGTAAATGTGCCTATGCTTCTGGGCAGCCTGTGCCTAACGTCTCTTTACTATTTCAGCTATGGTATAGAACCGAATAACACACATGAATATGTGACATTTAGTGCTTCATCATAGTTAGCTTAATTCCAAAATTACAGGACATTTAAATGGGGCCTGTCAGGTTTCCTGAAATAAAAGCTATAGCAAATATTAGTATACGAGTAGTCGTCATGAGATAATGATTTTAGTGCATCTCTTCTACATTCTTTGTTTTACAGTTTCTCTGTTATTTCTGCTGTAAGTTTATAAATTCCATTAACACCCGGGTGTGACTAGTTTTAGTTTTGTCCTTGCACTCGCTAAAACAGTCCAGTCAGTGGTAGACTTAGGCTAAGTTCACACCCTGCGTTTTTTTTACGCTGCGTTTTTGTGCGGTTTTTGTGTCAAAAAACGCACCCGCAGCAAAAAACGCATGGGTTTTTACTGAGTTTTGGTGCGTTTTTTGCCGCGTTTTGCTGTGTTTTTGCTCACTGCGTTTTTATGCGTTTTTTATTAGTGAACAATGCTATTAAAGATTGTTGAAAAAAAAAAAAAAGAAAAAAGGTCTGATGTAATTTCCTTCTTCAATATGTTCTTCATTCTCCACTAGTGTATGCAGGAGACCAGACAGCTGCAGAACTACAAGGCTCAGCATCCTCCATCCAATAGTGTATGCAGGAAAGCAGACAGCAGCTGTCAAACTACAAGGCTCAGCATCCTCCATCCAATAGTGTATCCAGGAGAGCAGACAGCAGCTGTTAAACTACAAGGCTGAGCATCCTCCATCCAATAGTGTATGCAGGAGAGCAGACAGCAGCTGTCGAACTACAAGGCTCAGCATCCTCCATCCAGGACTGTATACGGGATTTCTTTGCCCCCCCAAAAAAATTACGTGGGCTTCACCATATTTTTGTATGCTAGCTGGGTACAGCAGGCAGGTACGGGCTGCCCCCAACCCCCAGCTGCCTATTTGTACCCGGCTGGGAACCAAAAAAATAGGGAAGCCCTTTTTTTAATTATTTCATGAATTTCATGAAATAATTAAAAAAAATGACGTGGGCTTCGCCCAATTTTTGTGTCCAGCCAGGTACAACTAGGCAGCTGGGGATTGGAATCCGCAGCTCAGGGTGCCCACGCTTTCTGGGCACCCCTGCTGCAAATTGCACTCAGCAGCCGCCCCAGAAAATGGTGCTTTCATATAAGCTCCATCTTCTGGCGTTGTATCCAACTCTTCGAGCTGCCCTGATGCCGGGTGGCTCGCTGGGTAATAATGGGGTTAAGGCTAGCTGTATAATATAAACTGACCCTAAGCCCGAAATTCATGGTGTCACGCCAATATTAGACATGGCCACCATGAATTTCTAGTAAAGATAAAAAAAAAACACAACATGCAGAAAAATATTTTTATTAGAAATAAAACACAACACAATTAGTGACTCCATCTTTATTGAAATAAAGAACACCCTTCTGCAGTAATCCTGGGTCAAGGGTCCCGCGCCGTCCAATCCAGATACAATATCATCTGATCGGTTTGCTGGAAGGCAAAGCAATCAGATGATGTATCAGGATCAAGGATGTGAATCACATGACACTGCAGCTGATTGTATAAAAGCCAGTTATACAATCAGCTGATGCATCAGTGCAAAAAAAAAAAAAAAATCCACACTTCAGTGCAGCATTGGACTGGCTTCCGGAGGAAACTCCAGTAATGCCATGTCTGGATTCAGGTACCTGCACTGCACGCCGGAGCTCTCACCTGAGCTCCGGCGTGCAGCCGAGACTGTACAGCGAGCGGCGAGTGATTGATTCCCCGGCACTTGCAGTCAGTTCATGACAGCTGCAGAGATCCCGGGCTAATCTCCGGTGCTCTCACCTAAACTCCGGAGATTAGCGCGGGATGTCTGCAGCTGTCATGAACTGACTGCAGGCGCCGGGGAATCAGTCACTCGGCACTCGCTCGCTGTACAGCCTAGGCTGATGCATCGGTGCAAAACCCCCCCAGAAAAAACACTACACACGGAGCTGCCGGTAATCATCTGATGAAGTCTCCTGACAGCATCAGCTGATCGCCCGGCCGGCTGTAAAAAGCGGGCGTCACCGCGAGACTTAAAATCAGCAGATGCATCAGGTGACTGTTTCAGGTGATCCACCGCCAGGTCCTTCAGCCATCGTACGTGCCTGGGAGCCGGCACACAGCCGGAGTGGGGGTGATGGTATTGGGAGAGAAGCTGGGAACAGACATGGCACCGAGAGTCTGCAGACAGGTGAGTATGACATTTTTCTACTGTTCACTTTTGATTTAGCAGCCGCTTCCATCTTTTGCCCGTACATGGCGCCACACGGGAGCTGACATGGCACAGGACGGGACATGGAAGCAGCGGTGGCAGTACCGGGAGGATTCACGCTTCTGTGTTTACTGACAGAAGGAATCCTCTTCCTGTACATGTCACTATAGTACCCACCCCTTGCGTTTATAGCTGCGTTTTTAGTCATAAAAAAAGCACTAAAACGCAGCTATATTTGCAATTTGCGTTTCTCATTGCGTTTTTCAACATCCCATTGCACTCAATGGATGAAAACCGCGGTGAAAAACACGGAAATAATTGACATGCTGCGTTTTTTTGGACACCACAAAAACGCAGCTAAAAAAACTCTGTGTGCAGACAGTAAAAATGAAAACTCATAGACTTTGCTGGGGAAGCAAAGTCATGCAGTTTTCTGAGCAAAAACGCACCCGAAAAACGCGCAAAAACACCGCGAAAAACGCACTGTGTGAACTTACCCTTATGAACATGCCAGTTTGACAAGGATAAAGCTAAGCTTTATAGAATGTCTGCATTATTGTTATTTTACAGATAATGCAAACATTTACTAAAACACATGTTAGGGGTGGTGACAAGTCCTCTCTTAAGATGCACCGTTTTCTTTCCAATAAAATAAAAAGATCAGATATTTTCCTTCAAACTGCCAGATCCATATCTGCCTCGACATCTGTTGGCTGAGAATTAAATGGTTGGCCAAACCCACTAATTCGTAAGGGATCAGCTGATCATCTAATGTGTTTTAAGCCCTAATGGTCCTTCCCTGTTTAATCAGGAAGACCCAACTATCATTTGTATTAGGGCACAGTCACACTTGCGGATGATTCGCACGAGTGCAATGCGAGAAAATCTTGGCCTATTTAAGACAATACTGCAGCTCACATTTGTGAGTTTCTCCTCAGCCCTAAATGAACTGAGGAAAAAAGTTGCACATGCTGCGATTGTCTGCGAGTCTTGGATTACTGCCACCCATACAAGTCTATGGGGTTCGAGAAAAACATCGGACTGCACTCGGATGTCATCCAAGTGCAGTGCGATATACGCACAAGCTGACAATGGAGGAGATGGAGAGATCACTCTCTCCCTCTTCTCCCCAGCTGTGACCCGATCTCTGGAACGGATCACAGTCATGTGACACTCTGCTCAAATCAGTACAACAGATATAGAATTCAGAGGGAAGATTTGATGAGACTTCTAACTACAGTATGGATGAGCGGGGAGGGAGAACAGTGATGTATTCCTTATGGAGGTCTTAACACTAGAACTACTGGACTCGTGACACCTATATAGAAATACATGGTGCAAAGTAGTCAAAATGACTACCTCAGTAGTTCTAGTGTTAATGGTTGGACACTCACCAATTTAACTTTACATCTATCCAGAAAGGTAATGAATGATTAGGCCAAAATACCTATATTAGAAAATGATTTATGGCTTTTGTCTACTGTGGTTAAATCCACACTTTATTTTTCTCATGTGCTATGCAATACACCAGTTTTGGTGAACTATTTGTGTGAAACATTAAGATAGCTCGTAACATTAAAAGGACACACACACACACACACACGTACATATGTATATGAACAAATCAGACATAAAAGCATAGTAGAAAATGGCATTATGCAGTACATAAACTTTACCTACAAACTCATCATTTGTACCTCAAATCTATAGATGTGTAACATTAATTATAATTCTAGGTATGTTTCCTTTTTTAGGATTGGATAATGCATTGAGAAAAACTTTAGAAAGACCACAAAAATTTGCAAATTTTACAAACAAAAACTTTGGGACTGACTCATTAAGGACTTTACTGCAGAATTGTGGTATAATAATTCACAATATTTTAACACAAATTGGAATATGGCAACAGTTGACAGTTCTGAGCAGCAACGCTAATATGTATAAATAGGCTTGGCCAAGCACAGCCATAAAACCTACTCCAGAAAAGAGATAACAATTAGGGATGATCGAATACCTCAAATATTCGGCTTCACAAATATTTTCCGAATAGGTTGCCGCTATTCGACTATCCGCGAATATTCGATGCGCAATGTAAGTCTATGAAAAACCCGAATGACAACTATTCGGAACTATTCGGGCTTTCCATAGACTTACTGTTACGGCCGGGCGGTCGGGCAGACCCAGGAGGTGGATCCACTGGACCGAACTCTAAGATGGAGGTAGGGAGTCCGGCAGCTGAAGCACTGAAGGGCAGCAGGATAGTCCGTGCAAGTGAAGACAGCGGAGGAGTCCCTGGGACCACGGAGTCACAGAAGGTAGTCTTGGTGACGTAGCTCAGGTTCGGAGGCCGAGATGATATCAGGCGGAGTCCGGAACCTCTGGAGCAAGATGACGGGTCACCGCAGGGATCCGAGATGGCAGGTGCTGTCGGATGGCAGACGGACAGCGTGCGGGGTTCGGGATACGGCAGACTGGATGGCGAGGCAGGTACGGCTCTACAAAGAGAGATAGGTGAGTACAGGCACATAAACACCAGGAGACCTGACTCCTAGCTCAGGGAACACGAAGATCAGGCCCCGCCCCCTTGGACAAGAACCCCCTTTATACCCTGAACCTGACTAACCTCATTTCCTGTTACTGGACGCTGGCCCTTTAAGAAAGGGTCAGTGACCGCGCGCGTGCCCTAATGCGCATGCGCGCGGCCCGGGTGCCAGAAGCCAGGGAAGGAGGCTGCGAGGAGGACGCAGGAGAGCCGGCCAGGGCCTGGGAAGATGTCGGACGCCGGGATCGGCGACCAGAGGACCTATGGAGGACGGGCACCGGAGGCTGGGACGAGGGGAGCGTGGCAGGTGAGCCGGGGAGCGGAGCTGAGGACCCGGGGAGGGGAGCCGAGGACCCGGGGAGCGTGACAGTACCCCCCCCCCCCACGCCCCCCTCCCCGCAACCGGGACATGAAGGCACGGATAAGAGGAGTGCCTACGTTCTCCCTGGGCTCCCAGGACCTATCCTCAGGACCATACCCTGCCCAGTCCACCAGGAAGAACTGCCGACCTCGTACGGTCTTCATGGCCACGATATCCCTTACCGCATAGATGTCATCATCGGCAATAGGTGGAGGAGCTGGACTGGCAGCAGCGGAGAAGGGACCAAGGACCACCGGCTTGAGCAGGGAGACGTGGAACGAGTTGGGTATCCTCATCGTGGCCGGGAGCTGCAGCTTGTAGGAGACCTCATTGATCCTGGTGAGGACTTTAAACGGCCCAATGTAGCGAGGACCCAGCTTGTATGAAGGTATCTTCAGGCGGACGTACTGGGAAGAAAGCCAGACGAGGTCTCCAGGAGAGAAACACGGAGGATCCAGGCGTTTCTTGTCTGCGTGTCTCTTCATCCGCAGGGAAGCACGTCCTAGAGACACCTTGACAGAGTCCCAAATGGTGGCAAAGTCACGGGCTACTGTATCTGCAGCAGGGACATCCGAAGAGGGGGATACAGGCAATGGGATGGAAGGCTGAAGTCCGTAAACAACATGGAAGGGAGAGCTGGAGGACGACTCACTGATGTGGTGGTTGTGGGAGAATTCAGCCCAAGGTAGAAGAGCGGACCAGTCGTCGTGATGGGCGTTAACATAGTGACGTAGAAATGAGGTCAAGATTTGATTGACCCTCTCTACTTGGCCATTAGACTGAGGATGGTATGCAGATGAAAAGTCCAGAGTCACTCCCAGATGGTTACAGAGAGCCCTCCAGAAGCGGGAGGTGAACTGAGTTCCTCTGTCTGATACGATGTGTAATGGAAAGCCATGCAAGCGGAAGATGTGTTGTATAAAAGCGTCCGCGAGTTCCTGAGCAGAGGGCAGTCCAGCCATAGGAACGAAATGGGCCATTTTTGAGAACCGGTCCACCACGACCCATATGACTGTGTGCCCGGATGACAATGGCAAGTCCGTAATAAAGTCCATTGCTATGTGTTGCCACGGAATCGAAGGTATCGGCAGAGGCAGAAGGCGGCCATGTGGGAGGTGTTTGGGCGTCTTGTTTCTGGCACAAGAGGAGCAGGCAGAGACAAAGGCGGCGACGTCCGTGCGAAGAGATGGCCACCAGTAATGGCGTACAATCGCACCCCATGTTCTCTTCTGGCCTGCATGGCCGGCTGTTTTTGAGGTATGACCCCAGTGTAAGACCGTTAGCCTGTCGGTCTCCGAGACATAGGTCTTCCCAGGTGGTATCTGGGCCAGAGTGACAGGAGCCACCGGAACAATCTTGCTAGGAGAGATGATAGGCTGGACAGTCTCTTCCTCCTGTTCCATGGGCATGAGAGACCTAGACAAGGCATCAGCGCGTACATTCTTGTCCGCTGGTCGGAAGTGGAGCTGGAAGTCAAACCTGGCAAAGAATAAGGACCACCTGGCTTGCCGTGGGTTCAGTCGCTGAGCGGACCGCAGGTATTCCAGGTTTTTGTGGTCCGTGTAGATAATCACGGGGTACACTGCTCCTTCCAGGAGGTAGCGCCACTCCTCCAGAGCCAGTTTGACCGCCAGTAGTTCTCGGTCACCGATGGTGTAATTACGTTCGGGTGCTGAGAAGCTCTTAGAGAAGAAACCGCAGGTCACCATCTTCCCGGAGGAGGATTTTTGCATGAGCACTGCTCCGGCTCCTGAGGAGGAGGCATCCACCTCCAAGGTGAACTGGCGGTTTAACTCCGGTCGGTGGAGTACAGGGGCGGAGGCGAATGCTCGCTTCAAAGAACAAAATGCGGCGTCTGCCGCAGGTGACCAGTCCTTAGGATTAGCCTCCTTTTTGGTCAAAGCGGAGAGAGGAGCGGTCAAGGCAGAGAAGTGCGGGATAAACTGGCGGTAGTAGTTGGCGAATCCCAGGAAGCGTTGGATTGCCTTCAGTCCAGAAGGCGGAGGCCAGTTGATGATGGCGGAGACCTTCTTGGGGTCCATCTGCAGTCCAGTATCAGAGATGATGTACCCCAGAAAGGGGAGGGAAGACTGCTCAAAGACACACTTCTCATACTTTGCGTACAGGCGATTCTCTCTCAGTCTTTGTAAGACCAGCTGTACGTTTTCTCTGTGGGTTTGGAGGTCCGGAGAGAAGACAAGGATGTCATCTAGATAAACAACCACACAGATGTAGAGAAGGTCCCGAAACACGTCGTTCACCAGTTCTTGGAAGACGGCAGGAGCGTTACACAGACCGAAGGGCATCACGCAGTACTCATAATGTCCATCGCGCGTATTAAACGCGGTTTTCCATTCGTCACCAGAGCGGATGCGTACCAGATTGTAAGCACCCCGAAGATCCAGCTTGGTGAACACACGAGCTCCTCTAAGCCGGTCAAATAATTCGGGAATGAGCGGCAGGGGGTATTTGTTTTTCACGGTGATTTGGTTGAGACCCCGGTAGTCTATGCATGGGCGTAAGTCTCCCTCTTTCTTCTTGACAAAGAAGAAACCTGCTCCAGCAGGAGAGGAGGATCTCCGAATGAACCCTCTTGCTAGGCTCTCTGCGATGTAATCTGACATGGCCCTGGTTTCGGCTGGAGATAAAGGATATATCCGTCCTCTAGGTGGGGTTGTCCCTGGAAGCAGGTCAATGGCACAATCGTATGGACGATGTGGCGGCAGTACCTCGGATTCCTTTTTGTCAAAGACATCGGCAAAGGACCAATAGGCCGAAGGCAGCCCCGTTAGGGTCTCAGGAACCGGAGGTCGTCGGAGGGGTGGTATGGACTTTAGGCACCTCTCATGACACGAAGAGCCCCAACGGGTGACTTCGCCAGTACCCCAGCAAACCGATGGTTCATGTGTCCGCAACCATGGGAGTCCCAACAGGATCTGGTGGGACATGTGTGGGAGAACGTAGAGAGCGATGTTCTCGGTGTGAAGAGCACCGATGCGTAGTTCGACAGGCCTGGTGATCCAGGAGATGGTATCAGAGAGAGGCCTCCCATCCACCGAGGCAATCACTAGGGGTTTGTCGAGTGGCATGACAGGCACCCGGTACTTGTCCACCGTGGCCTGCTGGATGAAATTGCCTGCTGCCCCGGAATCGAGGTAGGCATCAGCCGTGAACCGCGTCTCTCCCGTGGTCACTTGCACTGTCCATGTAACTGGGTCAGAGAGGGTCCCAGCACCTAGGGTGGCCTCTCCTACCAACCCTAGGCTTTGGAGTTTCCCGGCCTCTCTGGACAGGAGCGTAGCAGGTGGGTGTCCTCACCACAGTAAAAGCAGAGGCCCTGGGCGAGCCGCTCTGCTCGACGTCGTTCAGACTGCCGCACTCGGTCGATCTGCATGGGCTCGTGGACGGGAATCCCAGCTGTTGATGACTGAGGGACGGAGGACTTCTGCGGAGGAGGAGAATGCCGTACCGGGCGTCTCTCCCGAGATAGCTCTTTGGAGCGCTCCTGAAAACGTATGTCCACACGAGTTGCTAGGGCGATCAGTGCATCTAGGGTGGAGGGCACGTCCCGACCCGCCAACTCATCCTTGATGCGACTCGAGAGTCCTTCCCAGAAGGCGGCTGTTAGGGCCTCATTATTCCACCCGAGTTCTGAAGCCAAAGTGCGGAAACGGATGGCGTATTGACCCACCGTCAGTGTCCCTTGACGTAGGCGGAGGAGTGATGAAGCAGAGGCAGAGGCGCGTCCTGGCTCGTCAAAGGTACTGCGGAAGGCCTGTAGGAACTGTTGAAGATCCTTGGTCATGGGGTCCTCCTTCTCCCACAAGGGGTTCATCCACGCCAGCGCCTCGCCCTCTAGGTGGGACATTATAAAGGCGACCTTGGCTTGGTCGGAGGCGAACAGATGTGGCAGCTGCGTGAAGTGAAGGGAACATTGGTTTATGAAGCCCCTGCAGGTCTTGGGATCTCCAGCATACCGAGGAGGTGACGCCAAACGGAGTCGGGAAGCATCTGAAGAGGCTGCCACTGGTACGGGAGCCATGGCTTGCCTGGCGGGGGACCTGGGTGCCGCAGGCGTCATTGATGCTTGTAATGTGTACAGGCGGGTGTCCACGGAGGTCATGAATTGCAGCATGCGGGTCTGGACTTCACGCTGGCGTTGGAGTTCCTCTTGCAGGGCCATTAGTGCAGCAGCGGGATCCATGGCCTGATCTTACTGTTACGGCCGGGCGGTCGGGCAGACCCAGGAGGTGGATCCACTGGACCGAACTCTAAGATGGAGGTAGGGAGTCCGGCAGCTGAAGCACTGAAGGGCAGCAGGATAGTCCGTGCAAGTGAAGACAGCGGAGGAGTCCCTGGGACCACGGAGTCACAGAAGGTAGTCTTGGTGACGTAGCTCAGGTTCGGAGGCCGAGATGATATCAGGCGGAGTCCGGAACCTCTGGAGCAAGATGACGGGTCACCGCAGGGATCCGAGATGGCAGGTGCTGTCGGATGGCAGACGGACAGCGTGCGGGGTTCGGGATACGGCAGACTGGATGGCGAGGCAGGTACGGCTCTACAAAGAGAGATAGGTGAGTACAGGCACATAAACACCAGGAGACCTGACTCCTAGCTCAGGGAACACGAAGATCAGGCCCCGCCCCCTTGGACAAGAACCCCCTTTATACCCTGAACCTGACTAACCTCATTTCCTGTTACTGGACGCTGGCCCTTTAAGAAAGGGTCAGTGACCGCGCGCGTGCCCTAATGCGCATGCGCGCGGCCCGGGTGCCAGAAGCCAGGGAAGGAGGCTGCGAGGAGGACGCAGGAGAGCCGGCCAGGGCCTGGGAAGATGTCGGACGCCGGGATCGGCGACCAGAGGACCTATGGAGGACGGGCACCGGAGGCTGGGACGAGGGGAGCGTGGCAGGTGAGCCGGGGAGCGGAGCTGAGGACCCGGGGAGGGGAGCCGAGGACCCGGGGAGCGTGACACTTACATTGCACATCGAATATTCGCATATCAGTGACCTATTCGGAAAATATTCGCAAAGCCGAATATTTGAGGTATTCGATCATCCCTAATAACAATTCCTGACTTACTTTCCTATCAAAAGTGCATGGCACTTGCAAGATGGGTCTTGTTCATCAAGTGTCATATGCCTCCTTCTGAAATGGGTGCATCTTCCTGCAGCAGTCCCATTTATTAAGACTGGCATGCAAATCAACAGTCTAAATGAAATGAGGAATTTGTTTTTACATTTATCTATCATAATAAATTAAGTATGTCCTATGATAAAAATATATATAATTTTTTATTCCAGAAAAGTTTCCCTGGAGCCCTGAAGACAATACTGTCTTTGGCTCTCACATAAAGTGTGATAAAGATGAAATAATCTAACTTTATTGTTCACAAGTGGCAAAACCTGAACTACAGGATATGAAATAAGTGCCACACGGTCTTATTTGTAAAATGATTTGTGATCTAAAATTATCATGACCTGCTTCTTTCATGTTACTTTGCAAATCCAGCATGCTCTGAAATCGCTGGAAGAAATACATGTTGAATTTCTATTATGTAGCCTAAAAAAAATGGACTAAAGTGACTTCTGCTCATATTGACTAATAAGAAAAAAAAACAATCTAAAATTAGTTCAGGTAATCTCATGGGCAAAACTGTACACTCCAAATATTGCTTAAAAGGAACCTGCCATATAAAAAAATAACACTACTAACCTACAGACATGGGTTTAATCTGCAAATTAATAGTGTTCTGAAGCTGTCCAGTGCCAGCAATGAGAGTTCAGATGCTGGGAGGAAATGAACTTTATTTCTTTTAGACTCGGGCTTTCAGTCATTGGGTGGCACCGACGCAGTTTCAGTCATCGCTCTGTGCATAGTTAGCAAATGCTTTAACCACGTTCCCGTCAATGACTGACAGCTGGCTCAGCATTAGAAAGACAGATGCCAGTCAGTCACAGGGGCACAGTTACAGCCTCCATTCACAATGTAGAGAGTGATAACTGAAGCCGTGCTGGTGCCACTCCATGACTGAAAGTCCGAGACTGCCAAGAGGAATAAAGTTAATTTCCTCACAGCATCGGAAATCTCAATGCTGGCACTGGGCAGCTTCAGAACACTATTAACCTGCAGAGTAACATCATATATGCAGGTACGTAGCATTTTTTTACTTGACATGAAAATATAAAAGCATAGGAAAAGTAAAGGTCTGAGACTGAAAATACAAACTATATATTCCACAAAAGGACCTATGATCTATCAAGAGGTATAAGGATTTGGAGACTAGCACATGTTATATAATATAGTTTACCTTTAGTTTGAGGTTGACAATAATAATGCGGAACAAAATATTGTACAAATGATCTTTTATAAGTTACCCTTTCCCATCCTGATTATTGGTACGGCAAAATGTTATGCACAATACATATAGAAATAAATTGCTCTAATGAGCTTGGTATTTGGAGACCTCTCTCAACCTTAATCCAGACCTTTACATAAACTAAGAGAGGCCACATAATATTGTTAGTGATTGCCATTTTACTGAATCCACATGGAAGCAAATTACAAAAAAACTCAAAATTTTGCAGCATGTGTATTTTTGTAAGTTTTGAGTATAATTAAATTCCCCTTTATTTTATTTGCTATTCTTTAAAAACTACCCCCTTAAAAAGTAAAGTGTTCAAATAACACATCAGCACCCTATCTTAAATAAAACTACCCATTCAGGAAGTGAGGAAATATTGCATATTGTGCACAGACCTTTTTAAAGGTTGTGGAACTAGTGAAAGGTCTGGGGCACAAAGAATCAAGGCTGAATGAGTTATCCCATTCACATATCTTTGGCACTTTTAAAATCCCCGAACACATTATATAAAAGTTAACATAACCTGACTCTTATTCATGTATAAACTCACACACAGGTAAGGGGACAAAGCAAGTCAAAACCACTGAAGCCACACCCACGCCCTCCTGGTCCCTGTACAGACTAGAAGTGCCTACCCGCAAAACTTAAAAACCATGGTTCGGACCTTGCTCCTAAAAAATGCCATTGAACTATATCTCATTCCTCCTAAGAAACCAGAGGGGAGATGGCTACACACTACTAACCACGAAAAGAATAGAGTGCAGTGGTAAGCAAAAAAACAAAGGTGAGTAAACATAAAACATGAGCACAAGTGGAGAAAGAAGAAATAATAAACGCAAGCAAGAGAAACATGTAACCAATCTAATAGAAAACAGAAGGAAGGTGTAGGAAAGACAAATGTGAACTCTAAGGTTAAATACCAAATCAGTCTCAGTCACACAGACAGAATCCTTAGCAGAAAGACAAAAACTGATCAGTAACAATTTACACAGAAATCAATATATCCAGCTGAGAATGACTGTAATAAGGTAGTATAAATAGCACCACCCGGAATGTGATTGGATAGAGACAATAAACAAGTGAGAACACCTGTAACTGCAAACCAAAGGAGTAGAAGCAAATGGAGAAGTAAAAGACCTTCAGCATTTGAATGAGGAAAGACCAAGCTATGGCTCAGCAGAGAAGGAGACTCTGGAGCAGAAGGTCACTTGATCAAGTCCTGAGGCATGACACTGCCAACATCGGAAGGATCGGTCAAGCTTCTAATGTATTTGGCATCATCCAAACTCTCCACCTACAGATGATCTCAGGAAATAAAAGGATTGGGACGCATACATTCTAATTCCAAGAGCAGTTAAGATTATACCGAACATTCATGTGTATAAGGAAATATTGCAAGATATCTATGGGCAACAAAGCTATCTTAGGTATATGGACAATGATAAGCCAGACATGCTTAGTAATTAATATTGTTTTGCTTAGTGGCAGAAACACTGTAACTATATTGTGTCCGAAGCCCATTAAAAAATTCCAAATCAATATGAGCTGAGATTTCTAAATCAATTAATAACATCACCCATGTTTTGGTTAACCCCTTGCTTATTTACAGGAAACATTTGTGCCAGTGTTCTGCCCACATTTTCCTTTTGTTTCAATTTCAGATTGTTAAAACAGATAGCATCATGATAGCAGAATACTCATGATTTATGAATAGTTCTTTCTAGGCACATAATTTGATTTAAATTGCTTTGCTCTCATTGCCAGGAATGTTTTGGCAGGAAGATAAAAAAATAATTAGATCTTTTAATGCGAGAGTCAGAATGGCACATTCAGGAAGATGCATTTTTGTGTATTTTTTGTTGGTGTTTGTGTCCCTTTTTTGTTTTCTGGCAAATTGCAGTGGTGGATTCATCAGTGCTGTTTATACCTCAAAAATAATCAGTAAAATGCAGCTGTCTTGAATCTACTAATGCATCCTTTGAATTTAAATGTTCTGTAATGATGTGTTTTGAGCCCTGGAGAGCACATGCCAAACACACTGAATTTCCGGCATCAGTTGTACAATTGCACTTAGAAAAGCCATATGATGGCTTGGTTTTATGGCTCACACTGCCACAGAGGATGAGTTCCAAAATATAATTTGCCCTGAGCTGAAAATAAAATTTGAGATAGAACAACTGGCATAAAAGGTCTAAGAGGAAACTTAGAAGAAAGTGATGAGTGAAACTTAAAATATTGCTGTGCCTGTGAACCAGCCTCCAGTAACAACATCTCTGTAAATGAAAATGTAAGTTCCAATTATTCACAAATACTCAATTAAAATCTTTCAACTTTTACTAATTTTATAATTATAAATGTTAGAGGGATTTATTTTTTTTGTTTCAGATGTCATATATTTTAGCATAATGGCCCTAAAAATAATTCTCATTGAGATCAATGATTTTACACTTCATCGAAATCATAAATTCAGGAATTTTGCACAAAGCAAATATTGGTTTTTTTTTCTGTCTCTAATGCAAAATTTTGACCATTTTACAAGTGAGAAATATGTAACCTTTGGGAGTCTTGTTGGTGAGACCCCACTAATTATAGCAACCATGTCCCAGAGTTCCCTGTTTGAATGAGATGTGTGAAAAAATGAATGTGCAATCACAGCTCACTGACCACAGTCCCACTCTTACTGAAGCGTGTCTACATTGTTGTAAAATGCTTATGATAATTAAATGAATATTAATACAAAATACTCAGACAGATAAAGAAAGTGCAGATCTGTAATGTAGTTTGCAAATGCAAATGATAAATTGCAAGCAATATGCAGTGATGAATGTCATTTAGGAGCTACATGAAGTGTGTAATCATTTAGGGTTTACAGATATGTTCAAGTCGCAACATTTCCTGCAAATATATTCCAGTCCTTCCCTGTAATCTTGTATGTAAGCCACAAAACTTTGCCCAGTTTTGTAAAATGGTTGACATTTTGCATTAGAGACAGAAAAAAGACCTATTTTTGCTTTGTGCAAATTTCATGAACCCTGTGTGCCGTATTGATGAACTTGACCGAAAAAACCCTCATTGAATACCCAGGACAAAAATAAAATAACACAAATAAATAATATGGACCTATGTTTTTATTATGCTTTTTAACCCATTTACAGCTGATAAGGTACATTTACATCATCGGCCATGTCCCTGCCTTTTATACTGGCTCACACGCTGAGCCTGCATCTTTTCTGGCACTGGGCATCTGATTTATTCAGTCATGAAGTGCCTTTAACAGCTGCAGGTGGACTGGAAATTCCCCAACGACTGTTAAAAAGTTAAATTCCACCATCAATCACTGACAACGGCATTTAACACATGCAGACAGGAAGCGAATCATAAATCCTGCCCATCGGTGCACCCATGACGTGATCGTGGAGAACAAATGAGTTGTCATAACAGTCAGGGGTCATCTGAAGACCCATGTGCCTGTCATAACAATCCTCATGTGAAAAACAACTGTGTGTCGGCATTTATAGGAGTTTATGATTTTGTCTATTTAGAGCAGTGCAGATGTGCTGCCCGGTATAGCACAAGTGATTGAATGATCCCAGTTTCAAGTCCCCTAAGGGGACCATTAAATTCTGTTAAAAATAAAAACAAGTTTTAAAAAATATAAAAAAACAAAAAAAAACAAAACAGAAAAGTTCAAATTATTCCCCTTTTGCCTTGTTTAAAAATAAAACAATTAAATACATACATACAAAATATACATTTGGTATTGCTGCATTCAGAAATGTCCAATTTAATAAAATGTAAAATAAATGAATCTGATCGGTAAATGGCGTAATGAGATAAACAAATCAAAACACCAGAATTAGTTTTTGGTTGCTGCAAATTGCAATAAAATTCAATAAGAGGCAATAAAATATCATAACTATTCCAAAACGGTACCAGTAAAAATGTTATATAACAGTGCAAAAAATAAGTGTTAACACAGACCCAGAGTCTGAAAAATGAGAAACAAAAAGGTTTTCAACAAATTTTTTATTTTTTTTCTCACCACGTAAATAACGTAAATAAAGTTTCACTGCACTTGGTATTTTTTTCCCTTTTTCAAGTACACAATTTGGAAGAATGTATGGGGTCATTAAAAAGAAACGCTCTTCCTGCAAAAAACCCTCTAATTCCACTATGTTAACTGAAAAATAAGAAAAGTTATTACTCTTGGAAGATGGGGCAAAAAAGATGAAAACGAACAATGGAAAATAGCCTGGTGGTGATGAACTTTTTGAGGTTCAAAGAAGACTCTTTATTTCAGGCTTTTTGTTTCATTTTGGATCAACGCTTCACTTTGGCTATAAAATCTTCTTAAACAAATTTGTGAGGTTTTTTTCCTAGGTTAAATCTCTTGCTTGGAAAAAAATAATGTTGTAAGAGTGCCAGATTCACTGCTTCTGAATTGTCTTGTTGAATGTGTGAAAACTAGTAATAAATTAATTACTTTTTTGTGTATATGCACATTTTCATCCATGATGTCCAAAAAAAGTAGCAAACAATTATTAATTATACAACATAATAAACTAAAGACAAGAAAAGTTTAGTTGAGGTACAAATAATGAAAGACAGTTTGTAATCAGCTCTATTCTTTTCAAGGTACTCTTTTGTATCACCTTGGCTGTCACCCAAGACATTTGTCTTTTGTTGAAATTGATCTAATTTGGCCTTGCCAAAGCTTTGCAATGCTATTAATTAGGCAACACAATTATTTTTTAAAAAGTTAATCTAGCACTCTAAGTTTATCTTTTGTACCAAGTGAAATTAAATTAGGCCAAATGAATTCTTGACATGATTTGAATTATAATAAATATGGGTTTCATTTGTACTTGAGAACAAAGTTTGCATTAATTAATCAAGTTATTGGGCTTACTGCATTCTTTCTTCTTAATCTTCTTTCTCCATGTGCATTTTCACACATGAGATAGAAATTCTACTTTTTCTTTCATTAAGTGCACATTTATAAGATTTGTGTGTGTGTAAAGTTACATAATGAAAAAGTAAATTAGTACTTTCTTATAATAGTCAAATAGAATGTCTTTAATTATCTTGTTGCTAGAAATGGGTAAATTAATTTAATGCATATGTGTATTAAAGTTTTAGGTGTTAACTGTACCCATCAAATTTGAACAATTTAAGATTTGCTACATGTGGATCACCTGAAACAGCCCACACCATTTAACACAGTAAATATTGTATCAGCCTAAGGCCTCTTTCACACGTCAGTGATTCTGGTACGTTTGTGCTTTTTTTAAATACCAGAATCACTGACATACGCAGACCCATTATAATCAATGGGTCTGCTCACACATCAGTGATTTTTCACTGAACGTGTCTCTGTGCAGCGTGCACGCATGGCCGTGATTCTGCACGGAGACAAGTCAGTTTTTTTCTGGCATCACTGATGACCCACGGACCACACTATGGTGTGATCCATGTGTGATCAGTAAACACGTACCAGAAAATCACGGAGATATTAAATATTAAATATTTTCAACTTACCTTGCATGCGATTCGCTCTGCAGCCTCTGGTCTCGGCAGCTCCTGCCTGGCTCATGAATATTCCTGAGAGCAGGAAAACCTGACCAGGAAGTAGGTGCTGAGAATGGTGGGTGGACGCTGGAGACCCGAGGAGATCAGCACCATGGACAGAAGCAGTGAAGGCAGGTGAGTAATGTCCATATGCAATCACGGATCACAGATTGCACATGAACAATCCACGTGTGCCGTGAATCACGGAACACGGAGGGACATGTGCGTGTTTTACACGTCAGTGAAGAACGTCAGTATTTTTCACTGACGTGTGAAACGGGCCTTAGGAGGATTATATGACCTCAAGTGGGATACCCCATAATGTCTTGCTCCTATTACATGTTGAAGAATCGCCAATCAGGAGCAATTAGTATTCCTTAAAGAAGCAAGGATGGGATATTGCCGTGCTACTGTGCAAAAATCCAGACAAGATGATAAGATGGCGATTTTTATAGTCAATGCATTTCTGGGAGCAATTTCTCCTTCAGGACAAAAATCACATTTGAACGCTTCTTTAAGGAATACTACTAACCCCAGAGATGCTGCTGCAGCTAACTTTGCCTTCTCAGCAGTTGTGGCTTTCAAACTACCCCAGGGGAGCCTGTTTTTGTCTCTCCATGTTATCCCCTATCCTCAGATAAGACCTTATTTGTGCTATTGTTTTTCTCTCCAGTTTATTGCAATCAGGAGGGATTATCAAAGCTTGAAACAGAAACAGCCATTTATTTAGGAATCTTGATAGTTAGAGGATGTCAAAGCCCACAGTTTAGTCACGTAGATGGGGAAAGAAAGCCTTAAAACAGTTTGGAGTCTGTACAGATAGTATTTGGAACAGCACAACAGTGAAGAAGATTATAGAAGACGTGTACAAAGAACCAACTGTATAAAGAAATGTAACTTTATTAGGTAAATAAAATATAAAATGCAGATTAAAAGATGTAAGTCATCCAATGCATGACCCAACAACACATGTGAAGAGGCAGTATAGTGAAAAAATATAACTTGTTGCATCAAAAAAGATCATAGAAGCAGGTTAGTAGAGCAACATCAACATGCGAGAGCCAAAGGTATAGCAATAATCAATAAAACAGAGTCCCTATGCAGCAAGTCATCTAGTATATGCTATACAAGTGGAAGGTTTTAGCACTAAACCATCCCGAGGTATTACATAGATTACTTGCAGCATAGTGATCATTTTTTTTATTATTATTATACAAATTAACTGACTTACTGAGATTTCCCATGGTTGTCACACTAATTCCAGATCCACTAATTAAACCTCATACATTTATACCTCTTCCCCCACCCACACTCTCTGCCAGCCTCTGTGATTGGCTGCAGTCAGACTGCCGATTTGTCGGCATCTCTGATTGGCTACCCTCACAGTAGTTGTCTGAGTCCCATAATGGGATGTAAAAATAAATAACTACACAAAATGTTGCAGGGTCCCCGGTATTTAGATACCCAGTACAGTTAAAGCAAACAGCTACAGGTTGCAGCCCCTAGCTATGTGCGTTATCTTGGCTGTGTATCAAAAAATAGGGACCCCAAGCATTTTTTTTTAATTATTTAAATAAATAATTAAAAACAACTATGCAGTTCCTCACAATTTTGATACCCAGGGAAGATAAAACCGACAGCTGGGGCCTGGTATTCTCTGGTTTGGAAGGCCCATCGTAATATACTCCCCCATCTTAAAAATAGCAGCCTCCAACTTCCCAGAATTATTGCGTCCATTAGATGCAACAATCTCGGATCTTTATCCAGCTCATCCTGATTGCCCTAGTGTGGTTGCAATTAGGGTAATATAAAGGGTTAATGACAGCTGTGAATTGTCAAAAATCACAGCTGCCACTAAACCCTGGACTAGTAATGGGGAGAGTCTATGAGACCCTTCATTTGTAACCCTGTAAGTCAAAAGAAAAATAACACAAACAGAAAAATTCTCTATTTTAAATAAAAAATACACCCCTTTCACCAATTTATTAACCCCTAAGACACCCCCAAAGGTCTGACAATTTACACAAGGTCCCACACCGATCCCGGCTGTGCTACATCCATAGACTTTAGTTACAGACACACGACAATCACTGCAGAACTGAGAGTGAGAAGCGGTAATGTCAGATAGGTCCCTGGAGGTCACACTTGGTGCTCCCCTCTGCTCTCAGTGAAAGTGGAACCTGCTATTAGATTGCCATGTGGTTGTGTCCTTCAATTTAGCAATGGGTTACAATTTAACTGAGAGCAGCGGGGAGCCCCAGTGTGACCACCGCTGTCCTGATTTTTGGATTTCTGGGGTTCTGTGCCCCATAGTCTGACTGTCCAGAAAACTGTCAACTGTGAGGCTGGGAAACCTTAAAGAAGCCTTTAAGAAAACCTTTAAGTTTTTTGAGGTTTCCAGCTATTGGGACACCTGGAGGCTGATAACTCTAGTAACAGATCAGAGCCTCTAGATGTCCCAGTAGCTGTGAATTCAAGGTACGTTAAAGACTTTGTTAATGGCTCCTTTAAGTTATCTGGGACTCACAGCCACCGGGTTTTGCAGCAGCTGTCAAATGGGTAACTTTCAGGGAGCCTTTAAGAGAGTTTTAAGAGAGCCTTTAACATTCCTTGAGTTCCCAGCTGCTGGGACATCTCGAAGCTGTAATCTGTTACCAGACTACACAGCCTCAAAGTGTCTCAACAGCTGGGAGCTCCAAGAAACTAAAAGTCTCTCTTAAAGGCTCTCTTAGCTCTCTTAAAGTCTCCATTAAGGTTTAGAGGCCTTTCAGCTGCCAGGGGACCCAGTGGCTGTGAGCTCCGGTAACTTTTAAGTTACAAGAGCTCCCAGCCATGGGGTCTCGCGGCAGTTGTGAACCCAGTAACTTTAAGGGAGCTTTTAAGCGAGCCTTTCATGTTTCTTGAGTTTCCAGCTGCTGTGACATTTGGAGGCTGTAAACTGTTATCAGAGTTCACAGCCTTCAGGTGTCCCAACAGTTGGGAACTCCAAGAAGCTTAAGAAACTGCATTTTTTTTCCAGGAAATGTAGATTTGGTGCAGAAATGTCTGCACTAGCTTTCTGCACCAAATTTGCATCTCATAGCAGAAAACCTCACTGAAACAGCTTCAAAACCACATTTTTTTGTGCGGTTTTCTGCAAGGAGATGCAGATTTGGTGATGGAATTTATACACCAAATTCCTTCACCAAATCTACATCTCCTGGCAAAATAACACATCAAAAGTGCCAGTAGATGCAGTATTATAGTCAGTGTCTACCTGAAGCTTCAGCGAGCAGTCATGTTCTCTAATGTGCCAGCATGCTGTCACTTCAGTATGTAGCTGAGTTGGGATTGTTGGAATGTCGTGTGGATTACGTTGGATATGGGTGTTTGTAGGGTTAATAAATTGGAGAAAAATTGTGTTTTTTATATTTTATTTCGAATAAAGAATTTTTTCAGTGTTTGTTTTTAATTCTCTTCATTTACAGGATTAGTAATGGGGGGCTCATCGACCCTTACTCTTTTCTAATCTAGTGCTTAATGGCAGCTATGAGCTATCATTAACCCCTTATATTACTCCAATTGCAACTGTACCAGGGCACTTGAGATGAGCCGGGTAAAGTGTCAAAATTGTTACATCTAATGGATGCAACAATTTTGGGTGTCTGTGGCCTGCTATTTTTAGGCTGGGGGACCCAAAAAACATGGGCCTCCTCGCCTAATAATACCAGCCCCAGATGTCAGCTTTATCTTAGCTGGGTATCAAAGTTGGGGGACCACCTTATTTTTAAAAAAATTACTTATTTTAATTAGTAAAAAAAGCCACATGGGGTCCCTTTTACTTTGATACACAGTCAAGATAATGCGCATGGCTGGGAGTTGCAGCCTGTAGACGTCAGCTTTATCTGTGTTGTTAGATATACGGGGGACTTTGCAATATATTTTCATTTACTTTTTTATTTCTACACTCCATTCTGGTACCAAGATAGCTACTGTGAGGGCAGCCAATCAGAGACACCGGCATGGAGGCAGTCTGACTGCAGCCAATCACAAATGGCAGCAGAGAGGATTGGCAGGGGAAGCAGTGTATGTATGTATGAGATCTAAAGAGTGGACCCAGAAGTATTGTAACAGCCATGAGTAATCTCGGTAAGTTTATTTCTCCTGCTTTTAATGCACTGAATACTCTGACAATATTATTCCCATAAACCAAATGTGAGTCAGAAATTCATCCAGGCATCTTCCTTATGCTGTTCCCATTCAGATTCAGCACTTTTCCATCTATTTCAACATTTTTACAGCAGTCCGAAACTGAATTCCAAGGTGCTCCTTAAAATTATTCGAGTTTTCCATTGACTTGCATTGGATTTGTTATTCGGGATAGAAATTATTTGACTTGAATAATCCGAACTCCAATATTTCACTATTCACCCATCTTTTAATGATAAGTATTATGACTTATGATTGTCTGCAGAAGAGTTGAGCAAAAGACCACTACCCAGTTCAATCCTTCATGGTAGCTTGACCAGGGAATTTTTAATTTCTGAGCCCAGCATCTCCATCCAAGCATTCTGGAATCCTCTTCATCAGGACAAGGTGTTTTGCCTGGTCACTAGGTCTCACAAGATGACATAACTTATTTTGAGGGCCTTGTAATTGCAAGAGGTGTCCGAGGTGCTTGGACGAACTTGGAAGAGTTGGCATAGAGAACAGGACTAGATGCCAGATCAGGACACGCTTTGATCAAAACTAGTCTGCACCTCTCTTAACTACTGAGGAGGTGTTTTATTTACCTAAAGTAAATCAGTGGTGTGTGAGTGCTGCATCACACATGCGGTTCATCAGGGCTACCAAATGCTACTTTTCAAAATGTAAAAGAGAATATGCACCAAGAGAAACAAAGCTGACTGATCAAACTTTAAAACATTTACTAGCTGCTCCCTGGGAGTTTGTGTTCTACATCACTCTTCAATTGTAGATCATAATCTGCATTATTTTGATATCAAATCACACAGCAGTATGGAAAATTGCATACAAAAGGATTAAATCTCACCCAATTTCTGGTCATCCTAAATGGAGGCCATCAGGATATGTTCTGTAGGGCTGAGGTTGTATGTCCAGTCATTTTATTGTGTTTCTTTTGAAAATGTCTTCTTAGATGATTTAAGGGCCACATTTTTTTATTTCTCTTGCTGCTATGGTGATAATGCCGAACTGATAATTTAGGCACATCCCTATGATTAGACAGCTGTCATTTATTTATAACTGTTGTAAACCTACTGAATATTGGAAGAAGGAAATATTGCAGTATGTTCATGAGGGTGGCAGCTTTATGATATATTTCTATAAACAC
Organism: Anomaloglossus baeobatrachus; assembly: GCF_048569485.1. NCBI lineage: Eukaryota > Metazoa > Chordata > Amphibia > Anura > Aromobatidae > Anomaloglossus > Anomaloglossus baeobatrachus. The sequence goes on along the minus strand of NC_134357.1, from coordinate 174,275,212 downwards.
ACTTAATTAATCCTATGCAGAGATCCATAATGTAACAATTTTAGTACATGTTGCCTGTATTTTATCTCCCTCATATACATAGTTCAAGTATATAAGGTGCTTCATGACTGGATTTGTAAAATTTAACTTTTATGAGCACCAGACTCCTGATTAGAAATGAGCCATCCTGGCAAAATTGCCCATTGTACATCCTAGCCTAACCCATTAAATTCAATAGGAGGCAAAAGTGATGTGTGGCAAAATGGTGTAGGGGGGGGGCTGTAAAAGAAAAAAGGGTTAAAGAAGTACATACAGTTGAAACCAAATGTTTACATACACCCTCTGAAAAAACACATATGCAGGTTTTTCTCACTATCTGACATTAAATCAGAATATACTTTTCCCATTTTAGGTCAATTAGGATTATAAAATTATTTATATTTGCCAAATGCCAGAATAATGAGAGAATGTTTTAAAGCATGTTATTACATTATACAAAGTCAAAAGTTTACATACACTATACTATGCCATTAAACAATATTGGATAGTCCATATGCTGATGTCATGTGTAGGGAAACTTGTGATTAGGTTTATTGGCAACATCTGAGTTAATTAGAGACACACCTGTGGATGTATTTTAATGCACACCTGAAACACACTCCTTCTTTGCATAACATCATGGGAAAGTCAAAAGAAATCTGCCAAGATCTCAAGAAGACAATTGTAGACTTGTAGAAGTCTGGTTCACCCATGGGTGCAATTTCCAGATACCTGAAGGTGTCTCATTCACCTGTACATAGAAACAATTTTATGCAAGTACAAACAAGATGGCAATGATAAAAGCATAGTCGAAAAGTGTCATGCCGTGCGCTTACAGCAGTAATTTTTTCATCTTTGCCTGAAATAACTATAACCTGCTGCTATTTGATAATTTTATTTACTTTTGAAATAAAGAAAATAATTTTTATTCATCAACTTCGGCTCGCTGGATTTATCCCCTCCTTTTCTAAATCAAGTGTTGGCAAGAACTCCTGACACTGAATCTGATGCAGAGCATCTCTATGGAATTGCAGCATATACACTGAAGTGTCTTTTGGTAAGCTGGCTTCTTTTGTTTTTTCTACAAACAATATGGGAATGTCCAGCCATCATACCGCTCAGGAAGGAGATGGGTTCTGTGCACTAGAGATGAACATGCTTTGGTCAGACATGTGCATATAAACCCAAGAAAAAAAGCAAAAGACCTTGTGAAGATCCTGGCAGAAGCTGGTAAGATTGTGTCATTATCCACAGTGAAACAGGTACAGTATCAACATGGACTGAAAGGCCACTTTTCCAGGAAGAAGCCATTACTCCAAAAGAAATGTAAAAAAGCCAGATTAATGTTTGAAAATGCACACAGGAACAAGGACCTTAATTTCTGGAGACATCTAGTGTAGTCTGAGGAAACTAAGATTGAACTGTTTAGTAGAGTTGAGCGCGGTTCGTGGTTCGTGGTTCTCCAGTTCTAGGCTCGAGTGATTTTGGGGCATGTTCTAGATCGAACTAGAACTCGAGCTTTTTGCAAAAGCTCGATAGTTCTAGAAACGTTCGAGAACGGTTCTAGCAGCCAAAAAACAGCTAAATCATAGCTTGGTTTCTGCTGTAATAGTGTAAGTCACTCTGTGAATCAAACTATTATCACATTTCAGTGTATAGTGTGCGTGAACAGCGCCTTCAGATCACTGCTGTTTCTATAATGGCGATCGCCATTTTTTTTTTTTTTTTCTTGTCTTCCTTCCCTAAGCGCGCGCGTCTTGTGGGGCGGGCCAGCATGTCAGCCAATCACAGACACACACACAGCTAAGTGGACTTTGAGCCAGAGAAGCAACGGCATGTGTGATAGGATCTGCATGTCACATGTCCCTGCATTATAAAACCGGACATTTTCTTCACGGATGCCATTATCTGCCTTCTGCGTCTTTGGTGTCAGACATCAGTGTCGCAGCTCCGTCCTCCTGAGTCCTATAGCCGATACAGCTGTATGCGCTGCATACACAGCGTTAGACAGCATAGGGAGAGCACTTTATAGCAGTCCTTTTAAGGGCTCAAACCGGCAGGGTCAGAGTTAAGGTGACAGGTCCTGAAAACAGCGCCAGCGTCTGTGCAGCCAAGGTCAGGGATTTCCTCCCTGCATTTCACCATTAGGAGGGAATAGAAAGGCAGGCTTCCATTCCTCTACCCAGAGCACCACAATCCTGCCACTGTACCCTCTTGTCCTCTGCACACTCCAACTCATAACTAAGCCATTATACTAGCAAACACTCAGTGTACCTAGTGGCATCCTATCTGTGGCTATTGGACTTTGCTTTAGTCCCACTAGTGCCAAGACATTTGCAGAGCGCATCTGCCTGCATTGCACACTCCAACTAATTATAACGAAGCCATTATACTAGCAAACACTCAGTGTACCTAGTGGCATCCTATATGTGGCTATTGGACTTTGCTTTAGTCCCACTAGTGCCAAGACATTTGCAGAGCGCATCTGCCTGCATTGCACACTCCAACTAATTATAACGAAGCCATTATACTAGCAAACACTCAGTGTACCTAGTGGCATCCTATACGTGGCTATTGGACTTTGCTATAGTCCCACTAGTGCCAAGACATTTGCAGAGCGCATCTGCCTGCGTTGCACACTCCAACTAATTATAACTAAGCCATTATACTAGCAAACACTCAGTGTACCTAGTGGCATCCTATACGTGGCTATTGGACTTTGCTATAGTCCCACTAGTGCCAAGACATTTGCAGAGCGCATCTGCCTGCGTTGCACACTCCAACTAATTATAACTAAGCCATTATACTAGCAAACACTCAGTGTACCTAGTGGCATCCTATACGTGGCTATTGGACTTTGCTATAGTCCCACTAGTGCCAATACATTTGCAGCACGTCTGCCTGCGTTGCACACTCCAACTAATTATAACTAAGCCATTATACTAGCAAACACTCAGTGTACCTAGTGGCATCCTATACGTGGCTATTGGACTTTGCTATAGTCCCACTAGTGCCAAGACATTTGCAGAGCGCATCTGCCTGCGTTGCACACTCCAACTAATTATAACTAAGCCATTATACTAGCAAACACTCAGTGTACCTAGTGGCATCCTATCTGTGGCTATTGGACTTTGCTTTAGTCCCACTAGTGCCAAGACATTTGCAGAGCGCATCTGCCTGCGTTGCACACTCCAACTAATTATAACTAAGCCATTATACTAGCAAACACTCAGTGTACCTAGTGGCATCCTATACGTGGCTATTGGACTTTGCTATAGTCCCACTAGTGCCAAGACATTTGCAGAGCGCATCTGCCTGCGTTGCACACTCCAACTAATTATAACTAAGCCATTATACTAGCAAACACTCAGTGTACCTAGTGGCATCCTATACGTGGCTATTGGACTTTGCTATAGTCCCACTAGTGCCAAGACATTTGCAGCACGTCTGCCTGCGTTGCACACTCCAACTAATTATAACTAAGCCATTATACTAGCAAACACTCAGTGTACCTAGTGGCATCCTATACGTGGCTATTGGACTTTGCTATAGTCCCACTAGTGCCAAGACATTTGCAGAGCGCATCTGCCTGCGTTGCACACTCCAACTAATTATAACTAAGCCATTATACTAGCAAACACTCAGTGTACCTAGTGGCATCCTATACGTGGCTATTGGACTTTGCTATAGTCCCACTAGTGCCAAGACATTTGCAGCACGTCTGCCTGCGTTGCACACTCCAACTAATTATAACTAAGCCATTATACTAGCAAACACTCAGTGTACCTAGTGGCATCCTATACGTGGCTATTGGACTTTGCTATAGTCCCACTAGTGCCAAGACATTTGCAGCACGTCTGCCTGCGTTGCACACTCCAACTAATTATAACTAAGCCATTATACTAGCAAACACTCAGTGTACCTAGTGGCATCCTATACGTGGCTATTGGACTTTGCTATAGTCCCACTAGTGCCAAGACATTTGCAGAGCGCATCTGCCTGCGTTGCACACTCCAACTAATTATAACTAAGCCATTATACTAGCAAACACTCAGTGTACCTAGTGGCATCCTATACGTGGCTATTGGACTTTGCTATAGTCCCACTAGTGCCAAGACATTTGCAGAGCGCATCTGCCTGCGTTGCACACTCCAACTAATTATAACTAAGCCATTATACTAGCAAACACTCAGTGTACCTAGTGGCATCCTATACGTGGCTATTGGACTTTGCTATAGTCCCACTAGTGCCAAGACATTTGCAGCACGTCTGCCTGCGTTGCACACTCCAACTAATTATAACTAAGCCATTATACTAGCAAACACTCAGTGTACCTAGTGGCATCCTATACGTGGCTATTGGACTTTGCTATAGTCCCACTAGTGCCAAGACATTTGCAGCACGTCTGCCTGCGTTGCACACTCCAACTAATTATAACTAAGCCATTATACTAGCAAACACTCAGTGTACCTAGTGGCATCCTATACGTGGCTATTGGACTTTGCTATAGTCCCACTAGTGCCAAGACATTTGCAGAGCGCATCTGCCTGCGTTGCACACTCCAACTAATTATAACTAAGCCATTATACTAGCAAACACTCAGTGTACCTAGTGGCATCCTATACGTGGCTATTGGACTTTGCTATAGTCCCACTAGTGCCAAGACATTTGCAGAGCGCATCTGCCTGCGTTGCACACTCCAACTAATTATAACTAAGCCATTATACTAGCAAACACTTAATGTACCTAGTGGCATCCTATACGTGGCTATTGGACTTTGCTATAGTCCCACTAGTGCCAAGACATTTGCAGCACGTCTGCCTGCGTTGCACACTCCAACTAATTATAACTAAGCCATTATACTAGCAAACACTCAGTGTACCTAGTGGCATCCTATACGTGGCTATTGGACTTTGCTATAGTCCCACTAGTGCCAAGACATTTGCAGCACGTCTGCCTGCGTTGCACACTCCAACTAATTATAACTAAGCCATTATACTAGCAAACACTCAGTGTACCTAGTGGCATCCTATACGTGGCTATTGGACTTTGCTATAGTCCCACTAGTGCCAAGACATTTGCAGCACGTCTGCCTGCGTTGCACACTCCAACTAATTATAACTAAGCCATTATACTAGCAAACACTCAGTGTACCTAGTGGCATCCTATACGTGGCTATTGGACTTTGCTATAGTCCCACTAGTGCCAAGACATTTGCAGCACGTCTGCCTGCGTTGCACACTCCAACTAATTATAACTAAGCCATTATACTAGCAAACACTCAGTGTACCTAGTGGCATCCTATACGTGGCTATTGGACTTTGCTATAGTCCCACTAGTGCCAAGACATTTGCAGAGCGCATCTGCCTGCGTTGCACACTCCAACTAATTATAACTAAGCCATTATACTAGCAAACACTCAGTGTTCCTAGTGGCATCCTATACGTGGCTATTGGACTTTGCTATAGTCCCACTAGTGCCAAGACATTTGCAGCACGTCTGCCTGCGTTGCACACTCCAATTAATTATAACTAAGCCATTATACTAGCAAACACTCAGTGTACCTAGTGGCATCCTATACGTGGCTATTGGACTTTGCTATAGTCCCACTAGTGCCAAGACATTTGCAGCACGTCTGCCTGCGTTGCACACTCCAACTAATTATAACTAAGCCATTATACTAGCAAACACTCAGTGTACCTAGTGGCATCCTATACGTGGCTATTGGACTTTGCTATAGTCCCACTAGTGCCAAGATATTTGCAGCACGTCTGCCTGCGTTGCACACTCCAACTAATTATAACTAAGCCATTATACTAGCAAACACTCAGTGTACCTAGTGGCATCCTATACGTGGCTATTGGACTTTGCTATAGTCCCACTAGTGCCAAGACATTTGCAGCACGTCTGCCTGCGTTGCACACTCCAACTAATTATAACTAAGCCATTATACTAGCAAACACTCAGTGTACCTAGTGGCATCCTATACGTGGCTATTGGACTTTGCTATAGTCCCACTAGTGCCAAGACATTTGCAGAGCGCATCTGCCTGCGTTGCACACTCCAACTAATTATAACTAAGCCATTATACTAGAAAACACTCAGTGTACCTAGTGGCATCCTATACGTGGCTATTGGACTTTGCTATAGTCCCACTAGTGCCAAGACATTTGCAGAGTGCATCTGCCTGCGTTGCACACTCCAACTAATTATAACTAAGCCATTATACTAGCAAACACTCAGTGTACCTAGTGGCATCCTATACGTGGCTATTGGACTTTGCTATAGTCCCACTAGTGCCAAGACATTTGCAGAGCGCATCTGCCTGCGTTGCACACTCCAACTAATTATAACTAAGTTGCATTGTCAGGGATATTTATTCTTTATTATTCTGCTGTTAATAAAGCTAGACCACCACTGCAATCTTCACCACCTCTCAATTTTTACTACCACATTTTCAGTCCACAATCTTGTCGCAATCAACATGAGTGGCAAAATGACAGATGCTGGTGGAAAGGTTAAGAGGCGTGGTGGAAAAGGCAAAAAAGGTTTTGTCCGTGGGGAAGGTGGCAAAGCTCCATTATCATCTGCTGAAGATAGACCATCTACCAGCAAAAGTAAGATGTCTACTACTTACCGTGGACAATCCGATGTGCTCCCTTTTTTACGGACACGAACAACAGGAAGAAAGGTAGATGATTCGCAAAAAAGGAAAATGCTTGAATGGATCTCAAGTGGTCCAACAAGTGCCCTCTCAGCCACTTCAAGTACCGCATCCAAAAAACACCAGTCCTCTGAGTTGTCATCCCAATCACACTTGATTTCTCCTAGCTCTGAAGTCTCCATCAGCCCTGCACAGTATGGTGGAACTGAGATGGCTGAGTCTGCAGAGCTGTTCAGTCACACTATAGCCTGGGAATCAGAGGTCTGCTCCCAAGCTACAGTGAGTACAGAACAGGAAATGGTCTGCAGTGATGCCCAGAACCTTTGTGACTCTGATTCAGGCCGTGAGGACCAAGTTTCTGAGCATAATGTTGACCCTTTGTCACAAACTGTAACACCTGTGGTTATAGACAATGAGGAACATACTGATGAAGATGAGACGCAGATACCCGATTGGGATGACAACTTAAATATTCGGTCAGGGCAAGAAGAGGCTCGGTCTGAGGGGGAGGGGAGTGCAAACACAACAATTGATGATGACGTTCTAGATCCCACCTACTGTCAACCCCCAGTCAGGCACTCGAGGAGGTCAACAGAGGCGGTGGAGGAGGATGCAACCGACGACGAAGTTACCTTGCGCCTTCCTGGACAGAGTCGGAGCACTGGTAGCACGTCTACAACTGCATCCTCAGCCACCACTCTGCCTATGAGCATTATTCGGGGTGGATCAACAGGTCGCATGTCCTCTAAGCCTTGCCTACCCTGGTCCTTTTTTGACATCGAAAAAGATCGCCCAAATCATGTGATATGTAACATTTGTCATGATTCTCTTAGTAGAGGTCAAAACCTCAGCAGTTTGACAACTTCTTCCATGAATCGTCACATGAATAAATATCATAAGTCCCGGTGGGAAGCTCACCGTGCTGCAATGCGGCCTAGCGGAGCGAACCATCCACCGCCCGCCCCTTCCAGTGCATCCGCGCGCTCTTCATCTTCTAGGACTGTGGGGACAGCTGTCACACCTGTTTTTCCATGCAAAACTTCCACCATTGTAACCGCAACAGGCAGTTTGCTTGTAAGGTCGTCAGTTGGTTTGGAAGGGGAAACAAGTGAGTGTGTACAGCTCTCTCAGACATCGATAGCACCAACGTTGGATCAAGGCAACATCATGTCTCCACCTGCACTTTCCTCACAAACCTGCATTTTTCCAGGGACACCCTACTCAACACCGTCTACACACAGCAGCCAGATCTCTGTCCCTCAGATGTGGTCAAATAAAAGGCCACTTCCTCCGACCCATGACAAAGCTAAGAGGTTGACTCTATCCCTCTGTAAGCTGTTGGCTACCGAAATGCTGCCTTTCCGCCTAGTGGACACACAGGATTTTAGAGACCTTATGTCTGTCGCTGTGCCCCAGTACCAGATGCCTAGTCGCCACTACTTCTCTAAGAAAGGTGTGCCCGCGCTACACCAGCATGTCGCACACAACATCACCGCTTCCTTGAGAAACTCTGTGTGTGAACGGGTGCATTTCACCACCGATACTTGGACCAGTAAGCATGGACAGGGACGTTACATGTCGCTGACTGGGCACTGGGTAACTATGGTGATAGATGGTGAAGGGTCTGCTGCACAAGTCTTGCCGTCCCCACGACTTGTGTGTCAATCCTATGTCTGTCCAAGTTCCGCCACAGCTTCTGCATCCTCCACCTCATCTGGGTCCTCCACCTCCGCCCCAAGCCTGCCTGGTCAGGCCACCAGCGTTCTCACTGCGCAGAAGGAATCACGCACCCCTCATTACTATGCTGGCAGCAGAGCGCAACGGCATCAGGCAGTCTTTAGCTTGACATGTCTTGGGAATAAGAGTCACACAGCTGAGGAGTTGTGGTCAGCTCTGCGGTCCGAGTTTAATAAATGGTTGTCTCCACTCAACCTGCAGCCTGGTAAGGCCGTGTGCGACAATGCTGCAAACCTGGGTGCGGCACTTCGCCTGGGCAAGGTGACACACGTACCTTGTATGGCTCACGTGTTGAACCTTGTCGTCCAGCAATTTTTAACACACTATCCCGGCCTAGATGGCCTTCTGAACAGGGCACGAAAACTGTCAGCTCACTTCCGCCGTTCAAGCGCCGCAGCAGAGCGACTTGCATCGCTCCAGAAGTCTTTCGGCCTGCCGGTTCATCGCCTGAAATGCGATGTGGCGACACGCTGGAATTCAACTCTCCACATGTTACAGCGACTGTGGCAGCACCGCAGAGCCCTGGTGCAATACGTCATGACGTATAGCCTGGGCCAACGAGATGCAGAGGTGGGGCAGATCACCCTGATGGAGTGGTCTCAGATCAAGGACCTATGCACCCTTCTGCACAGTTTCGACATGGCGACGAATATGTTTAGCTCTGACAATGCCATTATCAGCATGACGATTCCAGTCATTTACATGCTAAAGCACACGCTAAACACTATTCGGAGTCAGGGGGTGGGACAACATGAAGGGGAGGAACTACAGGAGGATTCATATGCGCAAGGGACAACAACATCACCAAGGTCCAGACGTTCATCATCACCAACGCAGCAGGCATGGGACCATGGGGGACAGGGATCGACAAGGGCGCATAGTAGCAGGCGAAATGTTGAGCAAGGTGCAGGAGAACATGAAGAAATGGAGGACGAACTGTCCATGGACATGGAAGACTCAGCGGATGAGGGAGACCTTGGTCAAATTTCAGTTGAAAGAGGTTGGGGGGAGATGTCAGAGGAAGAAAGAACGGGTAGCACCTCTATGCCACAAACACAGCGTGGACTTGGTCCGCATGGCTGCGCAAGACACATGAGTGCCTTTTTGTTGCACTACCTCCAACATGACAGTCGTATTGTCAAAATTAGAAGTGATGATGACTACTGGATTGCCACACTATTAGATCCCCGGTACAAGTCCAAATTTTGTGACATAATTCCAGCCATAGAAAGGGACGCACGTATGCAGGAGTATCAGCAGAAGCTGTTACTCGATCTTAGCTCGGCTTTTCCACCAAACAACCGTGCAGGTGCAGGGAGGGAATCTCCCAGTTGTAACTTGACAAACATGGGACGGTCTCGTCATTTTCAACAGTCTACCCGTACCAGTAGGACCGTATCTGGTGCCGGTAACAGCAATTTTATGGAATCTTTTCATAATTTTTTTAGACCCTCTTTTGCAAGGCCACCAGAGACAACAAGTCTGACACATAGTCAACGGCTGGAGAGGATGATACAGGAGTATCTCCAAATGAACATCGATGCCATGACTGTGCAACTGGAGCCTTGCTCCTTTTGGGCTTCAAACCTAGAAAAATGGCCAGAGCTCGCAACTTACGCCTTGGAGATTTTGTCGTGTCCAGCTGCCAGCGTTGTCTCTGAACGTGTATTCAGTGCTGCTGGGTGTGTGCTGACAGATAAGCGCACGCGTCTGTCCAGTGACAATGTGGACAGACTGACGTTCATCAAAATGAACAAGTCATGGATCCAGAAGGAATTTACTACCCCTGTGTCATCCTGGGGAGAGTAAATGCTTGTTGATTTGGAATGTGCTTGATGCAAATCAAAACATCCTGTTTGCAACTAGGGCACAAGTGCTGCCACTGATAAGGTGTCTGTGTGGGGCCCAATTTTTGGAAAAAAGGGAGACTCCGCTTGGAGTAACCCTTGCTTACATTGTTTTTAAAAGAAGCCAAGATGAACAGAGCTGGGATCAGGAAAGACTTTGCTACCTACCCCGGTGTCACCCTGGGGACGGATAAGAATGGCGTATTTTGGAATGTGCTTGATGCAAATCTAGCTGTGAAGTGTACAACTAGGGCACAAGTGCTGCCACTGAATGGGTGGGTGTGTGTGGGGCACAATTTTTGGAAAAAAAGGGAGACTCCGCTTGGAGTAACCCTTGCTTACATTGTTTTTAAAAGAAGCCAAGATGAACAAGTCATGGGTCAGCAAAGACTTTATCTACCTACCCCGGTGTCATCCTGGGGACGGATAAGAATGGCGTATTTTGGAATGTGCTTGATGCAAATGTAGCTGTGAAGTGTACAACTAGGGCACAAGTGCTGCCACTGAATGGGTGGGTGTGTGGGGCCCAATTTTTGGAAAAAAAGGGAGACTCCGCTTGGAGTAACCCTTGCTTGCTGTGTTTTTAAAAGAAGCCAAGATGAACAGAGCTGGGATCAGGAAAGACTTTACTACCTACCCCGGTGTCATCCTGGGGATGGATAAGAATGGCGTATTTTTGAATGTGCTTGATGCAAATCAAAACATCCTGTTTGCAACTAGGGCACAAGTGCTGCCACTGATAAGGTGTCTGTGTGGGGCCCAATTTTTGGAAAAAAGGGAGACTCCGCTTGGAGTAACCCTTGCTTACATTGTTTTTAAAAGAAGCCAAGATGAACAGAGCTGGGATCAGGAAAGACTTTGCTACCTACCCCGGTGTCATCCTGGGGACGGATAAGAATGGCGTATTTTGGAATGTGCTTGATGCAAATCTAGCTGTGAAGTGTACAACTAGGGCACAAGTTCTGCCACTGAATGGGTGGGTGTGTGTGGGGCACAATTTTTGGAAAAAAAGGGAGACTCCGCTTGGAGTAACCCTTGCTTACATTGTTTTTAAAAGAAGCCAAGATGAACAAGTCATGGGTCAGCAAAGACTTTATCTACCTACCCCGGTGTCATCCTGGGGACGGATAAGAATGGCGTATTTTGGAATGTGCTTGATGCAAATCTAGCTGTGAAGTGTACAACTAGGGCACAAGTGCTGCCACTGAATGGGTGGGTGTGTGTGGGGCACAATTTTTGGAAAAAAAGGGAGACTCCGCTTGGAGTAACCCTTGCTTGCTGTGTTTTTAAAAGAAGCCAAGATGAACAGAGCTGGGATCAGGAAAGACTTTGCTACCTACCCCGGTGTCATCCTGGGGACGGATAAGAATGGCGTATTTTTGAATGTGCTTGATGCAAATCAAAACATCCTGTTTGCAACTAGGGCACAAGTGCTGCCACTGATAAGGTGTCTGTGTGGGGCCCAATTTTTGGAAAAAAGGGAGACTCCGCTTGGAGTAACCCTTGCTTACATTGTTTTTAAAAGAAGCCAAGATGAACAGAGCTGGGATCAGGAAAGACTTTGCTACCTACCCCGGTGTCATCCTGGGGACGGATAAGAATGGCGTATTTTGGAATGTGCTTGATGCAAATGTAGCTGTGAAGTGTACAACTAGGGCACAAGTGCTGCCACTGAATGGGTGGGTGTGTGGGGCCCAATTTTTGGAAAAAAAGGGAGACTCCGCTTGGAGTAACCCTTGCTTGCTGTGTTTTTAAAAGAAGCCAAGATGAACAGAGCTGGGATCAGGAAAGACTTTACTACCTACCCCGGTGTCATCCTGGGGACGGATAAGAATGGCGTATTTTTGAATGTGCTTGATGCAAATCAAAACATCCTGTTTGCAACTAGGGCACAAGTGCTGCCACTGATAAGGTGTCTGTGTGGGGCCCAATTTTTGGAAAAAAGGGAGACTCCGCTTGGAGTAACCCTTGTTTACATTGTTTTTAAAAGAAGCCAAGATGAACAGAGCTGGGATCAGGAAAGACTTTGCTACCTACCCCGGTGTCATCCTGGGGACGGATAAGAATGGCGTATTTTGGAATGTGCTTGATGCAAATCTAGCTGTGAAGTGTACAACTAGGGCACAAGTGCTGCCACTGAATGGGTGGGTGTGTGTGGGGCACAATTTTTGGAAAAAAAGGGAGACTCCGCTTGGAGTAACCCTTGCTTACATTGTTTTTAAAAGAAGCCAAGATGAACAAGTCATGGGTCAGCAAAGACTTTATCTACCTACCCCGGTGTCATCCTGGGGACGGATAAGAATGGCGTATTTTGGAATGTGCTTGATGCAAATCTAGCTGTGAAGTGTACAACTAGGGCACAAGTGCTGCCACTGAATGGGTGGGTGTGTGTGGGGCACAATTTTTGGAAAAAAAGGGAGACTCCGCTTGGAGTAACCCTTGCTTGCTGTGTTTTTAAAAGAAGCCAAGATGAACAGAGCTGGGATCAGGAAAGACTTTGCTACCTACCCCGGTGTCATCCTGGGGACGGATAAGAATGGCGTATTTTTGAATGTGCTTGATGCAAATCAAAACATCCTGTTTGCAACTAGGGCACAAGTGCTGCCACTGATAAGGTGTCTGTGTGGGGCCCAATTTTTGGAAAAAAGGGAGACTCCGCTTGGAGTAACCCTTGCTTACATTGTTTTTAAAAGAAGCCAAGATGAACAGAGCTGGGATCAGGAAAGACTTTGCTACCTACCCCGGTGTCATCCTGGGGACGGATAAGAATGGCGTATTTTGGAATGTGCTTGATGCAAATGTAGCTGTGAAGTGTACAACTAGGGCACAAGTGCTGCCACTGAATGGGTGGGTGTGTGGGGCCCAATTTTTGGAAAAAAAGGGAGACTCCGCTTGGAGTAACCCTTGCTTGCTGTGTTTTTAAAAGAAGCCAAGATGAACAGAGCTGGGATCAGGAAAGACTTTACTACCTACCCCGGTGTCATCCTGGGGACGGATAAGAATGGCGTATTTTTGAATGTGCTTGATGCAAATCAAAACATCCTGTTTGCAACTAGGGCACAAGTGCTGCCACTGATAAGGTGTCTGTGTGGGGCCCAATTTTTGGAAAAAAGGGAGACTCCGCTTGGAGTAACCCTTGTTTACATTGTTTTTAAAAGAAGCCAAGATGAACAGAGCTGGGATCAGGAAAGACTTTGCTACCTACCCCGGTGTCATCCTGGGGACGGATAAGAATGGCGTATTTTGGAATGTGCTTGATGCAAATCTAGCTGTGAAGTGTACAACTAGGGCACAAGTGCTGCCACTGAATGGGTGGGTGTGTGTGGGGCACAATTTTTGGAAAAAAAGGGAGACTCCGCTTGGAGTAACCCTTGCTTACATTGTTTTTAAAAGAAGCCAAGATGAACAAGTCATGGGTCAGCAAAGACTTTATCTACCTACCCCGGTGTCATCCTGGGGACGGATAAGAATGGCGTATTTTGGAATGTGCTTGATGCAAATCTAGCTGTGAAGTGTACAACTAGGGCACAAGTGCTGCCACTGAATGGGTGGGTGTGTGTGGGGCACAATTTTTGGAAAAAAAGGGAGACTCCGCTTGGAGTAACCCTTGCTTGCTGTGTTTTTAAAAGAAGCCAAGATGAACAGAGCTGGGATCAGGAAAGACTTTGCTACCTACCCCGGTGTCATCCTGGGGACGGATAAGAATGGCGTATTTTTGAATGTGCTTGATGCAAATCAAAACATCCTGTTTGCAACTAGGGCACAAGTGCTGCCACTGATAAGGTGTCTGTGTGGGGCCCAATTTTTGGAAAAAAGGGAGACTCCGCTTGGAGTAACCCTTGCTTACATTATTTTTAAAAGAAGCCAAGATGAACAGAGCTGGGATCAGGAAAGACTTTGCTACCTACCCCGGTGTCATCCTGGGGACGGATAAGAATGGCGTATTTTGGAATGTGCTTGATGCAAATCAAAACATCCTGTTTGCAACTAGGGCACAAGTGCTGCCACTGATAAGGTGTCTGTGTGGGGCCCAATTTTTGGAAAAAAGGGAGACTCCGCTTGGAGTAACCCTTGCTTACATTGTTTTTAAAAGAAGCCAAGATGAACAGAGCTGGGATCAGGAAAGACTTTGCTACCTACCCCGGTGTCATCCTGGGGACGGATAAGAATGGCGTATTTTGGAATGTGCTTGATGCAAATGTAGCTGTGAAGTGTACAACTAGGGCACAAGTGCTGCCACTGAATGGGTGGGTGTGTGGGGCCCAATTTTTGGAAAAAAAGGGAGACTCCGCTTGGAGTAACCCTTGCTTGCTGTGTTTTTAAAAGAAGCCAAGATGAACAGAGCTGGGATCAGGAAAGACTTTGCTACCTACCCCGGTGTCATCCTGGGGACGGATAAGAATGGCGTATTTTTGAATGTGCTTGATGCAAATCAAAACATCCTGTTTGCAACTAGGGCCCAAGTGCTGCCACTGATGGGGTGGGTGTCTGTGTGGCCCAATTTTTGGAAAAAAGGGAGACTCCGCTTGGAGTAACCCTTGCTTGCTGTGTTTTTAAAAGAAGCCAAGATGAACAGAGCTGGGATCAGGAAAGACTTTGCTACCTACCCCGGTGTCATGCTGGGGACGGTTAATTATGGCGTATTTTGGAATGTGCTTGATGCAAATCTAGCTGTGAAGTGTACAACAAGGGCACAAGTGCTGCCACTGAATGGGTGGGTGTGTGTGGGGCCCAATTTTTGGAAAAAAAGGGAGACTCCGCTTGGAGTAACCCTTGCTTACATTGTTTTTAAAAGAAGCCAAGATGAACAAGTCATGGGTCAGCAAAGACTTTATCTACCTACCCCGGTGTCATCCTGGGGACGGATAAGAATGGCGTATTTTGGAATGTGCTTGATGCAAATCTAGCTGTGAAGTGTACAACTAGGGCACAAGTGCTGCCACTGAATGGGTGGGTGTGTGTGGGGCACAATTTTTGGAAAAAAAGGGAGACTCCGCTTGGAGTAACCCTTGCTTGCTGTGTTTTTAAAAGAAGCCAAGATGAACAGAGCTGGGATCAGGAAAGACTTTGCTACCTACCCCGGTGTCATCCTGGGGACGGATAAGAATGGCGTATTTTTGAATGTGCTTGATGCAAATCAAAACATCCTGTTTGCAACTAGGGCCCAAGTGCTGCCACTGATGGGGTGGGTGTCTGTGTGGCCCAATTTTTGGAAAAAAGGGAGACTCCGCTTGGAGTAACCCTTGCTTGCTGTGTTTTTAAAAGAAGCCAAGATGAACAGAGCTGGGATCAGGAAAGACTTTGCTACCTACCCCGGTGTCATGCTGGGGACGGTTAATTATGGCGTATTTTGGAATGTGCTTGATGCAAATCTAGCTGTGAAGTGTACAACAAGGGCACAAGTGCTGCCACTGAATGGGTGGGTGTGTGTGGGGCCCAATTTTTGGAAAAAAAGGGAGACTCCGCTTGGAGTAACCCTTGCTTACATTGTTTTTAAAAGAAGCCAAGATGAACAAGTCATGGGTCAGCAAAGACTTTATCTACCTACCCCGGTGTCATCCTGGGGACGGATAAGAATGGCGTATTTTGGAATGTGCTTGATGCAAATCTAGCTGTGAAGTGTACAACTAGGGCACAAGTGCTGCCACTGAATGGGTGGGTGTGTGTGGGGCACAATTTTTGGAAAAAAGGGAGACTCCGCTTGGAGTAACCCTTGCTTGCTGTGTTTTTAAAAGAAGCCAAGATGAACAGAGCTGGGATCAGGAAAGACTTTGCTACCTACCCCGGTGTCATCCTGGGGACGGATAAGAATGGCGTATTTTTGAATGTGCTTGCTGCAAATCTAGCTGTGAATTGTACAACTGGGGCCCAACTGCTGCCACTGAATGGGTGGGTGGGTGTGGGGCCCAATTTTTGGAAAAAAAAGGGAGACTATGCTTGGAGTCACCTTGCGGTGTTTTACATGATTTTAGAATGGCGTGCCATGCCTATATCTGTGTGTCCTCCTCTTTTTCCTTGTCCAGCTGTTTTGTTTTCGCATGAGTATATGTCCTTGTCACTTTCCAATGTGTTTGAGTTGTTTGTCACCTTTTGGACACCTTTGAGGGTGTTTTCTAGGTGTTTTACTGTGTTTGTGATTGCCTGCCATTGTTTCCTATTGGCTCGAGTTCGGTTCGTCGAACGTTCGACGAGCCGAACTCGAACGGGAGGTCCGTTCGGCGAACCGACCTCGAGCCGAACCAGGACCGGTTCGCTCATCTCTACTGTTTAGCCATAATGACCATCGTTACGTTGGGAGGAAAGAGGGAGAAGCTTTGAAGCCTAAGAACACCAGCGCAACTTTGAAACATGGGGGTGGCAGCATCATGTTGTGGGGTTATTTTGCTACAGGAAGGACTGGTACACTTTACAAAATTGATGTCATCCTGAGGAAAGAAGATTATGTGGCAATACTGAATCAACATCTTAAGACATCAGCCAGGAACTTAAAGTTTGGGTGGAAATGGGTCTTACAAATGGACAATGACCCAAAGTATACTGCCAAACTGGTTACAAAGTGGCTTAAGGATATCAAAGTCAATGTTTTGGAGTGGCCATCACAAAGCACTGATCTCAATCCTATTGAAAATATATGAGTAAAGCTGAAAAGGCAGGTGTGAGCAAGGTGATCTACAAACATGGCTCAGTTACACCAGTTTTGGCAGGAGGAATGAGCCCAAATTCCTACCAACTATTGTGAGAAGCTTTTGGAAGGATATCCAAAATGTTTGACCCAAGTCCACAGTTTAAGGGCAATGGTACCAAATACTAATGAAATGTATGCAAACTTTTAATTTTGCATAAAGTAATAAAAATGCCTTAAAACATTCTCTTTCCTTATTCTAGTAAATAGGTGCTGGAAAGAGAAATTGTGAAAAATAGGGTCTTATCCAATAAAAATCAAAGGAGAAAAAAATCTGAAAGGCTCAGCTTGTGGGGTTGTACAAGTCACAACCATCATAAAACGTCTAAAGTGGGCTTTACACGCTACTAGATCGCTACAGCGATCTCGTTGGAGTCATGGATTTTGTAACGCTCATCCAGCCGCTGTAGCGATCTCGTTGTGTGTGACTCCTAGGAGCGATTTTGGATCGTTGCAAAAACATGGGGGGCCATTCTCAAATATCGCTGCTGTAGCGTGGGCGAAGTTGATCTTCATGCCTGCGGCAGCACACATTGCTACGTGTGACGCCGCAGGAACGAGGAACCTCTCCTAACCTGTCACACGCCAGCAATGAGGAAGGAAGGAGGTGGGTGGGATGTTCGTCCCGCTCATCTCCGCCCCTCCGCTTTGATTGGCCGGCCGCTTAGTGACGTTGCGGTGATGTCGCTGTGATGCTGAATTTCCCTCCCCCTTGAGGGAGGGATTGTTCGGCAGTCACAGCGACGCCGCCGACCAGGTAAGTGCGTGTGACACTGCCATAGCAATAATGTTCGCTGCGGCAGCAATCACCAAATATCGGCATAACGATAGGGGCAGGTGCTATCACGCTCGCAGTTGCAGTGTGTAAAGCCTGCTTAAGGCCGCTGCAGAACCCATGTGGAGATACAAACAATAGATGGAAGAAAAGGGTTAATTGCCTGCATCACCAAACCAGTCTAAATGATGTACATAAAATATGATTTATTGGTCAACGTGTTTCAAAGCCCTCAGAGGCTTCTTCATCAGGACCTAGCTTTGAAACGCATTGGCCAATAAATCATATTTTAACTACATCATTTGGACTGGTTTGGCAGCGCAGGAGATTAACCCTTTTGCTTCCTTCCATTTTTTGTCTCTCATTATTCTGGCATTTGGCAAATGTAAATAATTTTGATAATCCTAATTGACCTAAAACAAGAAATGTTTACTCTGATTTCATGTCAGATAGTGAGAAAAACATGCATATGTGTCTTTTTGGATAGTGTATGTAAACCTCTGGTTTCAACTTTACTTATCGAGTCTCCACGTGGCTGCAGCTCTACTTTCGGGTCCGCTCATACATATTTACTGCTTCCCCTTCCACAGGAATCTCTGAATGGCTGTCATTCGAACACACCCCCACTCTCTAATACAGCGTCTGTGATTGGTTGGAAACACAAACATTGTCTATGTCCTTATATTGGTAATAAATATATAAATTTATTTATTTTACACCAGCAATATAATGCTCTCAGCGAGGTTGGGGGTGTGGTCTGACTGCAGCCAATCAGAGACGCAGGTGGGCAGGGAAAGCAGTGAATAGGTATGAGGGATAATTATCAGCCCTGGAAGTAGCGATGCAGCCACAGGGAGACTCGGTAAGTATGTACTGCTTTGACCTTTTTGCTTCCATTTTGTTCAAAGTGGTCAATCACTTGATATGGCTGTGATGGGCGGGGAGAGGATGTTTTTTCCAATCCGAAATTTACCGATCTTTGGCAAGACCACTGACTTTTGCTGTAAAAGTTTGGATGGCCGATCCGGCCAAAGATTGTACAATTTTAACATGTTCCGATCTTTGCCTATCTCCTGCACATCTCCTGATGTGAATACTAGCTGGACTTTTTCCCTACAGCACCAATAATAGACCTTTTATATCATAGGCGATTGCAATATATTTAAATGCACATTGTCAATACAAGTAAAAAGTTGACAATTATGTCATCCAGAGCTCCTGTGCGCAGTTTAATCTTACAATCATGTTTTACTCCTTTCCAGTGCACCAAATCTATTTGTTGTCTTCTAAAGCCTCCATGATATTAAGTTGTTGAGCGAACTATCTGTTATTGATGGGTTAAGTCTACAGTCAAATGTCTATTGGCGCCCCAGACAATGTTAAGTCGACAGAAATATCAGTCCTGCATGTTCAATTTTGGACTGCTAATGCTATTGTCTCTAGGACACAAGCTGCTAGCACAGAAATCTTGAAACAGCTCTATCATAGTGAAAAAAGAACCACTTAGCCAAACTATCACTGCTGTATGGAAGAGCCAGCCAATAGCCATCTATGGTACATTGTGAGCTTTAAGGAAGAGAATCTGATATCATAAATCCTGGCAGGATAAATGGCTGACATGTTTCTGTAATATTCCAATGTTTTATAAAATTGGAATTATCCTTTAAGGCTTCTAGACATACTATGAATAGGGATGAGAGAACCTGAACTGTAAAGTTCGGAGTTGAACACTAGGTGTCCAGATCCCGGACCCAAACACATGGTGTTTTCATGCATTCTTTTGCCAGAAGATGCAGATTTGGGGAACTTTAGTGTATAAATTTCAGCACCAAATCTGCATCTCCTGGCAAAAACAAATGTAGTTTAGGTATGATTTCTGCCAGGAAATGCAGATTTTGTGTAGAAATGTCTGTACCAGATTTCTGCACTGAATTTGCATCTCCTGGCAGAAAACCACACTAAAAAAGCATCAAAACTGCATTTTTCGTGTACTTTTCTGCAAGAAGATGCAAATTTGGTGTTGGAATTTATACACCAAATTTCTGCACCAAATCTGCATCTCCTGGCAAAAAAACTGCATCAAAACAGCATTGCGCTTTAACAATGTTTCAGGAGATGCATCTCTTAGCAAAAAAATATGGTTTTCTGTCAGGAGATGGAGGTCTCATTGAGATCAATAAGTTCACCTGAGGTGAGTTTACCTGCAGTCACAGGTAGGGTACAGTGAGAACCCCCAGCTGTGACCACAGCTAAACTCAGTGATGTGACCGCTCACAGCTGCGGCTCAGTCAGTGTCTGCCTGAAGCCTCAGCAGGTGATTATGTTCTCTAGTGTGCCCGCACTTTGACTTCAGTATGTAGCAGTGCCAGGATCGTCGTGGAACGTCATGGTGGTGATTACATCAGACTTTAGTATTTGTGGCTTAATGAATTGAGGAAAGAGGGTGTGTGTGTGTTTTTTTTTAAATAAAGTATGTTTCTGTTTGTTTTATGTTCATTTTTACTTACAGGGTTAGTAAAGGGGGTCTCATAGAACCCTAGCCCTTACTGATCCAGGGTTTAGCAGCAGCTATGATTTTTGACAACTCACAGCTGTCATTAACCCCTTATGTTACCCTGATTGCCATTGCACCAGGGAAAAAGGGATGAGCTGGAAAAAGTGCCAGAATTGTTGCATCTAATGGATGCAACAATTCTGGTCTGATGATGGATGCTATTTTTAGGCTGGGGGGGAACTATAGGCCTAGCCAGCCTGATAATACCAATCCTCAGCTGGCTGTGGGCTTTATCTTGGCTGAGTATCAAACTTAGGGGGACCGCATGTCATTTTTTAAAATCAATTATTTAAATAATTTTAAAAAAGCCATATGGGGCCCCTCGAATTTTGACACAAAGCCAAGATAATGCGCATGGCTGGGAGCTGCAGCCTGTGGCCAACTGCTTTATCTGTGCTGGGTAACAAAATGCAGGGGACCCTGCACCATTTTTATAATTAATTTATTTTTACACCACTATAGGGACAGACAGCGTGTGTGATTCCAACCTATCACAGATGCTGTAACAGACGGTGAGAGCACGGTCTCACTGCAACCAATCACAGATGCTGAGAGCATAGGCGTACACAGCGAGTGGCAGGGGGGGGCAGCTGCCCTCCCCGAGAAGCAGGGGCACAGTGTAGTAAGCTGCTATATCTGCAGTCACCGGCACCGGCGCGCTGCTCAGCACTGTGTGCATGCCGGGCAAACTAGCTGCAGCAGAAGGCAGCGCGCTGTGATGTGCCAGCTCTGCTGTGTACCCGGCATGCACACAGTGCAGAGGAGTGCGCCAGTGACTGCAGCTTCCTCCTTCTTCCTATTCAAATATATTTGCGTCTTTCAGACGTAAATACATTTGAACAGTGCGCGGGGACTGGGCCCCTCCCCCGACGTGCAGCAACGTGATGAGATCGGCATATTGCTGATGTCATCACAGTGCTGTGGGCGCCGGGACACAGGAGACATCAGGATCAGGAAGCGGTAAGCGCTCCATGGAGGAGCCGAAGATGAAAGGTTTAATTAATGGAGATGTGTGGGGAGGGGCTGAGGACATATAACGAGAAACATTTGTGAAGGAGACACAGCTTTGTGACAGGCAGAGGGGGAGTACTGTATTCTGAGGAAGGGGGGGAGGCAGGAGTGTGTAGTGATGGGGTAGTGTAATTTGTGTGTGCAGGGGGTGATGGAGGGGTGCAATGTATTATGTCTGGGGAGGGGGTAATGAAGGGTGCATTGTATTGTATGTGGGGGGGAGGGGTAATGGAGGGTGCATTGTTTTGTGTGTGTGTAGGAGATGATGGGGGGTGCATTGTATTGTCTGTGTGTAGAAGGTGATGAGGGAGTGCATTGTGTGTGTGTGTAGGGGGTGATGGAAGGTGCATTGTGTGTGTGTGTGTGTAGGGGGTGATGGGGGGTGCATTGGGTGTGTGTGTGTAGGGAGTAATGGGGGGTGCATTGTGTGTGTATGTGTGTGTGTGTGTGTAGTAATGGGGGGGTGCATTGTGTGTGCGTGTGTGGAGTAATGGGGGGTACATTGTGTGTGTGTGTATGGAGTAATGGGGGGTGCATTGTGTGTGTGTGTTTGTGTGGGGAGTAATGGGGGGTGCATTGTGTGTGTGTGTGTGTGTTGTGTAGTGGGTGATGGGGGGATGTATTGTATTGTGTGGGGGGGTGAGGGGTAATGGAGCGTGCATTGTAGTGTGTGTGTGTGTGTGGGTAATCGGGGTGAATTGTAGTGTGTGTATGTGTGTGTGTGTGGAGGGGCGCAGAGTCATTAATCGAGCTATGATTACATTTAAGGCTATGTGCACACGCTGCGTTTTTTTGATGCTGCATTTCTGGCCGCTAAAAACGCACCCGCAGCAAAAAGCAGCAAAAAAGGCATGCGTTTTTGCCGCGTTTTTGTGCGTTTTTGGCTGCGTTTTGCTGCGTTTTTGATCTCTGCATTTTGCTGCGTTTTTCCAATGCATTGCATGGGGGGAAAACGCCGAAAAACGCAGGAAAGAATTGACATGTCATGATATTTTTTTTAGTCCTTGCTGGTTCGGTGAACCTGAATATACACAGTTTTGCTCATCACAAACCATGAACAAAATCTACAATGATATATTTCTGTTACCTGTTAAAACATGGCATATACATTGTTAGACAAATCTAGTTTAGACACACTTCTATAAATAGACTCTCAGTTGCTTACATGGAGACATGTTCCTTGAGTTCCTGTCTTGTGCTTACTGTACATTACTTTGCAAGCACTTATTGGATATTAATGCCTCAAATCATAAATGAGTTCATTTAAATGGATGGTAATGGATTTGCCAGGAAAGAGCATGATTGTACACCCTACTCCTCGATGCTCAAAAGAGACTCACATTTTACATTTAAAAGAAGACCTGAACATACGTAATGCACTGTAACTTCAAAGAAGTATTTCAGCAGAATTTCACCCCCTCCACCTACAAAAACAAAATTATTAATAAACACATGCAGTACTTGCAAAGACAAGTCAGGCAATATTTTTTGCATGAAAGTCTACTACTCTGTTACTGAGAAATCTCCATTTTAATCAGTATACAAATGATGCTGAAGTGCTCTGGACCATTGGAGCTCTTCCCGAGCTTCTGTCACTCCAGCTCTATTAACAATTTAGTGCTGCCTCCTCCTGCTTGACTGGCAGCTTTTTTGTTGTGTAACTGCAAGCAAAGGAGCTGTGAGTAGTGATGAGCGAGTGTAATCATTGCTATTCGCTACTCACACGGATAGTATAGTATTTGGGTTACTCATTACATTGTGAGTTTTTGTGTACTCGCCTCACAATATTCGTATGTCTCACCCAGCAGGTTTGGTGCCTAATTTTCAGCCATTAAACATGCTGGACTTCTTAACCAATCACAGTAATGCTGCAGCCATCTTTGTTGTGGTATTACTGTGATTGGTTGGCCGCGCAGTGTGATAGGGTCTATAAAACTCTTTCACCACCATATTGCGAGTCTGGAAAGAGAGAGAGAGATTGATTTTGTTGACATAATTTCCAGGCTCTCCCCATTCAGTTCATCACTTTCCCATCCATTTTAGCCTTTTCCTCAGACCCTCCGACCTCTTTGTTGTGTCAAGCATAAAATTACATTTCCCATTGACTTGCATTGTACTCGCTATTCAGAACGAATATGTGAGTATTACAAAGTACTCATTACGAAAATAGCAATTATGAATATTTCGGTACTCACCCATCTCTAGCTGTGAGTCAAGCATGATGAGGCAGCAGTGGAATATAGCTGGAGTGACATAGACTTTTAGAAGTGCTTTTATGGTCTAATGCTCTTCAGCCTTATTTGCATATTGATTAAATTGCAGATTTCTTACCACTAGAGGACCATACTGTCTACCTAAAGGTATGGCTGGATCTCCTGCTGACAGATTCACTTTAACCACTTGAATACTATTATATTGATACTATCTACATATATTAAAATGCTTTTATTTAAACTGCTACAAAAGTTAATCTAAATTAGAGATTCTCTTTAATGTTGACATCACATTACTTCATCAGAATGGTTGGAAGTTGACTATTTTGTGACCACCAGTTGATTGTGTAAAAAAAAAAAAAAAAAGAAAGAAAGAAAAAACCCCCCCGTTTTTATAGTCGATGACTCCTGTAGGTTGGACCACAAATCCAGCCCACATTGTTTCTACTCTACATAGGGTAGAATCTACTCACACTTTCATTCAGGGGCTTCTTTAGAGTTTTACTAAATTTTATCATATAAATGAAGGAAAAAATGGTCTGGCAGATAATTTTTAAAGTACTTATATCCATGGACCCTATGAAAGTCAAGGCTTGGGATGCATTTGCCCCTATTCATTGAAAAATGTATTCACCATACCAGAATTTTTTTAATTTTTGTCTTGTATGCCCAATCTTTGCAGCTGTACATGGATTTATACAAACTAATTTCCTCAAAGCCTAACAAAATGAAAAAAGGAAAAAAATACATAAATCTCCCAATTGTTTACGTATTCACATTCTCAATCACATCTTTCAAATACTGATAAATGTGTATAAAGAAACTTCACAAAACCATAAATTCTTTGGTAATAAGCCAGCACCTTGCTGCATTTCATATTATCAGGAAATAGTTAAAAACACGAAAATCATTATTTTTCTTACACTAAGGCATTCTGACTGCAGGTGTAGCTTTCTTTGACTAATTATTAGAATACCAAATTTGGATCATTTAAGCCATCCAAAGTATTATATGTGCAAGGCCTAAAAGTGGCCCCTTCTTTAGTTTAGTTTCCAGAATTCTTTGGGAAAAAAATCTGGATTCTTGGCAACTATATGATTGTACAATCCTTACATATATTCCTCATAAACCATAGGCTGAAATAAAATTATGAATGAGCATTTTGCTTCTTGGTAATATTTATCTTGTGGTTCGTAAATGCAAAAGCTATTAAGCCCAGAAATGCTGGCAGATGGGAACCTACAGTGATCTATCGGTACAAGCAGCCATTTGCAAATTTTGTTGCATATCTTCATCATGCAAAAGAGCAATTTCTCGAGGAGGCCGCTGAAAGCTTATATTGCACTATTAATTTTCCTCCGACTGTAAACAATTTAGAGCTGCCAAGCAGCAAGCACAATATAGAAGAAGATAAAGTTATATGTAAAACATTTGGAGGCTGAAGTTATGAAAAAATAATTTATAACGGAATAAGCCAAAGGGACTTAAATTAATTAAAGCCCATGCATGCTCATAAAATGGCGCTAAACACATTTATAGGTTTTCAGATGCAGAGAAGGCATTGAGTTACCTAAGGGTCTGAATCTAAATGTAATGAAAGTTAGTGGATAGATAAGTGGTAATCTTTTTCGGCTGACAATCGCCAAGGCTTAGATAAGTAATGACATTTTAGAATGTGCCTCTCTTAGTGCGGAAGTGTTTTTAGATTAAGCTATGCATTAGACTGGATATAATCAGATGGCATCATCAATTTATTCTCTGAGAACTGACAGAGCCTAGCCAATCAGAAATTGTACAGCAGCCATACTGCAACTCCCATGGTGCATAGCAAACTGATAACATGACAATGGTGACAAAATAACTGTGCCTTCAACTTAATCTTACCTTCCATTATGATGTGTATCATTTTTGACATTTGAAGGAAAGTGTTACTTCCATACATCAAAGCTGTAATGGAGGGTTATAAAGGTTATTTTGTATGTCCGAACATGACTTGCATGTTGGAATGTCCAGAATGGAAATATAAATAATTTTTGTTGACCTTATCATTCTTTAACCATCAAAGAATACCTAAAGCTGACAAAATCTAATATATACATTAGAGGTTGAAGCTCGGAGGCAATGATCTTAAACTTAGAGAAAGGGAGAAAAGGGCAGTTGGGATACAAAACAAGATATAAAGTATGCACCCTTTCTGAGTTATCGTGACCTTTTTTTCACATTAAATCTATACTTGGTGACAAATTTTGGTAGCCATTACAGAGCTCAGAATGGATATCACCTTTTACAAATTCATATTTTTTCTCCACAGCAATATAGATTTATACTTCCTTTAAGGAAAGGACAACAACTCTGTGTCCATTAATAACTGCCATTGATGCATATGTAAGGTGTGATATCATCCTCAACATATACAAAAAATATTAAGTCATCATTTTTTTCGTGCAAATATGTCCTAATTTTTTTACATATTTCTAGTTATTTGAATTTTTTGGCTTATATAGTATGCCAAATGAGCATTGAGTTAAATAATAAAGTTCTACATGCCTACAGCAACAACTAGGGGGAGCTTAGAAACTTACTGTATATTGTTTTTTGTTAGCGATTTCAAGAATGCAGTAAGATGCACATAGTAGTAATTACAGGTAAACAAATTTATATCACTTTTGACTGTACAAGGAATTCTGCATCAAATAGAAAAATTAGATCATCTACTCCCCATTAGGGCAAAAAGCAGCAGTCTTCTAAGCTCCCTATGGTAGGTGTATCTAGAATGTTATTATTTATCAACTTTTTGCATTAAAACTGTAATCTGAATTTCAGGTAGTCTGTTTTGGAGCAGAAGGGTGTTGAACATATGAATATAATTTGCATTCGAAAAATGTCAGGATAACTTCTATTTTTTTGATAAAAACATACACTCAATCTGCATGTATGAGTTCAGTGTTCTGTCTCATTTACTGATTCTTATTTCTGATGTCACCCATTCAGACACATAGTAGGACAGCCCATTGGACTCTTAAGCCAAAAATGTCCAGAGTTTTAGATCTACTGTATGAAATATTAATTATAGGGCATCGTTCCCCACAAAAGTATATGGCAATCTGTCTTGCTTCTCCAGCTTTAGAATCTATTTCTGATGGCACACTTTCAGGTGCTTAATAGGATCGCCTACTGGACTCCTGAGCCAGAAATGTGCAGAGTTTGAGATCTACAGTATGAAATACAAGTTATAGGGCATCTTTCCCCACAAAATTGTTAATCAATATGCTCAGCTTCTCCAGCATTATAGCCTATATGTGATGCCACCCTTTCATTCTCATAGTAGGACCAGCCACTGGACTCAAAAGCTAGAAATGTGCAGCATTTTAGGTCCACAGTATTAAATACAAGTTATAGGGCATCTTTCCCCACAGAATTATATAGCAATCCGCTCAGCTACTCCAGCTTTATTACCTACTCCATGCTGAATACATTTTCAAAGTTAAAGGTTATATTTTTTACTCCAAGGTGATTGGAAACTCTGTAACAATATAACAATATATCAAAAAAGTAATAAACAAAGGTGCATTGATATGCTTATGACACAGTGTCATTTTTCATTATCTGCAAAGCTAATGTATCTCGTCCTAAAATATCGTGTCCCAAATAGAATAATTATACAGGACAAACCCGAATATAATGAAATGGACATACCCAAACAATGGTGCGATTTACCATTCTTACAACACTGACACAGCTTATACATTATGGATGGAAAGCATCCGCATAGAGTATAATCCTCCTACAGAAACATCATTGTAGGCATAGAGGGAACTTTTCATAAATTGACACCAGTCATAGTGTAGGAAAAATAAATTGTTTTTAATTTTAAGATAAAGCAGCAAGTGAATAAATAACAAGCAGCTTCCACTGGATATTACATTACTGAGTTATTTCAGATAAAGGTCTACAGTCTATCCGAGCACAGTGAATCTTAAAGTTTTAACATATGACTGATTATAACATAAACATGATTTCTTATGCAGCTGCTAAAAATAATCATGTTTTGCTCCACATCTAATTTTCCCCAAATGTGCTTACATTTCAGATTAGATACCTGCTTGATTGATGGTATTGATCTGAATAAATCATGTTTTCCTTGTATTCACACAGATGTTTTTCTGTTTACTGGCTCACAGTAGGATAAGGAGCAAGTATAATATATTGCGGCCTCCAGAAAAAAAACTATATTGTAAAATGTATTGAAATCTCAGAAGAGTTATATAGGAAAGGGGAGGTTGTGCTAGGATTTAAGGAAACTTATATTTTCTCAATTTAAATAATAATTTTATCTAAAATTACAGAAAAAGGTGTTAAAGTATTCTTATATTTTGCAATTAAGTGTAGTTTTCTGTGCAATAATTATATAAAGCAAAATGAAAACTTATGGATGCCACTATACGCAACATTTCTCGGCCACTCGTCATTCTCTCTGCTGGTCTGATTTGGATAAAATCACTAGAGTTATCACATTAAATTTTGGTGACAATAACGTGACTATATTAAAGACCTACAAAAGTCCGCACAGTACAATATAAAAACTGTTGAATTGCATCCATCTCCTTTGGTAAACCCTGCCCTGGTCTTGGGTGGAGCTGGCTGTTCTCCATTGATGACTGACGATCTGAATTTTGCTAAAAAAGGTATGTCTTAGTGTGATCTGCTTTGTGAAAATAATTTTACCATTCAAGTTATTTGGTAAGTGTAAAATATGGCACACTGCTGACATCTATTTTCTTTTTGGTTGCTAAAATAAGCTTGGGAAATCACAAACAATTTTTTTAAATGGAAAAGTAATGGATGATAATTAATGATGAGCAATCACCAAAGTGCTCGTTACTTGAATTGAGCAGGTCTGACACTTGGGCCTGCTTAATTCAAATTACGAGTATTATGAAAGTCTATGGGGAACTTGAGTATTTTTCTGGAAGACCCCTCTAAAGGTCTGGTGAGACCAAGGAAATGCATGAGAAAGATTCCTGGATGCATCTATAATTAGAAAACAAGGGTATGGTCCCCCCATTTTTGATACCCAGCCACGTTATAGCAGGTTATCAAAAATAGAGGAGACCCCATACCATTTTTTAAAATTATTTATTAAAAAATAAATAATTTAAAACAATGGTGTGGGCTCCATCCAGTTTTGATAATCAGCCACGGTAAAGTAGCCAACTTAATGCTGGCATTGTCAGGCTTGGAAGGACCATGGTTATTTGGACCTTCCCAGTCTAAAAATATCCACCTACATCCGCCCCGGAATTGGCACATCCATTAGATGCACAAATTCTGCTGATTCATTCCAGTTCTTTCCAACTGCCTTGGTGTGGTGGCAATAAGAGTAATATTTTAATGGGGTTGATATCAGCTGTTTAATGTCAACTGGCATCAAGACTAGGGATTAGTAATGGATAGGAATCTATCAGACACCCACATTACTAACCCAGTAACTGTAAAGTAAAAAAAAACATGCACGGGAGTAAAAATAAATTAATAAATGTATTAATTAATAAAATATATTAATTTAGATTTATTTCCCTTATTTATATAGCACCTTTAAATTCCCAACAGATTTTAGACTCCATCACCATTACTGTTCCCATGGAGGCTACCGATCTAAGTTCCCTATCAGTAAGTCTTTGGACTTTTCATGACATGACATCCGCTTTGCTTGAACTGTTAAATACAATACATTTTCTGCACAAATATGTTAAAAAAAATGCAGCATTTCCGCTGTGTGTGAACACTGCCTGAGGCCACTTTTCTAACCGCTGTTGAATTTTTCATTAATTGCTTGTAAACTAATCACTGTGCTTTACAGGAAACATCTGTTTTACCTGCAAACTGTGTGGCCATAACTAGCTGTGGGATATTTACAGGTGAAACATCTAAAATAAACCAAATAAATGTTCACAAATAGCCTAATAGCGGCAACCTATTTGGCGAATATGGGCGTTGCCGAATATTTGCGGTATTCGATAATCCCTAGTGATTACCATTTATTTCTATTCAATAAGCTGTAGTTTTAACAATACAAAAAACTGCAACAATTTTTCTCACTAAAGCTACAGAACATACAATGAGGAGGTTCTGATGCAATGGTGCACCTACCCCAGTGATAGTCTAAGATTTGTCTCTTCAATATGGCTTTCTTCACTGTTCAATATATTACAAGTATTTCTCATTAGGATTTTTGCTTCAGTCCATATTCTTGACTATCAGTGATATCTGTGCTCACAGATGTTGCACAGCTGGATATAAAATCTGTCTCCTCACCAAGAAATCATTCCCATGAAGTAGTGCATGTTATGATCTGTCTGTATGCTCTTCACTTCTTCCTCCTTTATCTCTATCTATAGCTTATGCTGACAGAGATGTGGGTGTCTGGAGTATCTAAGGTTCTAACAAGAAGATAATCTTGACATTTTGACAGTCCTTTAAGCTTCTCCAAGTGCTACAGTCCCTGCATCTCCTATTCTCTGAGTGATGTATGCAGAGAGCTCGTCTCGTCATACGGCTACAAGTTCCTGCTACATCGCTAGCCACTGGTATCACATGACACAGATCTTAAATTTCTTTTTCTTTTTCCTCAGTCTTAAACTAGAGTATATTTGTAATAATCCCTAGATCTTGTACTTTAGAGATGAAACAGCATGTTGGAATGCCAAATGCTGGGGATGAGAATAATATAGCATCACTAGAATTGCCGCAAACGTCCTGGTTGGCTGACTGGCGGAGACTTTTAGCTTGGAGTTGGCTATTTGCAAATCATACACATTGGATTTTTTTTATAATTTTCTTTACAAATTTTAATATCTATTTCTTAATTCATAAATGGAAAAGAAAACAACACATCAACATTTTGGTGATAGATATTTTTTATATTCTAAGAAACATTTTGCCTAATAACTACTTTTCGTTATTTCATCCAGTTTTTTTCTGTTTAAAGATACTAGTAGGAAATCTAGCTATATTGATTTTTTGATTAATTACTTTCCCAGAAATCACAAGTGATTGTTAGTTTTCTGCAAAACTTATTATTAGCCGACAACCTATATAGTTACTTTTGTTTTGTTTTCTTTAAGGTTCAAGGTAGACTTAAGTCCATTGAGTTCAACCCATGACCTTGACTTATTTCTTCAACCTGCCTTATTCTTTGCCCAAAAAGTGCAGAATTAGTCTAATATATACATGGAAAACTGCACATAAAGTTCAAAATGCAGCACTCCCCAAGGAAAATTGCAACAATCTCTGATTTTTAGCCAAGTGAGAAATACATATGGTCATGTGACTATTTGTATATAACGCTTTAGCTCATCCCAAGCCTTGACCACATAATCACTAAAACAATAAAGTAATGTATAAGTAAATGCAGTACATGAAAAACAAAAAAAAATATCAATAAAATAAGAGCCTAAAATCATGTCAATTTGTATGGAAGGATTGTATAGCAACTAATAAACATATTTTAGATCCAGAAAGAGGATTACCTAGTATATAACAAATAGGAAAAGGAATTAATGTTTAGATAGATAGATAGATAGATACTAATAGATTGTACATTGTCCAAAAGATATCAATTAGAATAAAGAGGAAATGTTTAAATTAATTGCAGGAAAATATACTCAGTAGTAGTAAAGAGCAAAGGTATGTAAAAAGTATCCAGACTGTTGGTAAATGGAAAGACAATTATCACATTATTGGGGTTTATCACAACAATGAGGGGATATATAGAAATGTACAGTACATAAGAAAAATGCCAAATGTAGTATTGCAGGTTTAAATGAGAAAGTGAATGATAAATATGTAAAAAAGGGAAAGTATGAAAAAATGATTAAATAATGTGTCAAAAGAAAGAGAAAGAAAAATAATTAAAAATGCATCACTATAAAATTGACTTAGAAAATTTAAAAATCTAGGAAACAAGAGATGAGACAGGACACAGTGTTTTGCAGTGCTGCAGCTCCTCAGAGCAAATCATAAGATGTATTTTGGCTGTATGAGAGGTCTCTTACTTGGATCTAAGGGGTAATGTTTTTCATTGTGGAAAGTGACATGCCTGACATGCCAGTGTAAAGAAACTTAAAAGCCATGAAATGCTTCTATGAGAAACTAAATATGCAAAAGGACTCTTCAGAGAGGAAGATGACTTCAACTCTAGTTTCATCTACTGGAAGTAGCACTCCTATTAGTTAATATCCATCCTTCAATGAGTCTTGCCTTATGACTTAGGATAAAAGGATCTCAAAATTTGTAGTGTAGGGATTTTTTTTAAAAAAAAATACCTATGTCAGCCCTAACTAGGTGGGAGAGATTTTTAAAAAAAATCTCTAAACAACAATTTTTAAGACCCAGACACAATAGCACATTGCCCTCTCTTAATTGTTATTATTGTACTAATGTCATCAAAGGAGATATCTTCACGACTTTCATTTTGGCAATTTTATACTAATTCTAAAATTTAATTTGAGAAAAAGTAACTTAATGACTTTATCATACTAATCCAAGTTTCATCCTATACATCACTCAAATAATATTCCCAATAAGCTCTGGAAAAATCCATTAATATATTTGCATAATTATTATCAGTTTACCTTACATATATTACAAGAACAAAACAAATGAAAAACATTCAGATTCAGAGATCAGGCAACATAATACCAAGTGGAATGTCATGTAGAGCAAAGTTGTAAATATTTCAATTTTGTACATCTTCCCAGAGAAAATGTTGTTGTTTATCTGATAAATATATCTTACTTCTATTTCTAAAAAACTCATTTACACATTCCAAGCATTTCTGCCATCAAAATAAAGAAAAAAAACATGTCTCAAGATTTGGTATATATCTAGAATCCTAAAAAGGGGAGAAAGAAGAAAAAAAAGGGAAAAAAACAAACCATGGATGGCCAATAGGACGAACCTTCAGTGAACCATCTTCAAGCACTTGAAACATAGTTCTCTTATCAAACATATCGATATATCGATGATGACAGTAAATTGAAATACTAAAGGTGGACATTATGTACTGTTCCTTGCAAGGCATAATGTATAAATAGAGATTCTGGTCTGAAAAAAAATATCCTCCTTAAACGATGGGGTGCAAAAAAAATTAAATTAGGCTTCCTGTTCAAAAGCTTGATCCATATTGGAGAGTTTCTAAAATAAATAGTAAGTTAGAAAGTAAAAATATCTTGTAGAAGCCAAGATTATCAGCCCTGGATAGTAGCTACCACCTCCTGATCTTAATCTTAGATTGATAGGATAGAACCAGGGGACTTAACATTAAGTGACATAGTGTACAAAGTGTCATTTAAATTAGAAGAAATTAACACTATAAAATGTCTAAAAGATCTATCATCTGGCAGTACGGACATCTCAGAAACTGGATCCAAAGACCCTAGTTGACCCAGCAGAAATTATTTCTTTCAATTAAATAATAATAACCTTGAGAAATGGCCAAACTGTGTCAGAAAGCGCAAACACAACTGGAAGATTAACAGCCATGATTGGTAAGAAAAATAATGTGACTGATGCCTTTAGAGACATTTTTCACTTTTGTCTAATAGTTTGAAACCCACTGAGTACACCTGGGCAAACGTATTCCTACTTGAAATCTACAGAAATCCAAATCCTGCAGGATTTCTTGTAATTTGCATTTGAGTCAAATGTCCGGCTTAATAGAAGACCATATAGGGGACAAAAAAAACAAAGAAAAAAATACAGATATCTGGTATTGCTTTTTACAGCTAAGGTCCAATCTATCAAACTATAAAATTAATTAACCCAATTGGTAAATGGCATATTAATACAGAAAATCTAAATGTCATAATTACAATTTGTCAGCTGCTGATATAAGATGTGATCAAAACATCTTATCTTCCCCAAATGGTGTAAATAAAATTGCTAGACGATTTTGGAAAATAGTGAAATAAGTAAAACATTTTTTTTAACAAATTTTACAATTTTTTTAACCACCTAAATAAAAAAAAAAGTATACATTTTTGGCATCATCATATTTATACTGACCTGGAGAATTATATTGCCTGGTAAGTTTTATTCTGTAATGATCTTTATAAATAAAAAACCCATAAATCGATTGTGGATTTGGCTTATTTTTGCAATTTTGACAAACTTGACATTTTTTCTTCTGTTCTCCAGTACACTGCAGGATAAAATGAATACTGTAATTCAAAAGTAGACTTCATGCCACATAAAAAAAGAAACCCTCCATATGGCTATGTCTATGGAGAATTGTTATAAAATGTTGAGGAAAAAACAAAAATGCAAAACCAGTAAATAGCCATGTAATAGCCATATAATCATTGTTTCCAACATGGATGAGCATAGACTACTACTGTTGTGAGCAGCATCACCCAACAAGAGTACAAATGAAATCCCATCAATTCTTAGTGATATAGCAGCAGGTCAGATCTTCAGCACCCACTCCAGCTCTGAAAGAAAAATAGAGGTTTCCAAAAGCTTTCTTTTACTCAAGGAAACTGTCGGAAAGGTTATATGATCAAAGAAACATCTAAAGAATCATAATCAACCTTTCAAACATATAGATTTCTATAAAACATTTCAAAGGTGTCAAAAATGTATTTTTTGAATGTGCAGAACACATGATTAGTCTCATACAATAAACTCTATATACTGTATTGCTGACTGATTTCTAATCAAATTTGCCACATAATCATGATTTACCAGCTTTAACAAATCTCTTAGCTGTTTGAAAAAGAATAGTGAGTAATTGCTTCTTCTTTCAAGAAAATCTTATCCATTGTGCGTACAAAGATATTTTTTTTATATTTTAACGTCCATGGACACCAAAGAGGCACTGAAGGATTTTTGAAAGAGCAACATTGCACCTATCTCATATCCAATTTATTATACACAGAATGAAAAACATCATAAATAAATAATGAATAATGGACCTTTTATTTGAGAAATTGCAGAAGTTAAATAAATACATAATTAGAATGTGCTGGGGTAATATAAATAGGAGACCAAGACAATCGGCCAGCCCTCAAATGAACAGATGATAAAATACACTAAAGAGCAAAAGAGTAACAATATTTTGAAATTTTGAATTTCAGTCTCTATATCTCCCCATCCACCACAGTTTTGAGCATGAGACGACAATCATTTTATAGACAGTAATCTTGGCTATTTCATACATGAATTTCAATTACAACTAATATATGCATAGCATATGACTTGCTATTCAGATTCTTATCATGTCACTGCTATGTTACTGTTTGGCTCCTGGTAGTAGAAAAATATTTTTCTTCATGTAACCTATATATTACAATCTATTCTCACATTCCCTAATAGTTCAGTAAGTTACTAGGCTGATTCCCAAGCAAAATGTCACTGTTATGAATTGAACGGAGCCATAAAGAATTTCAAAAGCAGAGAAACCGCATAACTCAAGCCATCTATAGTGGTCTCTCGGTCAAAAAATTGCCAAGCTGCATCTTCTGAGAGCCATGGATGGAACTATACCAAGTCCATCTGCCCACTTAAAAGCCAAGACGTGGACGTGCAGGTAAAATATCGGACTCTACAAGTCAGTTTATCATAAAGTCTATAAGTTCTGGCACAACAAACATGGCAGTGGAGGTGGTTCATATGCTTCATAATAGTGAGATCACAGACAACCATGCAAGAAACATGTGCTGCACGTTACATAAGAATAGAATGGTTTCCTGAAGAGAAGCCTTGAATTTAATATTGCCATAAGAGACATCAGCTCAAGATTGAAAAAAGTGTACAGTCGAATATTAGAAATGGATGATTTAGAGTGATATGACAACAGTCAATAGACTAGGCTCTGATGGGTGAAAATGGTTCTGAAAGAAACAAGGGAAAAGAGGCTGACATATCAAGAAAATGAAGGAACTGTCAAGTTCTGTTAGGGAAGCCTGTTGATATGGCCAAAGATGTTGTATATTTGACCAGGAATCATGGTGGTCTCAATGCTGAGCTATATGTGACTAACATACAAGATGAGTTACTTCGTAGACTGGAGTACTATGGGTATCAAAATGACAACAGAGCATTCCTGCAGGACAATGACCCAAAGTATACATCAAGTTTGGCGAAGAATTGGTTAAATGTAAATAAAGTAGAGGTGCTGGATTGACCTCCACAGTCCACAGACTGCAACCCAATTGAATATTTGAGGGTGGAGTTGAAGAAAAAGTTGCACACAAACCCAAGTGAGTCCTCCAGTATGCAGCAATATTGGGAATGTGTAGAAGAAACCTGGGATCAGATTTCAGTCGAGACATGATTGAATCTGGTTGAGAGCATAGGCCTGCAATAATTTAGGCAGTATTGAAAGCCAAAGGTGGATTAACAAAATAATACAATTTAAAATTTAGATTTCTAGGAGCAAAACAGTAACAATGCAGTGACATGATAAGGATTTGAATAACTATTTATATGCTAAATAGTTGCAAGTCAAATTTTACTAGGAGATAGCCAATATGATTGTTTAGAAAATGCAGATAGTCTCACATTCAAAACTGTAGTGGATGGTGAGATATAAACCTGAAAGCAAAAAGTTCAAAACATTGCTACTCTTTTGCTTGTCAGTGTATAAAATGACCCTCTGTATCAATACGTGAAAGGTTTTTGTGGAAAACATGAAATTACTTTCCTACCTTTGCCAGTTTCATTATTCAAATGTGTCACCTGCAGACAGAACACAAACAGCCAAAAACCTGTAATGTTCTCAAAAATAGGGATACAGTAAGTCTAATTTTAATTAAATTAAACAATCATTAACAAGAGAAGTAAAAAAAAAACCCTCTCTTCCAGAATTTTTCCTTTTACCCAGTAACATGATGGGTGAGACATAAAATTATGTCTATAGGCCTCTAACTAGAGCATTACACCTCCCCACCTTCCACCAGCACCAGG
The DNA here is from genome assembly GCF_048569485.1 of Anomaloglossus baeobatrachus. Classification (NCBI taxonomy): domain Eukaryota; kingdom Metazoa; phylum Chordata; class Amphibia; order Anura; family Aromobatidae; genus Anomaloglossus; species Anomaloglossus baeobatrachus. Next base: position 174,238,745 of record NC_134357.1, on the reverse strand, counting down.
CATGTTAATAACCATGTCTGCAAGGATGCTAATATCATTTTAAGGTCATCGAGAATTGATACAAGATATGGCCTCAGAAGGAGAGAAAAAAATGTGAATTCTTTCCTTTCTTACAATTTTTTTCTTAGAGGGAAAAAATCATGAAATATTTTATCCCAGCTTGTGGCATTCTGGCCTTTATATAATTAAACTTTTGTCTGTTTCTTTTCATGGTTAAAGAACTATCAGAATAAATCCGAATAGAATATCTATTATCCTACAGATCCAGCAAAGCTCTGGCAGCTCTTAAAATTGAGTCTCTATCTGAAGACAATAAGAGCCCCATGATTTCTTGATGCCATTTTAATACATTGATAAAAGTTATATTGCTCCCTTATGGCTAATCTGCCAGAAGAAAAAAAATAATAATTGCAAGCCTGTTACTATTCTGGATTACAACTTGTTGCAGAATTGGAGACCTAAATCCTGTTGACAGGTTTGTAATTTACTTAGAGGAGTATTGAAAAATATAATTTTAGATTTTTTGCCCATACGATAAAACAATAATATGAAAGTAATAGGATTATATGAAAACAAGACCATAACAGATGGAAATAAAAGAGTGGTAAAGAGTGCAGATAAATACATACAGGGCACAGACAAGCAAAAGCTTCTAGAAAGAAGACAACAAATTGGTATGGAAAGTGGACTATAAATTCACATAAATCCCATATAAAGAAACGATAAAAGGGGCAAATAAACAGTTAAAAAGAGTAGAATGCTATAAATTTAAAATCAATTCTACATGAAGTTTATGGTTTCAAATGTCAATTCCACACAGTATGGAAATGTGTAGTTCTTGCCCAATCTTTCACCCAAGACTAATTATAACTTAGAGAGCTAGGGTGACATGTGCACTCGCTAAGTGGTCCAAACATTTAAGGAATACTTCTCTCTCATTTATGTACAGACTCATTAATTTGTGGTATACAGTCACTTGTATCAGAGCCTGTGCCAGATATTCAAGAATCAAATGATAGATATGCCATTGCTTAAGCTAGCATTCAGCATGTCAAAGGGAATGTGTCAGCAAGGTTTCACCCCAAATCTATTTATGTATCTATGTAGTTTTCTCAAAGATAAATACAACAATTCTTTTACCTGACCAGTCCATTTCTCCATCACTGAAAATTCAGCATTTAAATTGGTATGCAAATACTGTATGGCTGAGGGTTATGGTAAATGGGAAGCCTCTGTCACTCCAGCTCTATTCCTCATCTAGTGCCGCCTCATTCTAATTAGCTGATAGCTTCTATGCTATGAAACTGTCACTCTAGGTGTAGGGAAGTACCAAGCGAATGGCAAAAGGGAAGGAAATAAAATCCTTTGTCTAGGGAAAGGGGAGAAGGTGACCCCTGACCAAACCTACAGCTGGCTCATGGCTTCCCTCACCATACTAGATTGGTAATCTAATGTAATGTCTCATAAAGTGACTAAGTGAAAAGTAAAAAAGTAAAAAAATGTAAACATATTAAAAAAAATCACAAGATATAGACAAAAAATATTGCAATAAAGTTATATTTGTGTAAAAAAATAACCTAAAAAAGTACACATATTTGGTATCACCACATCCGTAAGAACCTGATCTGTAAAACTTTCACACTAGTTAAAAGTCCTATATAAAAAAAATAGTACAGCAGAAAACATCATCTTGTCCCATAAACAACAAGCGCCACCATTCAGCTCCATCAGGAAAAAAAATAAAAAGGTTATAGCTTTTAGAATACAGCAATGCAAAAACTGTTCTTTTGTCTATAAAATGGTTATTATGGTGGCAAAACAGGAAAAAAAAACTATATAAATATGATACAGGTAAAATATATCTTCGTACCGTGTTAGCCAGTAGAGATCAAAAAAGCTTGTTTAAAAGAACTGAGAGTCCTCAGTGGTTGATACCTTTAAGTTGTAAAAAGTATTTTTTAGCATGATAGTCGCCAAACCTAAAAAAAATATACAAATCTGGTATGGTAATCATACTGACTGGAGGAATAAAGCCACCTAATCATTTATATCACATGGTGAACAGCGTAAAATATAAATAACACCAATTATTCAGCTGCTGTTGACTTGTTCATTCTGCCTTAAAAAGATTGCAGTACGCCATGGCTCATATTTATCCGGCACTTTATGCTAAACTCTTACATAGGAGATTCTGTATAAATCTCTGAAAGATGTGATTCAGACGAAAATCCCAACAGAACATTCACTTTAGTGAGGCAGAAGGAGTCACTTTGAACTCCCGCTGGTGTGTGGTGCGGTGGTGTCCATCTTTGTATGCCTCTTTCATACGTGCCTAAAAGGACAGTCATAAGCTGTTTTGTTCACATTGAAAAGATGGACACTACTGAACAGAGGCTAAAAGGAGTCCAGAGTAATTGTACTGCCTCATTATAGTGAAAGGAGCCATTAGGGGCTTCACCTGAATCACGTATTTCAGAGATATACCATATGTTTAGATTTTAAGGCACACATTTTTTCCTCCAAAATTGGAGGGAAAATGAGGATTCAAATTCTAATCCAGATATAGCTCACTGGGGGGTGGGGGTGGGGTATCCGCAGAGCTGGGTCACAGGAGGCAGAGTCGCCACTGAAGGACAGCGGTGGCAGCATGAGTGGGGCAATGCCTCAGACCCGGGAGGAAGGTGTGTTGCAGGGGTGCAATTCGGGCACTGTTGATCTCTCGGCAATGGACGTGATAGGCTTCAGGAAAATGGCAGGGCACGCTCAGATTGTGATCTTAATCTGCACATTTGCACCCGAGCAGTCATTTTCTTGAAGTCCATTGAGTAGGAATTGTATGGTGCACTTTTTCCTGCTATCCTTGTGAAAAAAAGCTAACTGGTTGAAGTAAGAATTTAGTGTTAAAAATGTATTTTTTATTTTCGCTTATTTTACTTATTACCCTATTGTGAAAATTTTATGGCTAAAGTAACATTTTTGTAGGGAAAAGGTAAAATTTTCATTTTTTCCTTCCCCATCGCTTTAGTTCCTGTGACGCACCTGAAGGGTTAATAAACTTCTTGAATGTGGTTTTGAGCAGTGTGAGGGGTGCAGTTTTTACAATGGTGCCAGTTTTAGGTATTTTCTGTCACCTAAACCCATCAAAGTCACTTCAAATGTGATGTGGTTCCCAAAAAAATGGTTTTGTAAATTTGGTTTGAAAAATGAGAATTTGCTGATGAACTTTGACCCCTTCTAACTTCCTAACCCGAAAAAATTATGTTTCAAAAATTGCGCTGATGCAAAGTAGACATGTGGGAAACATATAGTACTTTATATATATATATATATATATATATATATATATATATATATAAAATTATATAGTAACTATTTTGTGTGACATAACTCTTAGATTTAATGGTATAAAAATTCAAAGTTTCAAAAATGCAAAATTTTTATTAAATTTCTGATATTTTTGCAAATAAACACAAAAGCTATCTCCCTAAATTTGCAACTATCATGAAGAACCTAAAGTTTGCTGACGCCCCCGTTCCTCGTCGGCTTGAGTCCTGTAATAACCCTCCACTCACACTAGGAGAATACCGTGTGTCCTAAATTAGAAGTAGACACCTGCACCGGATACATACCGCTATCCAGGTGATACTGACCGATCAGAGGTGTTGTGTTTCTTAATCAACTGGCCTTCCGGGATCAGGATTTACTTGAGGGGGCATTATCTCCTGTGGACGGATTTACTGTCATACATGTGAATGAGCTTGCACTGCGGCATGAGTCCCCAGATGTGCTGATATTTATCTTTACCCGTACCAGTCAGGTACAGCTGAATGGATCTTTTGGACTAACTCCTAGATGCTTTGACATATGTCCATAAGCATCTACATCAGACCTTCAGTCGCACATGTGGTTGTGCTTGGACCTTGGGATAGTCATCAGACGTGCTGTGAGATATATATATACCCCTGATCTTCCTCATCAGATGCAATGTCCTGGTCTGATCTCCGGAGGAGGAATTGTTAACAGTATAAATTCCTTGGTATCTATCCATTATTACTGGTTGTAGCTGTGACATAAATGTCAAGGATTTATGCCGCCATACCCCTGATGAGCCCTATTGACTTGATAAGAGGGCGAAACGCATAGGGTGCATCCTGGACAAATGCAGCAACAGTTTTTTATTACTATTATTTTCTTCTGATTGACAGCCGACTGAGTCAGAACCTCCCCCATAGATATCCTATGACATCTACTGACAGAAATTTAATGTCTTTATTAATTGATGTCACACACTATCTCTGTGGGTCTGACTTTGGGTGTTTCACCTTACCCACTTCTAATTTAGGACACACGGTATTCTCCTAGTGTGAGTGGAGGGTTATTACAGGACTCAAGCCGACGAGGAACGGGGGCGTCAGCAAACTTTAGGACGCCGACCCCTGTATGACAGGAAGGGTGAGGATTAGAGGATATTGATTCCCACCTTTCTTCTCATCACTATTTTAATATGTGTACCTTGTTTGTGGCATATATGTGAATAAAATGGTTTTTTAGGTAATTTAGTGTTTTTGGTTTATGAATTAATATATTTACCTTGATATCTAATTCGGTTTATGGTTAAACTATCATGAAGAACAATGTATCGATAAAAACAAAGAAATTCAGAATTGTGGCATTCGTTGATGAATCCCTTGTGATTGAGGTGAAAACGGGCTCAGGGTAAAGGGGTTAAAGGTTTTCAGAATTTAAAAGCCATTAAAATAGCTAAAAGCTTACATATTTAGGATACATGTAATCATACCGGCCTTAAGAATGGTGTTACCATGTCATTTTTACCATACAATTAGGAATTTAAAAAGTAAGCCAAAAATGTAATGTCAGTATTGCATTTCTTCCACCATTTCACTGCACTTAGAATTGTTTTTGTAATTTTTCTGTACACTATTTGGAAAAGCAAATGGCATCTTTCAAAACCACAACTTGTTGAACAAAGAACAAGCTTTGATAGTTGCTGCTTTCTAAAAGACTTAAAATCATCAGTCTATGGCTGTTTTTTTATTTCAGATATCAATCAAGAGCAACAAACTGATTTTTCTAAAAATAAACTATTATTAAACGTGGACAATATTTTCCTTAATGATTCCCTAAAGATGTTGACTTTATTGAAAATGTCATGACTTATCTTCCAGGTTGTGGAATCCATGCATACAGAGCAGGGTCCCATAACTCTACATCACCCTTCTTCCTGGGAAAACTTTGTGCTAATCCAGCATTGCCATATATTTAATGAAGCAAATATTGAATGGCAGTCAATCGAATAATGTAACCATTCGGTAACTGCTTAGTAATGGCTACAGCAATATTAGGTAGGCCTCGATCACATTAGCGTATGGCATCTGATGCAAGTAGTCAAGCTCTGCTGCAATGAGATCACAGGAGCAGAGAAGAGGGAGAGAGTACTTTCTCCCTCTCCTCCCCTGCCTGTCTGTGCATATATCGTACTGCACTCAGATGACATCGGAGTGCAGTGCGATGTTTCACAGGCAGCTATAGACTTGTATGGGTGATGCGAGACTAATTGCAAAAAACAGCATGCTACAATTCTTGTTTCATGCTATCCATCATGATAAAAGAAATAGCAGATGTTTTAGACTGGTGCAAGCAGAATGCAATATTTTATTGGATAGCACTCTTCCATATTGATTGCAAGGGAGATGAAGATCTTACATGTGATAACTCATATTTTCAAAGCAATGTAAGCTTGGGAAGGTTGTCAGATCTTGCTCTCTATGCTGAGATCCCACAATCCTGACATTCACACCTGACTTTTGCAGTTAAGTTGGATCCTTTAGGATAGCGATAGGGCTGCTTCTTGCTCCTTTTGATAATAAGTTTTATTTTGAACATCAGTCTGTGGCTAAACAATGATTTTTTTACAGGCATTTAATAACAAATAAATTTCTTTCCTTTATTGTATAGAAAAGCACTCATTGCAATTGTGTAGAATCTAGTTCTCTCGATCCTCATATAGAAATGTAGCTAATCAAGAGGAAAGTGTTTGATGAGCTGTTTCTAGTAGGATGGGGACACAACTAGCAGCAGATTGTGTTTTGGTGTGCGCACATCTGCTCTTATAAATGTAAACGCTTAAGAGTTATTTAATTGAAAAGTACAACTTCATGTTTATACTTTCTTTGGTCATCACATCAGTAATGTATAGGTGAATATCACTTATACCTTTAGATAAAACAAAAGATTCTTTCTGATATGAACATGTCTTTCTAGGCCAATATCCCATCCAACTTCTCCATGCCTTGTTTTTTTTACATGCAGAAATAACATTTATTTCAGTCTGCATTATATCATGAAGTTATTTAATAGAGATATGATGGAAGGCATGACATGGCCACCTATATTCAATACTCTCAGCCTCCCTGAACTACACTGTTAGAGAAGAATAGGGATTGTGCATCATCTGTGAACCAGTGAAGGTAGGATACATTGCACTGTGGTCTAATGCAGCCCTTACTAAGAATTTATGGAGATTAGGAGGTTGCCGAAAGAATATCACACAATTCCTGAGGTGTGCATTTAAAAAAAAACCCATTTAGAATGAAATGGCTTTGTCTGAAATAGCTTGTTTATTGTGTGGTGAATGCAATGGCAATCACAGGCTGCATGCAGTGAAACTGACCTGGTTTTCATTGTGATGTTTCTATTTTTATGTGACGCCTATATTGCACAACGTGACATTGCAAAGCCTAGCATCCATCTTTCTTATTACTTTTATAGCTTTGCACTCTGGTGATAAATATGTAGAGTTACAGTTGAAGTTATCATGTCTTCGTAGCCTTCTCTGTCAAGTAAGCACACAATTAGAGAGAAAAATAGAAAGTGTGATTTCAGATAAGTTTTGTGAAGCATCATTGAGTATTGTCTATATATCTTGCCTCACTATTTGGAGTCCTTCTAGGACCAACTCTTTGCTGCCCCTTGTTGCAGCTAACATTCTTTTGAGAAGACACAGTTTTTGCTTATAGAGATGAGCCTCTCGGCTCTCCTATGTGATAGGAATCATTTCCCTCCCTTTGAAATGGCACTAATCTTTTGCAGGTGGACTTATTTCACCATGCTTTTGTGTTCTTGTGTATTAGGAAAGCAACTCTGAACTTAAGGGAATGAAGGGAAAGCAACCAAGTATTTTAAGGGGATAGGTGAACAACAATACCAAAAAAAGCTTATTAAATTGATGTCAATGATGACAAGGGGCATCCTCTAAATCTAGAAGAAAGAAGGCTTAATTATCACCACATATGATGGTTCTTCTGTGCAGTAGTGAGATTATGGAACTCCCTGCCACACCCTGATGTAATGGTTAAATCACAAAAAAATAAAATAATAAGTAGAGGCTATTTTACCTAAATTTTAGTCTTTTTTTTTTAGATGGGTGGGCCTTTAATCTTGGGAATTAGTCTGATTGCCATATGTGGATTTGGAAAGAAATTCCCCTACTGTGGTGCAATTAGTTTCTGCCTCATTGGGTATTTGCCTATTTCTGCATTAATAAGTTAGGGTAAAGAGTTAAATCCATGTGATTGTGCTTCTTTTCAACCTGAAATCCATGAAACATAGGCCAAACTTCAGATATAGTATTTTAACCTAATATACTATGATGCAGCAAGATGTCTTTGTGTATATCAGGGTAATTATACAGCATATGGAAGAATTTCAACCGTCTTTGTTGTTTTTAATGTCCAGTTAAAATGTACTTCATAAAATGTATCATGGTGTTATGCAAGAATACAGCTGCTTGCAAAGTGCTACCCACTCACACTAGAACCACATCAACTATGCTGGTCTCTGCGGCTCTTGTCTCTGCTGCCAGACTATGCGTATGTCTTTCTGTCTTTCCTACTAGCAGGAAACAAAAACCTTTAACTGCTGTCTGTGATCTCCAACCTCATTCTACTTTTTGACTCAAGTGTGTCATTCATTTTTACTTCTCAATCTGGTGGAGCTTATTTTCAGGAAGAACAGAGGATCAGCCAATAAAAAGTAAAAAACCAGACATTCGAGTTGTATCTCTTCACATTTCAATTGTAGGATATAATGCGCAACCTAAAAAAAACTGCTGAATGTATTGGAGATTTGCCTCCAGTTCTGCAAACAAATGGGTTAAAACTTAAAATAAAGTATACTCTCTTGTAGCAATACCACACCTCTCATCCCTGTGCTTTACAGGCTCCCTGTTCTCTGCGGCTCTGGTCATCTGGACAAGAAGAGACCACAGCTGGAAGGAGACAGTGGAGGACCTGATGGGCAACCGTGACAGCAAGTCAGATGAGCGAAGCAGGAGGCTTGTATCTATGTTTTTTTATTCTACACATGGAAACAAATTATTTAGGAATGGTTTGACCAAACTGGGAAAAAGCCCTCTAATATTGATTTTATTGCTGGAAAAAACCCATAAAACAATAGCTGAATTGCTGTTTTGTATTTTTCTTCCTAACTAAAATGAGTAAACCCTTGCAATAATTTGTGTGTAGTCAAAGATATAGATAGATAAGATAGATAGATAGAAGATAGATAGATCGATGGATAGATAGGCAAATAGATAGATAGATAGAAGATAGATAGATAGACAAATAGATAGATAGATATCTAAATGAAAAAATGCTATTTCACTCAGGAGCTTATCCAAATCCCCCCTTTTCCTTCTTACTGTCCTGTGTGTGGTTGTAGGACAATTGTTTGCAATAGAAGTCTTCCTCTTATGCCCTGTTCCCTTTCCTGAAAGTGGCCAAATGCACAACTTGATAGTTACAATGGATAGACTATAACTGTAGATGACTAATTTGGCTGCAATCACTGTCCGAAGGTTAGAGAAAGGAAAAAAAAACAGTGGGCAGAAGAGAGGAAAAGTGGGGTAAGACTGAGACATGGAAAAACATTCACCTAAATTTCTGTTGCACTATTCTGATGGGATGGTAAGAATTTAGTCCCAACAACATGAATCAATGAATCCTTCCTGTTAGATGTCAGGTGTTGAATTTGATAAAGGTGGAGTAATGGTGTAGGCAAAGTATTATTAGCATAACGGATCTTTTGATGAGTGATTAGACTGTGCTTATTATTATTATTATTAATAATAATATAGATTTTTATTATTATTGCTTATTATTATAGCAGAATTTTTTCTATAGTACTTTACATGTGAATAGGGGGCATTCATAGGCAAGTACAATAATCATGAACAATACCAGGCACAGACTGGTACAGGAGGAGAGAGGACCCTGCCTATGAGGACTCACAATCTACAAGTGTATGGATGATTTTCTCTGGGACATGGTAGAATGGACTGTACTAATCCTGCATCATGGCTCATGTCATTGTCTACTGATTTGCCTGCCCTGAACTAAAACCAGCTTCTCTGTTAAGCTTTTAGATAGTTAGACAGGAGAGCAGGAGCAGAGACATTTTTAAATACAGTGATCTGTAGATTTAGCAGATTACTTGTGGAGCTCATTATCTATAAAATGAGATGAAGTTGTCTGAAAGTACAGTGATAACATAGGTTTTTCCATTTTACTCACCATTAATTATTTTGTAATGTTCCATTACTTTCAAAGTGATCATGGATTAATATTTAAAGTGTCATACAAAAACACGATATAACATTTATCGATTTCTCTAATGGATGATCATCTGGACATCCGCCATGGAAAAAGGCATCAGATATGTTGGTATTAGCAAATAGAAGGTTAAATTAGGCAGATATGTTTTACGTAAACTTTCTTTCTTAATAAAGCCATATTTGAAATCTCATATTATCCTAAATGTTACATTTTAGTTCTTTAACTTGCTAAATTGCTTCATTATTATAATTAATGCTTGTTTGAGTTTACAATAGCCTTTCATAACAAAATACACCGTACTAAAAACACAATAATAATTTAAAATCTAATTATATAATTCTAAAATAAAATATTCATTAACATATTAAACAAAGTGTACTTTTATACTATTTCAACACTTTAGTTTTTCATGGTTTTTGTAACAGCTGTGTTGTAGCATGAACATTTTTTTTATTAATTTGGTTAGCAGATGCTTTTTGTCAAGAATAAAAAGCCTCTGGGTCAATAGATTCAACACTAACAGCTAGAAGACATACTAATGCACCAAAATTGTCAAATTTAAAGAAATTAAAATGATATGCTTATAGACTGTTTATCTTCTAATTTGTAAGAGAGTTTAGTTTTGGAGCCTATGCAGTTACATTTCTAATACATAAAACAATACAACAGACATCCATTGAGCTTATATAGACTGCTATATATAGATAAACAGAGCATAACAATACATAAAGAGTGACTTCAAAAGTCTAATTAAAAGTCACATAGTGCATTACAATCAACAACAAAAAGTAATAGACCATGAAACCTCTACAAAGAAATATACAATGAAACTTCTATAAAACACCAACTTCTTGAGACAAAATCTAACCACAAACAAAAGACAAACAAATCTAATAGAAAATATAGTATTACATGCTGGTTGTTCAAGTGTATAACTGTACAAATACATCATATTCAAATTGTGTCTTAAGGGAGGAAGGAGATGAACTCTAATGCCACCTATTGGAAGTAGCAATCCTAAAAGTCAAAAGAGGCCCTTTTCATATGACTTAGGGGCACTTTGCAGACTACGACATCGCACGCCGATACTTGCGATGCCGAGCGCGATACTCCCCACCCCGTCACAGCTGCGATATCATGGTGATAGCTGGCGTAGTGAACATTATCGCTACACCAGCTTCACATGCACTCACCTGCTCTGCAATGTCACTCTGGCTGGTGACCCACCTCCTTATTAAGGGGGCGGGTCGTGCGGCATCATAGCAACGTCACACGGCAGGTGGCCAATAGAAGCGGAGGGGCAGGGATGAGTGGGAACGTAAACATCCCGCCCACTTCCTTCCTTCCTCATAGCTGGCGTGAGCCGCAGGGCGCTGGTAGGAGATGTTCCTCGCTCCTGCGGCTTCAGACACAGCGATGTGTGATGCCGCTGGAACGAGGAACAACATCATAACATCGGTCATTTCCAAATTATGTATATGACCGACGCTACACCGATGATACGATTACAACGATTTTGCGCTCGTTAATCGTATCAAAAAGGCTTTTCACACTACGATATTGCCTGCGACGCCGGATGTGCGTCACTTTCAATTTGACCTCACCAACATTGCACCTGCGATGTCGTAGTGAGCAAAGTGCCCCTTAGGATTTATGACAGATCACCTCAATTTGCAGACACAGTGTTTCGGGGTGATTGCCCCTCGTCAGTGCAAAGTATGAGGTCTGATCTGGCTGTATGAGAAGCTATAGTGGGGTCTAAGGCGGAAACATTTCTCCTTGTGGAGACCTGACAAAACAATCTGTCTGCCAGTGAGGAGTCTTATAGCTGCAATGCTCTTCTGGGAAATTGTCTCTTCAGGGAGGAAGGAGATGAACTCTAGTGCCATCTATTGGAAATGCAATCATAAGAGTCAAAAGTGGCCATTTAACGAGTTTTTTCATATGACTTAGGATTTATGCCAGATCAGAACCTCAATTTGCAGACACAGTATTTTGGGGTAATTGCCCCTCATCAGTGCAAGTACATCATAAACACTTGAGGTCCACTCCAATCAGAGATGCTATTACAGATGGCATTTATTCTATTTATTACCTATTATGACACAGAAATGGTGGTTTAGAAGGAAGGCCTCCCTCTGTGATGTCCTTAAGCTCTAAAATGGCATATGGGCAGGGTTGCTCAGATGTGAACAAAAACTTTGCAATGTTGCTAATTAGGGATGATCGAATACCTCAAATATTCAGCTTCGCAAATATTTTCCGAATAGGTCGCCGCTATACAAATATTCGATGCGCAATATAAGTCTATGGGAAGCCCATAGTTCCGAATACTTGTTATTCGGGTCTCTCATAAACTTACATTGCGCATCGAATATTCGCGAATAGTCGAATAGCGGCGACCTTTTCGGAAAATGTTTGTGAAGCAGAATATTTGAGGTATTCGATCATCCCTATTGCTGTTTCTACTCTGCTCTGGTTTTATTTGGTAAAGTAAGTTGTTATTGACATGCTTCACTGAACCAATTGCAGATATTAGGAATTTATACCGGATACCAGACTGTTTAATATGTTTAGACTGTTAATTGCTAACTTGTATTGATATAGTGCTGATAACAAAGAAAACAAAACTATTCAACTTTTAAGGTCCAGTAAATATAGATTGTGGTACCCTTGGTAAAAGGTTACAGTTTAAGGATTTTTCAAAAAGATAACATCTAGAAGAGTAACTGATACATTCATACCAATAAGATCAGAGGATTCCCTTATTTAGGCAATTATAAGACTAATTTGTCCGGCTCCTCTAATTGCAGGCAACCAGCTGTTATTACCTGAGATAGCTATGTCTTGCTAATCATTTCATCTAAATTTGTCTGTAATTCTTCAAATCTGTTTGTTAATCTCTAATACTAAGCAATCCTTTGTGTGTTTTCAGTAATAATATCCAGCAAAACATGAGAAATATTTCCTAAGTGGCTGGCTGACACACATTACACAAAGCCATCAAGAATAGTCCCTATTAACAACACATTTAAAGTATTTTGTTGGCAATGTGAGAATTGAAAACTCTGGCTGACTGTTACTTCTAATTACAGGTCTAACATATCCTCTCATGCTGGTCCAACGAAGAAAAAAATATAAAATTAGTATAAAGAAAAGGAATTTAACATCAATTTGCAGGTTTCAGATTCCGTAGCTGCCGGAATGGATATATTTTCGTGCAATACAGGGGTGTGAAAATAGTGTTCCCAGCTCTGTCTCAAGCTTTACGAAATCGTTATTTCATACCACTACTTCTTTTTTTACACGGATGCATCTCCCAAAGGCTTTTATATCGGCTGTAATTTGCATTTAATGAATGCACAAAATTTATGTAAATTTCACCTCACACACAATTATAATATCAACTGGAAAGAATTCTATATGAAAGGACATCTGATCTTTTTCTGCTCAAATGAAAGTCCTCAAGACTGAAGAAGCTCGATGACTATGCTTGCTGGTAATGTGAGCATATATCACATATAGCCATGCTTGATTTAATATTAAAGACAATGACATAAAGCATTTTAATTTCATGAGTTTTCAAGTACAGGATTGGAGTCATATTACTGAAGAAAAATGGAATAATCAAGCGGCAATTGCAATGCACGATCATCATTCCGTTTAGTTTAAGCCTTTCTCCACCAGCTAAGAAATACAAAAAAAAGAACGAGTAATTCTGCAATAAGAAATCTGACTATTTGAAATACATCAGACAGATGAACTTTGAGGGATTCCAACCAACACATAAAAATGCTATCCGTAATTAAATCAGAAGTTAGAGCAGTAGCAGAACTGTCCAAAAGTTTTAGGTGTGTAAAAAAATACTGCAAATTAAGAATGATTTCAATTAAAGATGAGCGGCCACATGGAAGTTCTGGTTCAGTGGGTTCAGTCAGACTTTATATAAAGTTCTGTTCTGGATCCGGACTTGACGTGAACTTCATTGGAAGTCATTGATGGGTAGTTCGGGTCTGCGCCCACATACAGTCCTTCTGGGGCGAGGAAGGTAGTGAGGTTTTTCCATTTTTTTCATGTACACACTACAGCCACTAATGCTGATTTTACCCCCAGTGATATACATTCAAACACTGCAGGTAGCTTGCACTGGGCCGAGCACCGATACTCCCAAGCATAGCATACATAGAGCACCCAAACTGCAAACTAGGACACTGATTTTTTTTTTTTAAAGTTTTTGTTCAGTATGAACACCGAACGTAAAAGTTTGGGTCCAATCCGCTCTACTTTCAGTAATGCAAGTGATTATTTTTTATCAATTAACAAAATATAATGTGAAGGAACAAAAGAGAAATCTAAAACAAATCAATATTTGGGGAGACTGCCCTTAGATTTCAAACATAAGTAAAATAAGAGTTCTAGGTACACTTGCACAGATTTTGAAAGAACTAAGTAGTGAGGTTATGTCACACATGGACTTGAAGGTCCGGCATTGGGCAAGACACACAACAAACAGGGGTTTTACTACAACAAACAAGGGATACACCAGGAGCACTTTAACAATGGTGAGCTCTAGTTCTAGTATGGTGGAAGATGGGACACCTCCTGCACTCACCTGTACTCCTAGCCAGTCCCTATAAAGGTTCTGCACGTGTCGCCGAGCAGGGTACCTGAAGCCCTGAGAGACCATGAAATAACCCTTGCTGGTGAACTGGCAGATAAGTATCACTAGTCCTAAAACTGTTAGAAGAGAGATGTCCGTGACAGTTTGTTCTAAACATTTTGGAGAACTAACCACAGATCTGTGGATGTAGTCTTTTGCAAATGCTTCTTACTCTTCATGTAATCCCAGACAGACTGGATGACATTAAGATCAGTTCTCAATGAGGGCCATATCATCACTTGTTTTTCTCTACACTGAAAACTGGTTTTAATAACATTGGCTCTATTTTGTGGTTTTTTTTGCAGCAGAATATATTAGAACAATTTAGATGCCTGAAGCCCGCTTTACACACTACAATATATCTTACAATGTGTCGGCGGGGTCAAGTTGTAAGTGACGCCCATCCGGCATCGTAAGGTACATTGTAGCATGTAACAGCTACGTGCGATTGCGATTGAATGGTAAAATGTTCATCACACGCACGTCGTTCATTCCTTATGAATTGAACGTCAGGTGGTTCATCGTACCCGGGGTAGCACACATCGTAGTGTGTAACACCCCCGGAACGATGAACAGATCTTACCTGCGTCCTGCGGCTCCCGGCCAGCAATGCGGAAGGAAGGAGGTGGGCGGGATCTTTAGGTCCCGCTCATCTCCGTCCCTCCGCTTCTATTGACCGGCTGCCACGTGACGTCGATGTGACGCCGAACGTCCCTCCCACTCCAGGAAGTGGACGTTCGCCACCCACATCGAGGTCGTATGGACGGGTAAGTACGTGTGACAGGGGTTAATCATTTGTGTGGCACATTCAACAAAATTTAACGTGCCGCACATACGATGGGGGCGGTTACAATCGCATACGATATCGTATGCAGAATTGTAACATGTAGAGCAGACTTTACTGATAGCATTTCTCAGCATTAAGGCCATTTGCTGTAATTTGGACCAAAACTTGAAAGAACCCCTAAAATGTTTCACCATTTCAGGCACTCGATATTTTATCACTCTCAAACCCTTTGGCGAACAAACTGACTTAGGTTACAGCCAAATATTTTAGATTTTGATTTCTTAGTCCAAAACATGTGCTGTCCTTTTTCTACACCACAGTTCTTATGTTCTTGAACATAGATGGGTCACTTTGATTTGTTTCCATATTGAAGGTATGGTTTTTGGCTGCAATTCCTCTATGAAGACCACTTCTGGTAAGACTAAGCCAGACAGTTTATGGGTATAGCAGGGTCCCACTGATTACTACTCGTTCTAAGCTCATGGCACTGCTGATGTCTTCCAATTTTCATAATTTAGCATAATGTGCCTTTCATCTGGTGCATTAGATTTCTTTGATCTATCACTGCATCCTTAACATTGCCTATTTTTTGGTGCAATCAGTGCTAAAATATAAACTATTTCAAAGCCAGTAATGTTTTCTTTTTTTTTTATAATTTATATATGTTTTATTTTGGCAAAAGTATATGTACACAATGAACTTTACTACAGCATATTCACTATTTAGTAAATTCTTTACAATATATTTGTTACCAAGTTGGTTTGGCAACATTTGAAATTAGTATAATACAGGGGATAAGACCAATTCAAGTAACATGTCACTTACTGGACTGCTTGTAGGTTTGACAAAATCACTGTTTTATCAGCGCAGTTCTCAGATTGTTGAGGTCTATATAGCCCCACCTACACCCCCACACCATTGGTTAGCAGGCTTCTGCTTTTATTGGGAGGTGCAAAATGGGGTTATAAAGATATCATGAATATGGTGGCCTGTTTGCTAGACCTTTAGTTATCTCCTAGTGAAGAAAACTGTGATTTTATCTAAACTAGAGCAAGCAGCCTTGCAAGTAGTATCATAATGGAATTGAAACCTCTGTCACTTACATATTAGGTAACATAAATATTGTGACCGTCTTTTCAATATGTTTTAATGTGCTTACTATAAGAAAATATGTAATATTGTAATGTATTTGGCTACCTACATAAGAGTGTCCAAAGCCACATATATAGGTTTGCCAAGACAAGCTTCTTTCTTAGTCTAGGTTAGAACTGCATGTTGGTGTTCTCGATTTCATGTTCCCCGGTTTCAGCTGGGTAAAATTGATTTACCATATGGTATCCAGTGTTAAGAATTTAATAGCTTCACAAATCTGTGCTATCTTCTAGTGTAATCACTCTATTGATAGACTGCCATTGGAGAAACCTGCATTTAATGGTAGTGAAGACAAGTGGAAAATAGCTTTAGTCGTAATTGATCCTTGTCCAGTTGAATGGCCACAGATAAAGTTTGCATTTATACAAGGTTTTTAAAATAGAATCAGCATTTATTTGTCTTTCATTTTTTTTCTTTTTTTAGTACTCAGCAATCCATTCCCAGTAGTGTGGGAGTAATATTATATGATTACTATGGACTATTATTAAAATTCCTGCATCCGATGATGTAATAAGGAAATAATACCTATATTACAATTACAATAGGAGAAATCAAATGCATTCTTTATTTCTCAGTCTTAAATGCATTATCCATTAATTTGGCAACTGAGGGTTGGAGTTAAAGGGGAGTTTCAGGGACTAAAATCTATATCTTAAAGTCAATAGACAACTTGAAAAACATAAAGTAACTCATTACCCACCCTCCAGGACTTCCCGCATGATGTTTTGTTTCAACATTTACCCAGTTCCTGATGGTCTGTGCCTGGACACATTAGACCCACTCTGCTTATACAATCTGGTTTTTGAGGCAATGAAAAAAAAATGTTGACATGGGTGTCATCAGTGTTTTGTCTTTCATCAGTATTCGGTCAGTATTTACCATCAGTATTTCATCAGTCATATTTATGCATGGAAAAATAAATAAATGACAAAGCTTCATCTATACATTACAAAATGAATCATGGACTGCAAATGGCTTATACACTGATGACATCCATGTTCTATCAGTGACTTTCAAGGACCAATAAACTTGTATTGTAACTGATTATCTTTTTATCAGTGATGCTGGTAAAGAAATGGATATGTCTACATGATTTTTCCACAGACACACATCTGCCAGGAGACATAGACATGTGAACAGCTCCAAAGACTATAACGCGTACATATCCATGGAATCCCCATATGGAACACATATGTGAAAAACAGTTGTCTGAATGAGGCATGACAACATTCTATAATTGTAAAGCCTGAGGAAAGGGAGCACAAATAGAGTCTTACCAGATATTAAAAATAAAGTATATTTTATTGTATATTGTACACTTTAAAGTATACAATATTGTTGCTTTATCTCCATTTTGTGGTCCTGAAGAAGAGGTCTTGAACCTTGAAACGCGTTGACCTATGGAATAAAAAAAATTATTATTAAATCAACAATTTTTTCCATTTCTTTTGGCGACAGCGTGGCATTAACTCCTTCTGCTCTCCAGTATTGAAATAATTGTCACACAAACATTATATTTATAGTAATAATAATATTTAGTTGCAGTATTAAATGTTGTGTAAGCTCATTAATGGTGCCTTCCTCTACCTCTTCTTAATTGTTCCAGTGCACATTATAGAATAAAAAACATTTGATTCTTACCTTCCGGAGCAGCTCCTATCCATTGATGTCAGAGTTGTGCTTCCTGGCAGACACTTGATGTGACAACCTCTGTTTGGCTGCAGAGTTTACCATTTCCTTAGAACGGATATCTACTTTGATAGAATTCTAAAGAGCTATAATGGTCATGTGACATTTTGAGGAATTACTTAGGGGCTTCCAGGGCCACTGATTTCTTTATGTCATTACACTGCTGGGAATCGCCAGAATGGCACTGTGCTAGGAGGTGTCTAAGTATTTTATATATTATATAGAGAAATAGAAAGCCTAAGAAAGGGTTGAACAGTAGTTGGAAACCCCTTTAACGTTTTAAAATAGAATAAACAGTAAGATTGCCAAAGATTTACCTGTAGACTGTGTTCATGTTGCAGTCACACTTTGGTGACTGAAGACATCTAAAATGTCGCTCTACAGGAAGAGACCAGTAATATAAGCTATGCATAATTTTTGGTAGTTTTATAAATTGTGCATTGGAGCTCAGAAACTCTTGCCCAATTTTCACAAACACATTCATAAAAGATCTCTTCCATTGATAGCATAACACATGCTTCTGATAGGCTCTCTGCACAATCCTTATCAGCAAGATATCAGAAACAAACTGGAGCACATGTGAATCCTTTTAACTGCTTGTATATATTATATTAGTGTCGATCATGCAGATGATAACAGCAAAGGTGTACTATGCTTGCGACTGTGACCGAGCCTCTGCTAGAGGGGGGCCTGGTGACCCCAGCACCTACTTCAGCTGGATGTACATCTGAGGATACACATTCACCTGAAGTATATTGCGGTGCAGAGACTCATAGAGTCCCCGCATTGCAATCCAAGCAATCAGAGGCTGGCACCTGACATCAGCATACTGTGACAGGGTCCTCATTGCAGTGATGTTATGCACCATTGTGCATATGTTGATGTTTGATGTAGGTTGCTAGCTGCTACATAGGCTGTAGAAAAGGAGAACGAAAGAAGGTGAGTAGAATATTTTGGATTTTTTTAATGCAGAGACAGAAGTGGGAACTTATATTCCAGGATGGGGGAAAATATACCAGAATGGGATCAAGATGAGCAACATCAACAGTCATGGACAAAAGTGTTGCCACCCTTGAAATTGTTCCAGAAAATATTTTTTCCCAGAAAATTATTGCAATTACACATATTTTGTCATACATATTTTTTTTGCCAAATTGGACATAATTTGAAACAATCCCAAATTTTGAGACACATGAAATTTTGAACATTACTAAAGATATGACTTGTGCTTTGATTATTATATTAAGGAAATGTATAAAACATACTCCATCTTAATCATCGTTGTAAGCTTGAGATTGTCAGTTACCTAATTTATTAATATTACTTCTATTTATTCAGTTCACACTACACTGATATATGCGTCAGAAGAATCTGTGTATAACCATGGAACAAGTGTTCTTCCTCCCAGGCAATAATATGTATGTGGTAGCGGTTCTGTTAGAAATGATATATGCTGTTTGTCAGCAGAGAGGAAGATGATGAGAATAGATTATAGATGTGATGGTTTCAAAGTTTCAAAAGCACAGATCAGACTCATACATCAGTTGAGGGTCAAGCCACTGTCATGTTTCTCCCTCATAAATGCCTGTGCTTTTACCTGCCTGGTGGTAGAAGTAGATGCTGTCATGTTTTTAGGATCTAAGGTATTCTTAAAATATTTCTAAAGTCATAGTAAATTGTTCATTCTGTATAGACATTGTTTTAATTGTCACTAAAGGAATTTTGAAGAAAATACATTGATGACCTATTCTTAGACATCTATGATATGCCTGGGCCTTAATTTCTCAGTAAGTGTTGTGACCCCTTTATTTTGCGTCCGGGTTTTATCTGTATTGGTTATTTTGCTGATTGGCAGGCATCAGCTCACTCAATGATATTATTTCTCAATATATGTCTGTATTTTTATCAAGGTAATCTCTTTTATTGTTATCAAGATAAGTATATAATTTTATGCAATTGCAAACAAGCATGGACAAAAATCCATTTATAATTTCAGCCAAATAAATCAGCCGTCAATTTCAAATCAGAAGCATTTGTAGCTGGTAATCTGTTGAGTTACGGCTTCATTATCCTTGTTTTACATACATTGGGGAAAACAGTATTTAGTCAGCCACAAATTGTACAAGTTCTCTCACTTAGAAGGATGAAAGAGGCCTGTAATTGACATCACAGGTAGACCACAACTATGAGAGACAAAATGAGTAAACAAATCCAGAAAATCACCTTCTCTGATTTGGCAAGATTTATTTTTGCAAATTATGGTGGAATAAGTATTTAGTCATCTAAAAACATGCAAAATTGCTGGCTCTTACAGACCTGTAACTTGCTCTTTAAAAGACTCCTCTATCCTCTAATCATTTGTAGTAATGGAACATGTTTGAACTTGTTATCAGTATAAAAGACACCTGTCCACAACCTTAAACAGTCATATTCCAAACTCCACTTTGGTGAAGACCAAACAGCTGTCGAAGGACACCAGAAACAAAAATGTGGCACTGCAGCAGGCTGGGAAGACTAAATATGCAATATGCAAGCAGATTGGTGAGATGAAATCAACTGTTGGAGCAATAATAAGAAAATGGAAAACATACAAGACCACTGATAATCTCCCTCAATCTAAGGCTCCACGCACTGTCTCACCCCATGGGGTCAAAATAATCACAAGAACAGTGAGCAAAATTCCCAGAACCACATTGGGGGACCTAGTAAATGACATGCATAGAGCTGGGACCACCGTAACAAAGGCTACCCTCAGTAACACACTACGCTGCCAGAGACTCAGTAGACCTGTTTGGTAGAAACGTAACTCATCGTGTTTGGAGGAGACAGAATGCTAAGATGCACCTAAAGAACACCATACCTACTGTGAAGCACGGCAACATCATGCTTTAGGGCTGTTTCTCTGCAAAGGGACCAGGATGACTTATACGTGTACATAAAAGAATGAATGGAATCATGTATTGTGACATTTTGAATGCACACCTCCTTCCATCAGCAAGGGCATTGAAGATGAAACGTGGCTGGGTCTTTCAGCATGATAATGATCCCAAGCACACCACCAGGGCAACAAAGGAGTGGCTTCATAAGAAGCATATGAAGGCCCTAGAGTGGCCTAGCCAGTCTCCAGATCTCAACCCCATAGAAAACCTTTGGAGGGAGTTGAAAGTCTGTATTGCCCATTGAAAGGCCCAAAACATCACTGCTCCAGAGGAGATCTGCATAGAGGAATAGGCCAACATACCACCAAGAGTGTGTGCCAACCTTATGAAGACTTAAGGCCACTTTACACACAGCGACATCGCTACCAATGTCACTGGTGAAAGCACCTGCCCCCGTCGGTTGTGCGTCATGGGCAAATCGCTGCCCATGGTGCACAACATTGCTAAGACCTGTCACACGTACTTACCTGCCTAGCGACGTCACTATGATCGGCGAACAGCCTCCTTTCTAAGGGGGAGGTTCATTTGGCGTCACAGCGGCGTCACTAAGCATCCGCCCAATAGAAGCGGAGGGACGGAGATGAGCTTGCGGAACATCCCGCCCACCTCCTTTCTTCCTCATTGTGGGCAGCCGCAGGTACAGTGATGTTCCTTGTTCCTGCGGTGTCACACATAGCGATGTGTGCTGCCAAAGCAACGATAATTGGGATTAGAACGACGTGTCAACGATTAGGTGAGTAATTTTGATCATTAACGGTCATTCGTGCATTTTCACACGCAACAACGTCGCTAACGAGGCCAGATGTGCGTCACGAATTCCGTGACCCCAACGACATCTCGTTAGCGATGTCGTTGCATGTAAAGCCCCCTTTACAGAAAACATTTGACCTCGGTCATTTCCAACAAAGGATATATAACAAAATATTGAGATCATTTTTTGTTATTGACCAAATACTTATTTTACACCATAGTTTTAAAAAAAAAAAAAAATCTTGCCGAATCAGACAAGGTGATTTTTTTGGATTTGTTTTCTCATTTTGTCTCTCATAGTTGTGGTCTTCCAATGATGTCCATTACAGGCCTCTCATCTTTTAAAGTGGGAGAACTTGCACAATTGTTGGCTGACAACTCTTTTTCCCCCCTGTACATGTACTTGTCTTGTTTGCACAGATATAACATGTACCAATTACAGTCTATGGGAGTGTTCACATTTCTTTGTTTTTGGTTCATAGATTGTTTACCAAAAATAGGATACATGTCTATTTCTGATCTAAGCCATGATTTACAATCAAACATTCCAGTCCATTGGCCTGTGAAAAACCCAAGGAGCACACTGATGGCATCGTGGTATAGCCGAGAGCTGTATGATTTTCATTGACTCTTTACTAGGAGAAGCATGGAAAACCTCATCAACAGTTTCTTTTTCATATGAGAGTAAAAATACCTGAACTATAGGGCCACCTATACATATTAAATTTACCATAGGAGCATAGAAGATGTTTAAGTCTCCTTTCACTGACATGCTGGACCTGGTGTATCACTCTCCAAAACTTGCCCCTTAGATCACAGTTTTTAATATGAAAAACTGATGAAACACTGATGGGAAAACCTTACACACTGACCAAACATTAATGGAGAGCCGAGCCAGCACACTAATAATAATTGGACTATCTTTTTTATGTATAGGAAAAAATGGATGTCAGAATAAGGCTTAAATAAGGTTTAAATAGAGATATTTCACAGTATTTATCCCCTTCACCACCAGGTGATTTTTCTCTTTTCTTCTTTTTTCCCCTTTTTTCTGTCATCATAGCAGTATGAGGGCTTTTTTTGCTGGACAAGTTGCACTTTTGAATACAACCATTTTTTTTACCATAAAGTGTACTAGAAAATGGGAAACAGAATTCTAAGTGCAGTGAAATTGGAAAAAAGTGAAATTCCACAATTGTTTGTTGGGTTTTTAATTTACCATGTTCAATATATGGTAAAACTAACCTGGAGTATGATTTTCCAGGTCAGTATGGGAACATAGATACCAAACATGTATAGTATATTTTTACTTGATTGGTGAAAAAAAATTCAGAAGTTTGTAAAAAAAAAAATAAAAATTGCCTTTGGCTCCATTTTTTGAGAACTGTAGACGTTTGATTTGGAGGCTGTGTGGTGGCTTATTTTTTGTACCCGAAGCTGAGTTTTTTTTCTGATGCAATTTTTGAGTAGATATAATGTTTTTATCACCTCTTATCGGATTTTATTATAATATTACGGACGCAAAAAAAAGTTATTCTTGCATTTTTACTTTTTTTCTGTTGCATGGATATTTTTTATATTTGGATATATCAGGCTTTTCTGAATGTTACAATTCCAAATATATGTATTTTTTATTGATTTATTTTAAATGAGGCAAAAGAGAGGTGATTAGAAATTTAGTTTTTTTTCAATTATTTTTTTTTTTACAATTCTCACTTTTTAGTGCATTTACTAGTTCCCTTACGGGACTTGAAGCTGTGATAATTCAATTGCTTGTTCTTTACATCAGCATTGCTCTATAAATCGGAAATTATCATGTCCTATTAACTTTAGCTCACAGCCGGCATTCATAGGAAGTTCGTCATGACAGACACAGGGGTCATCAGCTGACTTCCGGCTGTCATGTCAACCTATCGGCACCCCACAATGATATCATGGGAGTGCCTATGTGAGCGAGGTAGGAATAGATTAGCCATCATTTGCAGGGAAAGATGTCGGCTCACATGCTCAAAGAGAGAGAGGTACATCCAAGGTTGTAAAAGGGGTTAAAAATGGTTTTATTATCTATCCATGTTGTAATACAAAAAACAATATTTTTTAAATAAGGAAGAAGCAGTTATTTAAAGTGAAAGATCAAAAATATGAAGATCATGTTCTTGCATTATATGTGCATGCACTTACTTATACAAAGAAAAGAGGCGATAACTTCTACTAAGCCTTTATTTTATTTATTGTGACAGATAATATTGTAGTGCTTTTAAATAATAGTGGAAAAATATATGTTATACGAGTCTGATTGTCAGAAATGGCTATGTGTATGAAGCTACTAAGGAATATCTTCATCTCAGATATTTATGGCATACTTGTGGAAAGAGAGGTTGTTGTATATGTGTTTTGGCATAGGTACAGGTGCCATTGTCGGAAATCCGATCTTGTGGATGAGCTGAGATTTCTGAGATTAGAAAACTAGGACAACTAAAGATGGCTGGGCATCATGTTATATGCATCAATAGGGCTACAAAGACACAGGAAGCAATTCAGTAGAGATAGCCAGTTTTCACAGGTTTATATTGCTAAAAAATATAGCTATAAATGGTTAACAATCATAGTATAGGATTTATCTTCATTGTGGTGTTTTTGACAAACCCCTTTAAGATCCTACTTTGTACTTTATTTTTTAAATCTGCTATCAAATAAGTGCAAACTCTTACAGCTTTTTATTTTACTGCATAGTATACTGCAGTCTCTTTGTGTAGAATTGGCTAAAGGTTATTTATTATTAAAACATATTACCTGATGAAAAGAAGCCACAGCTTTTTCTCTTATATTTTATATTATCATGCTTGGCTGTAGCTTTTTATCCCTTGTAGTTTTCATTTTGTGTTCGAGAATTGACTCAGACTTTCAATGGATGTTACCATGGTAATCCAGCATTCTTTCTGACAAGATACAGACTTCTAAACATGTTAATGATGTTCACACTTAAGTTGTGCCAGCACAAGGAACCTTGGAAATGTATCTTTGCTTTCTCACTCAATGGCCATTAATGGAGTTATACTATTATTATAGTTTGGATGTAGCTTGAAAAAACACCATCAATTTCTTTCCATACATACTTTGATTTCTATAGAATATATATATATATATATATATATATATATATATATATGTTTTAGTTTTCAAATTTTCTAATATTTAGATTATGTCTAACTTATATGGGATCAAATTTGCACTGTCCGAAATGTAGAAGAAACACAAATTTAAAAAAAAATTGGAATCTTCAACAATCAGGTTTTTCAATTCATTGTCAAATAGTCTTATGTATGGATTGAAAGAGTAAACTTTTTTTTCCTATTGTTTGATGTTGCCATTATATTGTTAAAGGGGTAATTTCATGTTATTAAAAGGGTTATCCGGTCTAAATCCACAAGTATGCAGTCTCTCTATGTTACTGCAGACTTATGAATCCTCACATCGCATGCACTGTCCGCTGTGAGGACTTATTGGTTTCATAGCTGGGAAAGGTGGTCATGTGGCCATGAGTAGGTGACATGCAGACTCCTAGCCAGAATCCTACTAAATATACTAAATAGGCATGGCCTTGTTCAAAGCAAATGTACTGAGTGAGGCCACAGCCCTCTAGTCTGAATGGGTGGTCTGCATATCGCATACTCGCCATTAGAATGTAAGCCCACAAGGGCAGAGCCTTCTTTCCTCTGTACTAGTCTGTCTATTGTAACTTGTATAGGTATTCTGTATGTAACCCCCTTCTCATGTACAGCACCATGGAATCAATGGTGCTCTATAAATAAATAAATAATAATAATAATAATACTCACGGCAACGTGACCGCCCTTCCAAGCTCTGACACTGGAGAATCCACACAGCGCGCAGTGCGTACAATGTAAGGAGTCACAGGTGTGCCATAACATAGAGTAACTTCAGACTTGTAGATTTTGATCAGGCAACACATTCAATTGCTTTAGTCACACTGCATAAAAATGAGCAAGTTTGCCACTGACTTGCTTTTTTTATTTGCCGTTATTCTTCAGCTATGGGGCTTTTATCTTGTAAAGTCTATGGCTGTGCACAGATACTGAGTTTTTTGTGGCAGATTTGGTGCAGTTTATTGTGCAATTTGTTGCCCAAATCGGCATGTCTATCCTTATGCCAGAAAAGACAATGAGAATTTTGAAGTGCTGTGCGCATGATGCGTCTCCCTTGCAGTTTTGGGTGCAGAAAAAATCTGCAGCATGTCAATTGTTGGGGCATTTTTTCCTGCATTTTTAAGCCCTTTCAGACACTGATGAAAAAGAGCTTAGCTAGAAAAAAAAGCACCAAAAACGCACTGAAAATGCATCAAGAACACCTTAAACACGTTTTATTTTTGGTGCACTTTTCTGCCACAAGGTGCATTTTTGGTGCAGAAAACTGCTGCACTTAATCTGCAGTGTGTGCACGTACCCTATAGCTGGTTTCTGGGAAATTCATCCACTAGTACTTGGCTGAGTGTATGTAGTAGTTATATTCCAGGAGAAGATAAAACTCCTAATATCAAGGCACTAGTGTTGAGCAATTAGTTAACTATTCGTACTCGCTATGCTGTTAGCGAGAACTGTCCGCTACTCGCATATTCGTTACGAGTAGCAGGTGCAATGTAAGTCAATGGGAAATACTCAGTAAGTAGTGAGTAACCAGAAAGCCGTACTTTTCGTGCGAGTAGCAAATAGTACGGCTTTCGGGTTACTCGCTATTTAGCAAGTATTTCCCATTGACTTACACTGCGCATGCTACTCATTATGAATATGCGAGTAGCGGACAGTAATTGCTAACAGCATAGAGAGTACGAATAGTTAACTACTTACTCAACACTAACAGGCACCCCTTTCCAGGAGTTTTGATTTCTATAAAGCAGTTAGCAACTCACCCCCCTCAATTCCCAAACAGGGTTCTTATCAGTCCTGTATACTGAAATCAAAATGCCCTGAAACTCAGGATTAGCAGTTTTCAGAGCAGTTTGCCTAATCTTGGCTCTCATTTTCAAGAGCTACTTGCTTGTTCAAATGTCCCGTTATCTGTATATCCAAATATATTATTAGCAGTGTAAAGGGTACTTTACACGCTGTGATATTGCTAACAATATATCGTTGGGGTCACATCGTTAGTGATGCACACCTGGCGCCATTAGCAACATCGCAGCGTGTGACACCAATGAGCGACGATCAACGAGCGCAAAAATGTTAAAAATCGTTGCTTGTTGACACGTCATTCATTTCCTTAATATCGTTGCTGCTGCAGGTATGATGTTGTTCATCGTTCCTGCGTCACCACACATCGCTATGTGTAACACCGCAGGAATGACGAACGTCTCCTTACCTGCAGCCGCCAGCAATGTGGAAAGAAGGAGGTGGGCGGCATGTTCCTATGTGGTTATGATTAAGGAAGTCTAACATCTGAAACGTGTCAACCACGTGTTTATAACTTGCTGCACTATGATTTTTAATTAGTTTTCAATAAAATGGAATTTTAAGAAAAATATTTTCCCTATGAAGACGTTGCTGCTGGATATTTTTTTCTTTTTGCTGCAAACACGTTTGAGCCTCCCTTATTCCATGCACCATCTGACCTTCTCTACAACATGAATTTACCAGCATAATATCATACAGTGAGCTGTATCTTTTCATTTTTTAATTAATACCATTTGGTATTCTGGTTACATATAAGCTGAGCAGCAGCACTCAATTTCAAGTGGCAGCTACAAAATAAAACAAGATTTTAGGGTGTATAAAAAGAGAGCTTAGATCCCGTGATCCCAATGTATTGTTACCCATCTATAATATGGATCCAGTTTTGGGCTTCACATTTTAAAAAGGACATTCAGAAGTTAGAGTCAGTTCAAAGGCAGGTAACTAGATTATTGCAAGGCATGGAAGGCCTCCGATATGATGACAGGTTGAAAAAGTTGGATTTGTTTAGCTTAGAAAAAAGATGTCTCAGAAGAGATCTCATTTATATGTAGAAATACATGTGTGGTCAATATAAAGGACTGGCACATGACTTATTTCTTCCAAATACAATACTTAGGACCAGGGGGCATACACTGCAAGTGGAAGAAAGGCGATTCCGGTAGCTAAATAGGAAAGGGTTCTTTACAGTTAGAGCAGTCAGACTGTAAAATGCCCTACCACAAAAGGTAGCAATGACAGAAACTATAACAACTTGTAGGCTATGTGCGCACTTTCCGTATTTACTGCGTTTTGATGGTCAAAAGCAACTTTGGCAAAAGCAATTTCTGACAAAATATGCATTTTGAACTGCAACTAGGATGACGCAAAGTGTGCACATAGCCTTAGTGTGGAATGCCCTACCACAAGAGGTAGTAATGGCAGATACTATAACAGCTTTCAAAAAAGGCCTGGATAATTTCTTCAGTACACAAAACATTGTTGGTTATAAATGACTTAATGACAAAATGTAGAATTGGTGGAGGAAGTTGAATTAGATGGACCTAGGTCTTTTTTCAACCTATGTAACTATTAAAGTTTTGTAGCAGGACAAAGCTTCTGGCTGTAACTGTCATTCGAAGGAACCAGGAAGTAAGGAGACTGCAGAATTGTGAGCTGCTCAGGAGACCACTTGAGAATACCCGTATAATTTTCTTATTATAATGAGGCAGTATTAATGGACAAATGTATGTTTTTCACACATTAATAAAAATTACATTTATTTGTATTTTACTGTTGCTCATAAAAATCTATCACTTTACTATCAAATCATAGTAATTTACTGTTATAGAAATCGTAAGGCAAGCTATTAAAAATGCCCTTGAATTAGGTTTTAATTAATTAAATGTGTGTATATATGCATGTAGTAGTGTGACTGTGTTAATATACTCACTTGCTTTTGCCCTCTCTAGTGTCCGGCACCGTTCTTCCCCTCGTCTTTGTTACGTCGCAGTGTGACACACTAGCCGGGTCGTTCGTCTCTCTGCATAACCCAGAGGTGACTTTTAGGCCATGTGCACAAATTGAATGTTTGCTTAGTTTTTTACCTTGTATATGTAAGTCAAAACCAGGAGTGGGTAAAAAATACAGAAGTGGTGCCCGTGTTTCTATTCCACTCTTGGTTTTGGCTACAAATACTGAGGTTAAAACTCACCAGATACTCAACATGTGAACATGATCTTACAATGTTAGAGCTTATAATGGAGCTTACAATGTAAGCTCTGCAGGTTTTGATTATTTTTTGTCTGGCTCATTCATAGAGTATAGAATGACCTGGCTTTTTACAATTGCGGTGACATCATTGAGAAGTGGAGCTAAATGGCGATGTACCCAGGAGAGAGCAGCAGTAGGTGAGAATATTAATACATTCACACTATATTACATGAACATACAAACATTTAATGTATAAAAAAGTTAATGGGAAGGACTATTTAACTCCTTCACAAAAAAAGGACTTATATATATGTTCTTTGCCAAGTCTATCCCTTTAATGCAGGCTCGTGCTGAAAGCCCGTATTATTGCTCGCACATGTCTTCTTATCTGATCAGCAGACATGTGTAGCTAGCTGGCACAAGTAGATTGGTGATCCACCCATGCCTTTTAACACCTTAGATTGCACTGTAAAAATCTGACAGCGCAATCTAATGCACTCCGGCAGGGATCCTACTATTCCCTGTCACCACTGGTGGCCCCATGGCACTATCACAGGGTGCCAATGGGTTGTCAAGCCAGCGCAGGGTCAGCTGATGACCCCTGTTGCTGTCATGACAAGTGATCAGATCATGCAGGCATAATGGTCCCTAAGAGGACTAGGAAAATCAATAAGCAATGTAAAAAATAGATTTTAAAAATATTGAAATAAAACAAACTAAAAGTCTCAATCACCCCCTTTTGCCCCATTAAAATTAAACAATAATAATAAAAAATATACACATATTTGGTATGGCTGAACTAGTAAAATATAAAATCAATTAATCTGATTTGTAAAGGGCGTAACGAGAAAAAAACCTCGAAATGCCAGAATTGCATTTTTTTTGGTCGATGATCAGTAAAGGCATAGCGAGAAAAAAAATCAAAACACCAGAATTGTGCTTTTTTGGTTGCTACAACATTTTATTAAAATGCAATAACAGGAGATAAAAACATTGCATACACCCCAAAATATTAAAATTAAAAATGCCAACTCAGGATGCAACAATTAAGCTGTCACTGAGCCCCAGATCCTGAAAAATGAGAACACTATGGGTTTTGGAAAATGGTGCCAAAAGTACAATTATTTATTTTTTTTTTTTACAAACCTCTGAATTTTTTTTACCTTAAATAAAGGTAAAACTATACATGTTTCATATCTAGAAACTCGTACTGACCTGGGAAATAATATTACCTTGTCAGTTTTACCATGTAGGGAACATGGTAAATAAAAAAATGAAAAAACAGTTGTGGATTTGCACTTTTGTTTGCAATTTCACTGCACTTGGAATTTTTTCCTCATTTTTTAATAAAATATGGGGCAAGATAAATGGGTTTAAAGAAGACCTGTTACCATACACTTGGTCAAAAGTGGTGGGTTTATGCTCTTATTTTATTCCCATTACTTCCCTGAGTATTCAAGATGTTTTTTTTTTATTTAGTGCAATTTTTTATGATCTTAGCCAAGGGCACATCGCCCACAGGATTTTCTGGGGCATGTCTCTGGCTGATATACAACACGTACCCTGTAAAAAAATGCCTTTTTAATACAGACCATAAAAAGTATCACCAAATAAAAAGGTCCATATTTTTGAAACCGCATGGCCGATAAATAAATAAATAAATTAAAATAGATTACTCAGTAGAGCAGCAGTAAAAAAAATAGGGGCAAAATCTACACATATTTGACTTAATGACAGGCCTTTCTTAAATATGTCATACTACATTTTGCTGCAATTAGTCATTCAATTACACCGAAGATATTTGTGAACATGTTATGTGTCATAAGTAGGGATGATCGAATACCTGAAATGTTTGGCTTTGTGAATATCCGACGAATAGGTCGCCGCTATGCGAATATTCGATGCGCAATGTAAGTCTTTAGGAAGCAAGAATAGTTCCAAATAGTTGTTATTCGGGTTTCCCATAGACTTACCTTGCGCATTGAATATTCGCGAATAGTCGAATAGTGGCGACCTATTCAGCAAATATTTGTGAAGCCGAATATTTGAGGTACTCGATCATCCCTAATCATAAGCAGTAGTCACTGTTCAGGGAAGGCAAAGAAAAGGAATCTAAATCAAATTTGTCATCACATAATGACCTATTGTTTAAAACTTATTTTCTGCTGACCTTTTTTGTGTCTATATTTATATATGTATATATATATATATATATATATATATATATATATGTATATACACACACATTTATATGTATATATATATATATATATATATATATATACAGTATATAGATATTTGTATTCTTTCATATCACTACATAGTTAAAAAATGGCCACTATGGCCAATAAGATTCACCTTATATTTTGATTTTTTTACAGATATTTTTCAACAGTCATTATCATCACTGGCAGGATAACAATGACGGATAGCATCTCTATACAATAAACAATACTATTATTCCCAGTAGGTGATTGTCCCAGCTTTTCACCCATCTTAAGTAAAAAAATGAAAATAAATAAATCTTTTGTCACTACGCTCATAAAAGTCTGGTATATGAAAATATAAAAATTGCTGTTTTTCAGGCAACACATTTGCCTAAGAACAAAACAAGAAGATGTGATCAAAAGTTTGTATCTACCCAAAGATGGTATCATGAAAACCATAAACGAATATCATGCATCAGCTCAATATGATTAATAAATGCATGAACTTCACTGCTGCGTCAAACGTAAGGTACTTGGTTAGTGTTTTTTTAATCAAAGAGCGCAAAAGCCATCCATCCATATGAAGATGTACCTAAATATTGATGGTACTTATTAGGGATGCTTGAGTAAAACATGGGAACATTGATGTTTATTTGCTCGGTACTCGAGTCTAGCCAATCAGAGCATCCAATGTGTTCATTTTGATACCAGGACATGATAGTACTAACTCATCACTAGTCCCTATCACTTATATCCTACCTCTCTATGCACCAAATTAGTCTCATCTGAACCAAGGAAGTGAAAGGAAACTAGACATATATAGTAATTAGAGCCTTATGTAGGAAACATGTGTAGATAAGGGTCCTGAGCCCTGCAGTGCCTCCCTCCAAATATGTGCTAAAAATAAGAAAGAACCAGAGCATGCACACCTATAGCATTAGTGTACAAGTGCACAAATGCACTATGTGGCCAAACTAAAACATACATACATGATGCTAATACAGAGATCAACCAAAAAATAG
Organism: Anomaloglossus baeobatrachus; assembly: GCF_048569485.1. NCBI lineage: Eukaryota > Metazoa > Chordata > Amphibia > Anura > Aromobatidae > Anomaloglossus > Anomaloglossus baeobatrachus. The sequence goes on along the minus strand of NC_134357.1, from coordinate 174,206,750 downwards.
AAAAACAGGCAGGCCAAAAGTGGCACCTGTATAGCACACTCAAGGCATTACAAAAAAACGGAGAACGAAAGAGTAAAGTGCAAATGCATATTTTATTGAAGAATAACTGGCATGGTTTAAAATTGGCAGCAAACACAAGCCGGCAATGTAAAGTAAAGTTTGTAAGATACAATTCAGATTGGTATACAAAAGAAGGGGAATCTGAAAAACTGGGTCCTAAAATGTGTCATAATATATAAATGCACAGAAGCACCCCAAATGCACAGATCATAAATCCAGGGGTTTACACATATATGGATGTACACAAAGAGTCATCTAGACCAGCACTAAATGAATTGAAGTGACAGAATTATACACTCTGAAAAAACAGAAAAAATAAAATATCAAAGTTGTACATTTAACAGAGATGCTGGTACCAAATTGTAAGGACTCTGAGATAATAGAATACCATTATAAATGCAAAGCCCTATCAGTATTGAATGCAGGGATTGACCACAAGGTGGTGCTAACAGATGCTAATGCAAAACCATTGTTGTTAGGAAAACCAGTAAAGACAGACCCACTTAGATAAATCACATACCCATAAGGGTTACAGAACGGGCTTGGGAAGCAGTAGAGAGGACCCCCTGGGAAAAGAGCCCCGATGCAGCGTTTCACGATCCAGCAGGTAAGATCATTTCATCAGGGGGGAGAAAAGGAATGGAACAGCATCCAGCAGCCATATCCATTTAAATATGGCGCTCGGTCGCTCCAGCTGCTCCGCCCCCACTGCGTCACGCGAGTGAACCAATCGCGGCTGGTCCCAACGCTGTCAGCTGTCAACGCCCTTGATCGGTAGCGCGCATGCGCGGTAAGCGGGGACGCGTCACCCGGGGACCGCGCATGCGCGCAGGCGATAGTGACGCCGACAGAGCCGGGCCAGCAAGCCACTGATGCACGCGCGCGACAGGGGGAGGAGGAGCGGGAGCGAGCACATGAAACCACACTTAGACAAATACAGACAGTGTGAACCCAGGTGGGAGACACATCAGGATTAAAGCAAAACAAGGAATCCTTTTCAGTATCGCTTCCAGGCATCCCAGATGGGGCACACAAGAGGAAGGGTAAATAGATAAAGTGTCCATGTCCATTATCCGATGTCAAAGGATGTCAATTCCATGGATGCCAGCAAAAAGGAAAAATGTGTGTATCTAAAAAGTAAAAATGAAAAAAATAAGATTAAAAACAAGGCACAAAAACCAGGGGGATACAAGGAGAAGGCAATCATCGCAAAAAGGGTGCAAAACTCAAATACTCATTAAGGCCCCCCGGGGAAAATATTCCCAAAGTATAAATCCAGCGTGTTTCCCGCTGGGCAAGTATTTTGCGCACATTCCCACCCCTCGCCCCCCCATGTATGACATCAAGGCCCCTGATTTTCAGGGACGTTGGGTCACAGTCATTGCCGGCTTCGGTTTGCTGCCAATTTTAAACCATGACAGTTGTTCTTCAATAAAATATGCATTTGCACTTTACTCTTTCGTTCTCCGTTTTTTAAACATACATGATGCGTTCTCCATTCAGAGGAGGTTTGTTTTGGCACATGGCTCTTGGAAGAAGGGGAGAAAAAAACGAAAGCAAAAAAGGAAAATCGCCAGGTGGTGAAGAGATTAAAAAAATATTGAAGCTCATGTATTCATTGATTACAGTTGGCTGACACATTGCGCATGTTCATGTTTGTATCATGGCCACAATGTATTTGTGCATGTGCACATTAATTTAATACTAAAGTTATGTGGGACTGTTTTTTCTTTTCTTTTTCCTTTCTCTTTTTTCATTTTTGAGCTATCATTAAAACTATCAGCTCTCCGTGCAAAAAAAAAACCTCTCACACAGCTCTATAGACGAAAAATTTAAAATCTGTTCTGGAGAATGGTGACATAAATCAATTTATTTGGGGAAAGTTTAGTATTTGTTTTTCACGGCTTAAATAATATAAAAAATATTTATGAATGTTTGGTTTTGTCGTAATTGTACTTCACAGGGAAATCCAAGATCCTTTTTAAAACAAATACTAAAACATAATGAACATCGTTAAAACAAACTGCAAAAACCTTGACAGAATAGCACTTTTTTTTACCATTTTATCCCACTTTGAATTTTTTTCTTGTCTTTCAGTACATTTTATGCTAAAATGAATGGTGTCCTTCAAATGTACCCTTTTTTTTTCTTAGCAATATCTACCTCCATATAGCTATACTGACAGAAAAGTAAAGGACAGTTAAAAAAGACAAATGCAAAAATTAAAAAATCATCCGAGCACTAGGAGTTAATCAAGGGCATGTTTAAGTAATCTTTACTAAAGGAGATTCTTATCTTAGACCCCCTTCATATATCAGTCAAAAACACACACGTTTTTCACTGATGTGATAAATGTGTGTATGTCCTGTGATTTTGGCACACGTGTTCTGTGTGTGCTATCCATGATAGTGCACAGAGATCAGGAACTTCTATACTCACCTGTAAATGTCACTGCTGTCTGTGGTGCTGAAGTCTCCTGTGATGCTGTGTCTGGCTGCTACTGACTCCCTGCTGCTGCTACTTCCGGGTCGGCTGTGCAGTGACCATAATTAGCCGGCCAGGAAGCAGGAGACAGCAGTGGCTGAAGACAGCATCAGTGGAGGCAGGTGAGTATAACAAGCTTTTTATTTTAAATGTATGTGTTCTTTTCTTGTATGTGTTACAGGGATCCCACCACTGTGACTTTAGTGATGCCAGAGAAAAACAAATTTGTCTCCATGCGGAACACACGGACATAGGTGTGCACTGCACAGAAACATGGTCAGTGAAAAATCACTGATGTGTGTGCATTGATTTTAATGGGTCTGCGTATGTCTGTGATTCTGGTACTCATAAAAACAGTAACATCTGTACCAAAATCACTGATGTGTGAGGTAGGCCTTAACCCCTTAACGACCCATGACGCACTGGGTATGTCATGGATCGTGTGCCGGTAAGCCACGCCCCCTGCCGCCGGCAGGCGACGGCGATTCGCGCACATATCAGCTGTTATCAACAGCTGACATGTGTGCCTGCTAGCCGCGGGTGGAATCACTTCCACCCGCGGCCATTAACCCCTTACATTTCGCTGCCAAAATCTTGGCAGCGATATGTATATGGGCGCCGCCATGACAGTCACTTACCCCGCCCCCACCGAAAGTCACGTGACATGATCACGTGACTTTCGGCGGTTGCCATGGTAGCACAGGGTTATATGATGACGCCTGTAGCTAACATGACTCACTTCCTCTCAATGCCGGAATACAGCCGGCATTGAAAGTGAAGCAGCAAATCTGCAGTTCTCAGCTCTGTAGCTGAGATCTGCAGATAGTGCAGAGCGATCGGATTGCTGATTGCTATAGCCCCCTAGGGGGACTAGTAAAATAAAAAAAAAAGTAAAAAAAAGTTTTAAAAAATTAAAAAAAAATAAAAAACCTAAAAGTTCAAATCACCCCCCTTTCACCCCATTGAAAATTAAAGGGTTAAAAAAATAAAAAATACACACATATTTGGTATCGCCACGTTCAGAAATGCCCGATCTATCAAAATATAAAATCAATAAATCTGATCAGTAAACGGCGTAGCGGCAAAAAAATTCCAAATGCCAAAATTACGTTTTTTGGTCGCCGCAAATTTTGCGCAAAATGCAATAACAGGCGATCAAAACGTAGCATCTACGCAAATATGGTACCGTTAAAACCGTTAGGTCGAGACGCAAAAAATAAGCCATCACTGAGCCTCAGATCCTGAAAAATAAGAACGCTACGGGTTTTGGAAAATGGCGCAAAACGTGCGCCACGTTTTTTGGACAAGCTTGTGAATTTTTTTTAACCCCTTAGATACAAGGAAACCTATACATGTTTGGTGTCTACAAACTTGCACCGACCTGAGATCTATCACATAGATACCTTAGTTTTACCATATAGTTAACACAGTGAATAAAATATCCCAAAAACTATTGTACGATCACACTTTTTTTGCAATTTTTCCGCACTTGGAATTATTTTGCCGTTTTCCAGTACACTATGTGGTAAAACTTATGGTTTCATTTAAAAGTACAACTCGTCCCGCAAAAAACAAGCCCTCAAATGGCAAGATTGATGGAAAAATAAAAAAGTTACACCTCTCGGAAGAAGGGGAGCAAAAAACAAAAGCGCAAAAACGGAAAGTGCCCGGGGGCTGAAGGGGTTAAAAAGTGATGCATATTGGCAATATATATGGCCAATTGATCAATAATGGTCTACCTCTAGGGCCGCTGCCAATCCTGAGAATGAAGGGAACACGTTCTTTCTTTAAAACTACCTTTCCTTTCCAGTTTTTCATCTATACTGCGGTATGCTATATTAAGTGATGGCATGAGTTAGTAATATCACTTACAGAGATGAGAACAAACCCTTAACTATAGCTTTCTCTGTATATTTATAATAGGCTAGAGTTTTAGTCTGGAAACTGCTATAGTCATAACAACTATGGTTCTGTTTCTTTCAGCAAAAAGAGAAGGTTTTATTTGTATTGCCTTTACTTTTTGTATGGCATCCAAATTGCTGTATGTCTTCTCATATTGTACTCCAGGTTTTACATTCTGTTGCTGCAGTTCTGAAGACAAAGATTGTATGGGATCCACATTAAATGTTTTGGGCTCTTGGCCATACAAGAGAATGGCAGGAAATATTCTATCCTATATCCCATTACTTGGAACCTGCTGTTTATGTTTCTGAAACACATTAAGGGAATGGCACTAGTGCAATGTAATGCAATCCTATTTTATTTGTTACTAGAAGTTGGGAAGCTCTTTAAATCCTCTAACCCAAATAAGATTAAGAACAAGGGAATAAAACATCAAAAAATGGTCATGATCTCACAAAACAATATGGCTTTTAATATAAAGGGTTTATTTCTGTAATATAAGGGACAGCTCATGAAGAATGTCCCTGTTAATGTGTCTGACTTGTAGTCGTGAACTAACAATTTAAGTATGTGTAGTTCTTCTTTCACTGCCTTTTTGACAGATGCACGACATAAAGAAGTGAATTCCATGCAGCCTTGGAGCAATGTAACTTGTTATAAAGAGCACCTGCCACCTGTATGATTTACATTGTGAAGATAATATTCTTTAAGCTGTGTACCCAGTATCCCCTGTACATATTCCTTATTATATTATCATTTGTAAAAAGTTTATTTTCAAGTGGTGGTCACTCTCATTTAACTGATCAACATCTGGTCCTGGCCAGCCAAACTCAAAACTCACTGACATCATTCAGCCTGCAAGGGCATAGCACTCTTTTATACAAAGTCCACACACCCAGCTAGGACCTCCACCCTCATGTAACGTGTCGGGGTGTAAGAGACCAGTTGCTTGTGAATGGCTGCCACTCTGCACCATGTTATAATGACACAGGGAAAAAGTATTGAACAACTAAAGAAACACAGGTGCAAAAAGCCATGGAAAGTCATTACACCAGCTGAAACACATCAGTAATTAGGAAACAATCTTGCCACCTAGTGATAAAAAATGTAAGCTGATTCAACTGATGGTGTATAAAAAGGTGTCACGTTACCAAGGTGCCACACAAGAAACATCTCATGATGAGTAAAACCAGTGAGCGATCTCAAGACCTTTGTAACCTTATTGTTCCAAAATATACTGATGGCATTGGTTACAGAAGAACCTTTAAATTACTACAAGCTCCAGAGAGCACTGTTGGGGCTATAATCATGAAATCAATTCACCTTAAACCAGTCACAACTTGCTGATCCTTGCAAGATTTTAGACAAATGAATGAAAATAATTATCAGAAAAGTTGTCCAAGAGCCAAAATACACCAGTAGAAACCTACAGAAAGACCTGGAATTTGCAGGTATAATTGTTTCAAAGAAAACAATAAGTAATGCACCCAGCCTGCTTTGCCTGTATACACGCTCAAGTCGCAAGGTCAATTGCTGCACAAAAAACATGTTCAAGTGAGTGGAAAGTTTTCACAACAACAATTAGACAATCCTGTGAAATACTTGGAAAATATAGTCTGGTCAGATGAGACCAAAATTCAACTCTTTGGGTGCCATAATACACACCATGTTTGGAGGCCGAAAGGCACTGCATATCACCCCCAAAACACCATAGGAACAGGGACATTTGGAGGTGGGAACAACATAATGTGGGGCTTTTTTCAGAATACGGCATTGGCAAACTTCATTTAATTGATGGAAGGATAAATGGACAAGTGTACCGAAGCATTCTTGATAAAAAATCTGCTGCCATCTACGAAGATGATGAAATTAAATGAGGGTGGACATTTTCAGGAAGACAATGATCTCTAATACACATCTAATGAAATTCTCAATTGGTTTCTGAGACAGAAAATAAAGCTTCAAGATTGACCCAGCCAATTACCTGCCCTAAATACAATACACAAATTATTAATGGAACTGAAGCTCAGAGATTGTCTTCTGGTACATTCTAAGGGCTGGTTCACACTAAGCGACAGCGACAACGAGGTCGCTGTTACGTCACCATTTTCTGTGATGTAACAGCGACCTTGTAAGTCACTGTTATGATCGCTGCTTAGCTGTCAAACACAGCAGCCGAAGGAGCCATCATAACCGCGAGAGCAGGGAGCCGCGCACACTGCTTAGCGCTGGCTCCTTGCTCTCCTAGCTACAGTACACATCGGGTTAATTAACCCGATGTGTACTGCAGCTACATGTGCAGAGAGCAGGGAGCCGCGCACACTGCTTAGCGCTGGCTCCCTGCTCTCCTAGCTACAGTACACATCGGGTTAATTAACCCGATGTGTACTGCAGCTACATGTGCAGAGAGCCGGAGCCGGCAGCACAGGCAGCGTGAGAGCTGTGGAGGCTGGTAACTAAGGTAAATATCGGGTAACCACCTTGGTTACCCGATGTTTACCCTGGTTACAGCTTACCGCAGCTGCCAGATGCCGGCTCCTGCTCCCTGCTCGCTTCATTTGTCGCTCTCTCGCTGTCACACACAGCAATCTGTGTGTCACAGCGGGAGAGCGCCTTTGAAGAAAACGAACCAGGGCTGTGTGTAACGAGCAGCGATCTCGCAGCAGGGGCCAGATCGCTGCTCAGTGTCACACACAGCGAGATTGCTAATGAGGTCACTGTTGCGTCACCAAAACCGTGCTGTAGCAGCGATTTCGGTAGCGATCTCGCTTTGTGTGAAGCACCCCTTAGTCTTATTGAAAGCATCAAATATAAGGTTAATGATGGTTTCCTTTAACTCCACAGTTAATCCCTACTATAGCCACGGGAGCTGCCATAATTGACCCTGCCCATTGTGCCACTAATGTTGAGGGCAATTTGGATATGAGCTTCCCAGAGACTTGGCCTGTTAGAGGCAGCCAGATCATCCTCTTTATAATTTAGCCCTACACAGCTGGCATGGGTCTTTCCACCTCTGGGTCTCTGTGCAGCTGCAGCGGCTGTACTGGTAATATGTCAGCCCATATAATCAAGAATGGGAAGAAGTCAACCTGCTCTAAGAAATGAAATGAGTTAGGCCATGCTTTTTACTTTCCATATTGGTAGGAGAGTTACTGCTAACATTTCATCCCTTTGCCGCTTGCCATGCAATGTACGTACCTTATAGATATCATGAAAGTTGCAGAAAGTAAATAACATTATAGGTCCATGATACCTGCTGGAAGATTAGGCAACCCGGCAAATAACATGCAATAGACAATCTTTACCTCTGCTACATACGTTAAGTTCATATAGAGTATAAAGTATACTTGTGCATTGAGACCTCTGGAAGCTTTACATGCTTCCATTTTGGAGTGTCTAGTAGCCATCTCAAAGTTAAATGTTCTGCTACAGCAGGAAGCCATATTTTTGGACCGTATTTGTCCTTGACTATGTATTATTTCATTTTAAATTCCATGGCAGTGTGTATAACAAATCTCTGCAGAAATTGCAGATGGATCACAACCAGAATGTGACAGAGTAATAGCTCTTGCCGAGACTTCTAAAAATAGTTTGAAACGACTGCTTGCTGCATCTTGTTATCGTGTTAATTGATTGGTAACCCATGAGGCTTACAATAATCCTCCTCATTACCATATAGTCATTGTGAAGTCAGTCACATATCTCAGCAGGGGATATTTTGCAGGCAGAATATTTAAAGTGTGGTTACATTAATTCAATAAATGTTATAATTTAGGTTATGCTAGGTATCAATAAATAGTAAATAAATTGAACAGACATAGTTACGTAATAACTCAATACACAACTCCAATGAGTAATATTGCGGTGATTATTCGCAATGTTCATGGCATCTGCTTGCTTGAAATTTCAGGCATTATTCTTCATTGCACATACTGCAGTGGACATTTATCATGGTTTTCAATGTTCATAAAGGCTGTTCAGATGCAATTTTCATGTGCACCATAATCACCTACAATGAAAAACATATTGGCTGATTCATTAGGACTTGCATTGTGCCTGCCAGTCTTAATAAAGGGTTCTCTGGAGTACAATGGGACAAATTCACATCACTTAATGATTTCTTCAGTTGCTTGCACTTCATGTTGACAAAAATGATACTCCAGTCACAGACTGGAGTATCCTTTTTGGCATAAAAAAAATCAGCACTTTTGCTTAATTTGACGGGTGGGCTTAGCTGGCTTACCCCAAACTCCACCCATTTTAGCAAAACTGCTTTACCATGGCATGCAAATAGCAAAATTTGTAATTTTTTCATGCAATTTCGTATTGTGAAAAATTTTTGCTACTTTTCAAATAATTTTATGACAGTTTCCTGGCCTAACTCCTTTGCTGTTTTGCCACCATAGAATTTTAACTATGAATTTACTCAGCCAGTATGGTATTAACATTGGCAATATTTACCATAAGGTATCAAGTACCTCACAGACCAATGTGCCTAATCTTATAAGTCAGTGCACAAACCCCCTGCCACTTTGTTATATATGTATACGTAATAGACAAAAGGTGGAGTTGATAGATGGCTCTAATAAAGGGATCAATAGAAATATGAAAACACTTTATCAACTAAATAGAGTGCTACTGTTCAAAGCAGTTGAAGTGCTCAGAATTCATTTAACACTACCATCCATTCAATTTTCTACTCTATGATTTGTGCTGTGTCTTATAAAGCTGTAATCACTCTTTGTGCTATGCTGTAGTTGTAATGATATGAATAAAAGTGTCTGACCAGGTATGAAAGGACTTCTGGTGAGCTGTGCAACACAGAGGGAACACCAGGGTAGTAATGCAATGGAAGGCCCTAGTGCTTGTGAAAGTGGAGCTGGATCACCTCCTAACAGTCACTTGAGGCTGATCTCTGCATTCCCTAATGTCCCTAGATGGGTCCTTCCTCCCATTTTGCCATCACATGCCTATTCACTTGCTGGCCCTGAACTCACCCTGACTAGGGAAGGTCAGTGAGACTCTAGTCTTGCCACTAGGAAGGTAAAACAAACAGGTGGGGAGAGATACAAGAGATAAAACTCCACAGCTTCTCAAGCAGGAACTCAGCGGCAACAGAAACGACACCTCAGCTTCTCCAGAGACTGGCTTCTTCAAAGTGAACAATGTAGATATGAGCTATAGCCAGCATAGAAAGGAATAAGGATGGAATATTTATAGCAGAAGGGAGTGGATGAAGCTGAGGTTAGAACTAGCTTTTAGTCACTGCAGTATAGAAATGAACTTTAACCATTTCGGTACCGGATGGAATTAAATATGCTCCAACTTAGGGTAAACAACAAGCAGGCACTAAAGCGGATCTGTAATCAACAATAAGCTATGACCTTCATATCCCAGTTCCCCCTGAAATCACATCAAATCATGACACACGCATGACAGTCCCCCACTTCTATGAGGGGCCTTTGGACCCTATGGACCAGGTTTATCCTAATGAGATGCAAGGAAGGAATCCACCATTAACTTCTAATGCTGGTATCCACATCCTATCTTCCAGTCCCAAACCCTTCAAATGAACCAAATATTGGAGAGAGCGGCAAAAAAAAAAAAATTCATATTTCTTTCCACATGAAACTATAAATTAACATCAACAATAACTGTAGGCGGGGGTAAGGGTGATGACTACAAATACGCAACATATTTCTTGAGTAATGACTTGGTAAAAGCACTATGGATTTTAAGTGCTTGAGGTTGCTCATGAGAAAAGCTAGAGGACTAATAATGGTGATCACTTTATATGGACCAATGAACCTAGGACCTTTTTTCCAAGGACAAGAGAAGATCTGAGATTTTGAAAATCTTGAATTTGATACACTGCAAAAAAGTGCACAAAAGGTATCGCATACCCGACGTTTCGGCTTTACAAGCCTTTCTCAAGGTTTTGCGTGGAAAGAAAGAGGAGACACGAGTCACAGGCGAACTGCCAAGCAAAATAATTTCAGAGATGCCACATTTTTGCAGTACAGAAGATTCAACCAGGGATCATGGAATACAGTTTTGAGGAAATAGTGCCAATGCTGGTAAGAGCCTGGGGAGGAGAAGATGTCCTGGTGGGGCAGTTGTGGCAATGGAGATAGTGACACCACTTAATAAATATCTTTAAACTTGTCAAAGAGTTGGATATTGACTAAAAGAGCCACTTAATATGGTGGTTATGGTGGTCTCCTAAAAAGAGCCACTCCTTGGCTAGGTCCTTCCCGGAGGGATATCTGGCTAGTTTCTGTGTCGAGACTCCTAACAGAGGCTCCATGGACTTTTTTGATTTTCATATTTCCCAGGGAGCAATGCACCTAGGATTTCCTTGTGTTGAGTGCCCTCGTTGGCTGCTGGAAGTGTTTTCTCTGGCTGGTCTCCCCGAGATCAGTGATTGTTTTGTCTTGAAGAAAAGGAATGACATACCCCTAGAACAGAACAAAACACTTTCAAACATTTAGATGCAAACTGGGTCCCCCAATCTCACATTACATCGAAGCCTTGTGAATCTTCAAGATCTCAGTGACAAACACTTGGACTAAAGTTTTGGCATTAGGAAGAGTAGGTAAGGCAATGAAGTGCGTCATTTTACTAAACCTATCAACCGCTACTAAAATTACAGTTTTACCAGTGGATGAAGGAAGTGCAGTAATAAAATGAATGGATAAATGTGTCCATCATCTGTCAGGTATATCCAACAGTAGGAGAGACCCGAACGGACAAGTATGCAGGGTCCAAGAATATGCACAGAAATTACAGAAAAACACAAAATCAATCACATCTTAATGCAACCTTGGCCACCAAAAACAATGAGAAATGAGGTCCACGGTTGCTTTACTATCTGAGTTATCACAAGCACTGAGTTGCAATGTTCCCCTAAAATTTTGAGGCATAAATGTAAAGGCACAAATAATTTCACTGAAAGACAAGCAGCAGGAGTATCCCTCTGAGCTTTTTAAACCTTAGATTTAAAATCAGAGCACGTAGTGGAGACAGTAGAAAGAAGAGTGTTCAGTCAGTTATTCTTACAGAATTCACTCTACCTAAAAATCTCCCTGGATTGCCAATCAACCACTAGATAGTGCTTAACCAGCTAGGGAGACCCTGTACTATAGTAGCAGAAAGGCCTTCAAGAACATGACACAAAATAAGTTCATTGTGAAGGACTCCTATGCAAAGGTTGAAGTTATGCAAAACATGCATCAAGCACCCCTGTCCTACAGACGAAGAGTTGATAGCAAAAATTGGGATAGGTTTTGCCAGAATACTACAAGAGAGACCATGCATCTGGGCAAACCAAGCATCCACCATATTTGCTCCCAACCCACTATACAACAGAACATAAATAATTTCAGCTTTCATACCTATAATAACCTCTGCAGTTAGGACAAACTGAGGTGCATGTGTGGAGGAAATATATACTCCCAGGTTGTAATCCTCCAGAAATCCTGGAGTTAGAAGTTTTTCAGTTCAATTTTTCTTGTGTTTAAGTACCAAAGGACAGGCACCAACAAATTGACCTTTTGACTGCAAAAGAAAGCAATTCCCACCTTGTGGTGAACCCCAGAAAGTCAATATTCAGAACAGGCCCACCCCTAAAATGCATGTGCTGATACAGAAAAATGAGAGAGGTTTCACCCTCGAAGACATCTATAAAATAAGGGGTTGTCCATGAGACATCTATCGATCTGGATGGCTAAAGATAAAGCGGTCGCTAAAGACTCAGTCACTTCATAGATAGCCAAGGCATTTTTTAGTCTTTCTGTCAGGCCCTGACAAAAATGGCTTCCAAGAGTGGGATAATTCTAGTTGATGGCAGTGGCCCATTTGGTCATTGCTGAACAAAATTCTTCTGCTGACTGATCCCCCTCCCGAATCCTACATTGCTTGGGCTCAGCAAAGGAGACTCAATCCAGGTCATCATAAATAAGATTCAGAGGCACAAAAAACTTGCCTACTGACAGAATGGGCTTAGAATTGGTCAGAAGGGAGAAGGCCCAGGACTGGGGATCTCCTTGCAGGAGGGAGACAACAAATCTTCAACATTCAGTTACTCACTCCCTGAGGAGTTTAAAAGTTTTCCTGTAAACCAAAAATGTATCCCTTCCCCTAGAAAACCTATTCTGGAGGGCTACCTTGGTGTCTGGTTGAATTTGGCTTTGAGCCATGATCAGCAGACCCACAATCTGCTGCAGCTTCTGTACCACCTGTGACTGCAAAATAAACTCTGCATCTGTTGTGCAATAGCAGTGACTGGATTCATATTAAAATCGTGAAAAAAATGGGCAGCTATAAAGTCATGATGTGACTGCAGGTTTCACGTCAGCTCTGAAAGGACTCCCAGCAAGTGGCACAACACAGAGCAAACCCCAGGGTAGCAATATAACAGAAGGCCCTACTGCTTGAGAGAGGAGAGCAGGGTCACCTCCTAATACTCACTTGAGGCAGATCCCTTCACTACTTAATGTCCACTGTCACATGCCTAGTCTCTTGTTGGTCCTAAACTCTCCATGAATAGTGAAGGTCAGTGAGAGGCTAGCCTCGCCACTGCAATAAGACAACATGACAAAGGTAAGACAAACATGTAGGGAAAGACACCACAAATAACACTTCACAACTTCTACAGCAAGAATTCTTTAGCTGTAGCAGAAGTGACACCTCAGCTACTTCAGAGACAGGCTCCTTCAAAGTCCAAAGCAAAGATATGAGCTATAGCTGGCATAGAGATGAGGGAAGAGAGGATTTTTATAGCAGAAGGGAGCTGCTGTAGCTGAGGTTATAATTACTTGTTAGATCACTGCAGGATAGAAATGAGCAATATTACAAAACAAGGTGGATAAGATGGACTGTGCAGATACTAGGCAAATGAGATTTAATGTTGATAAATGTTGACTAATGCACTTAGGATAGAGTATTCCTATTGCTGCATATAGATTGAATGGAAGTATGGAAGTAAAATTGGGACTACAGGATAAGGACTTGGGGATTCTGGTTACAAGTAAGCTGAGCAGAAGTACTCAATGTCAAGCAGCTGCAGCAAAAGCAAACAAGATTTTGGGATGTATAAAAAAAGAGATTAGATCTCGTGATCCCAATGTATTGTTACTCCTCTATAAATCACTTGTAAGGCCACATCTGAAAAATGGGATCCAGTTTTGGGCTCCACATTTTAAAAAAGTTATTCAGAAGTTAGTCTGTTCAAAGGCGGGCAGCTAGATTACTGCATGGAATGGAAGACCTCTCATCATATGTTGTGTTTGTTTAGCTTTGAAAAAAGACGTCTCAAAGGAGACCTCAATATATAAATACATGTGTGGTCACTGTCACTGCCGCGGTGGGCAGTGAGGCTCTGTGCGGTCGACAAACAGCAAGGCTCTGTGCAGTGGCCAGCGCTGCTGTGTGCTGGTGCTCACTGCATACAGAGAGGCACTGGACATTCTGAAGATGTTAGCAGTAAGTTCTTCAATTAATGGCACCCAGAGTCAGCGGATGCGCAGATGGAGCTCTCGGCTCAAGCTCTCATCTGCGCAAGTGCTGACTCCGGACGCCATTTTTTTAAAGCCCGCTCCACAAACATCTTCAGAATGGCCAATGCCTCACTGCCCACAGCAGCACCAGCCACCCTAGCACACAGCAGCACCAGCCGCAGCACACAGCAGCGCTGGCCACCCCAGCACACAGCAGTGCTGGCCACCCCAGCATACAGCAGCGCCGGCCACCCCAGCACACAGCAGCGCTGGCTGCTCCAGCACACAGCAGCATCCGCCACCCCAGTACACAGTAGCACCAGTCACCACAGCACAGAGCAGTGCCCGCTGTCACAGCACAGCTCCGCAATGAGCATCTGGGCCTCCCTCTGCTCTGCTGGCAGCATCAACCTGCTCCTCCACCTGTGCTGCCTCCTGCTACCCCCGCTCCACCACCACTGCTGACCCCCTCCAGTAAGACACCACTGGATTATAAAATGGACCCAATAATATTTTTTTAGCTCTAAATTTAAACTGCGTATTATATTCCGGTGCGTCTTATAAAACGAAAAATATGATATCCATCATTTATCTATAATGTTTCTACCTTTGTTTATCTTTTACACCTAAAAAACCCCATTAATTTCAATATCATATGTTTTTTACTGGTACATGTTACACATGCGCCATTCGTGGGCTGTACGTATCTAATCCATGTTGCCAGAAAAAAATGGACATGTCTCTATGTGGATCACTCACATGGTTCATATTGATTTTAGTTAGTATGTGTGTGAACATGTCTCCGGGACATGTAAAAGCGAACTCCACAGGGGCCCAAAGCTCAGTGCTATGACTGGCCCATGATATATAAAGGGTCCTGTTACAGATTTTACACTGGACCAAGAAACTTTTAAATAGGTTGGGAACAGAAGAAGCTTGGGGATACAGAACATTTTAACAGGAAGAGGCAGGGTTTGGGGACATTATTACAGGATAAGGGATATTATTACAAGATGAGGGACATTATTGCTTCATATGTGCCAGAACATGGATCACCATTAAACCATGTGAGCCAGAATTGGGGACATAACAGGGCCTGGATCAAAAAACATTACTGCTGGATTGCAGCCATAATGAATTATTACAGGGCCCCATACATTTGTCCAACATGCCGGTGGGGTCCCAGGTACAAATTTTGCACTAGTAGCCTTGGGATCCTACTTACGCCACTGGTCCTGTCTATGGGTGTCCTACTTTGGCTTCATATACTAGTGATATAAAAAGCCATAGTATAAGATGCCCAATGGCAAAGAATAATTGAGTGATTGCGTTTTTCATGTACTGTTAATTTATAATATTGCAATAGCTTTATTTCTTTGCATTCTCATAAGCATCATTGCTATTGAAAATGATGACTTTTTAAGTGCACTTTTCATCTTGTTTTAGGAATTTAAACTTTCTGCTACATTTCCTGGCAAAACAAAATCTAAATTAAAAAATCTTAGTGGGGAACTTTGGGAGAGCAATTTCTTCCATGCTGCGTCTAATCTCAGTGTGAATTTCCATAGCATTCGTCATTACAGAGAGTAAAAGCCATTGACTGGATAAAATGAGTGTGCGCTGTCTATCAGAGGTCATTATATTCAGACATGCAAGTTTCACTGAAGTAAACAGCGACTCCTAATTACTTTTCCAGTTGGACAGTTTTTGGAGTCTCGACAGTAAAAACCATAAACTCAGGGTCATTAATAAGTTATTTGTTTAAAGCTTCATTTCTTCTAAAGCATCATTGAAGGATAGGAAATGACTGTCCCAGATATGCTCTATACTCATTAAGTGTTACAGTTGTACTTTTTTTTGCTGTTTGTTAAGAACATTGCTGAGTATTGGATATAGAGTTCAAAATGAAGCCTGACCAAAATGGCATCAAGAATCAAAATTAAACATTGTTTCTAAATACATGACTGATAAGACTAATAAATAATTTTCACAGACAAATCAATAACTAAAGTTGCTGAAGACCTTCCGGCTCTATATAGGATACTTATCTTGTGTCCTTGTCGTTTAGAATGGTCCTATAGCTATTGGGTGAATCTAAATACTCAAAGGACTCCGACTAAAGGGGGCTTTACACGCTACGATATCGTTAATGTTTTATCGTCGGGGTCACGTTGTTAGTGACGCACATCCGGTGTCATTAACGATATCGCAGCGTGTGACACTAACCAGCGACCTTAAGCGACCTCAAAAATGGTGAAAATCGTTCACCATAGAGAGGTCGTCCCAAAACCAAAAATCAGTAATGGTTGATTATTGATTTGGTTTGTCGCTCCTGTGGCAGCACACATCGCTGTGTGTGACACCGCAGGAGCGAGGAACGTCTCCTTACCTGCCGCCGGCCGCAATGCGGAAGGAAGGAGATGGGCAAGATGTTACGTCCCGCTCATCTCCGCCCCTCCGCTTTGATTGGCTGGCCGCTTAGTGACGTCGCGGTGACGTCGCTGTGATGCAGAATGTCCCTCCCCCTTGAGGGAGGGATTGTTCGGCAGTCATAGCAACGCCGCCGCCCAGATAAGTGCGTATGATGCTACCGTAGCGATAATGTTCGCTGCGGCAGCGATCACACAAAATCGCATGCACGACGGGGGCGGGTGCTTTTGCGCACGATATCACTAGCAATTGGTAGCAATATCGTAGTGTGTAAAGCCCGCTTAAGGCTATGTTCACACAGGGCGTTTTTGGTCAGGTTTTGCAGCGTTTTTTAGCTGCGGATTTGTCTTGGTTTTATACAAATGTCATGCTAATAAAACACTGCTTTAACAGTCCCAGTAAAGTCTATGAGATTTCTCAAATCTCATGCGCACACAAACACGTCAGGATTTTTTCATGACTGTTTTGAGTCAGGTTTTTAAAGGTTTTTAAAGAATGAACATGTCAATTCTTGCAGCGTTATTGCAGCGTTATTGCACCCACAGAGAGCAATGAAGAAGTTCCAATACCGCTGTAAAACCAGACCCATAAAGTATTCATCCAGTTTTCATCAGGTTTTGGTGGCAAAACCTGATGAAAAGTAGGATGTAATCTCACATGACAGTGCAACACAGAACTTGTAATCGCCTGACACTGGAGTTAGCTGAACTCCTGATCTTACAACCCACACATGCTGCGATAGATGCAGATTAACAGCAGTCACTGCCCGCTGCCAATCAGGTGTGACCGGTGTGGGCTGTGTGGTCAGGAGTTCACCTGAGTTCATGTTAGCTGACTCCAGTGCCGGCCGATTACTTCTTCTGTGTCTCACTGCATTCATCGCAGCGTGTGCAGGCTGTAGAGCTCAGCTGAGTTTGGCCAGCACTGAAGTCAGCTGATCTGAATTCAGCTGAACTCCTGACCTCATAGCCACACATGCTGCGATGGATGCAGGGGGACAACATAACAAGCAATCGTTTGGCACTGGAGTCAGCTGATCTGATTACTTGTTCTGCTGGCTGTGAGGTCAGGAGTCCAGCTGAATTCAGATCAGCTGACTCCAGTGCTGGCCGATTACTTGTTCTGTGTCCCCCTGCATTCATTGCAGCATGTGCAGGTTGTGTGGCATTCAGCTGAGTTCGGCTGGCACTGGAGCCAGGTGATCTGAGCTCAGCTGAACTCATGACCTCACAGCCTGCAAAAAAAGTTATCAGATGAGCTGACTCCAGTGCCGGATGATTACTTGTTCTGTGTCCCCCTGCATCCATCGCAGCGTGTGCAGGCTGTGAGGCCAGGAGTTCAGCTTAGTCCAGATCAGCTGACTCCAGTGCCGGCCGATTACTTGTTCTGTGTCCCCCTGCATCCATCGCAGCATGTTCAGGCTTTGAGATCTTGAGTTCAGCTTAGTTCAGATCAGCTGACTCCAGTGCCTGCCAATTACTTGTTCTGTGTCCCGCTGCATCCATAACAGTGGCCATAAATAACACAGCAAAACGGCATCAAAAACTCACCAAAAATGCCATAAAAACTTCACCCAAAACGGCATAAAAACCACACCGAAACTGCAGAAGACTGCCAGGAGAATTTCTGCCAAAAGATCAGGTTTTGGTCAGGAAATAAAAACGCTGCAAAAATGCCCTGTGTGGACCTAGCTTAATAAAGAATAAAAGAAACAATGAAAACAATAAAAGAAGTGGGGACAGAAGTATTACTTGAGGTGCTTTGTTCTTGATTCTGTATGATGGAACAATGATATCTGGATATATGAAGAAGAAAAAAGATGATAACATTTTCTCAGTCTGCTACGGTAAAGAAAGTCAACATTTTAGATTTCGTTAAAAGGAAAATTCTTTTTTGGAACAATTATGGCATACCCAAAGGATACGCAAATAAAATCTGATAGATGCAGGCACCATATGGGACCAATATCTCAAAATTTGGATTTCCTCTAAAGCTTCACTTAGTGTCTAGGAGCTCTATCCATTCTCGCTTCATTCCAAAATAAGCAGTTTTCTCAATATCTGAGTTGGAAATCCCTTTAATGTCACACACCTTATTTTCCTAAATTTGTCCTGTAGAATGACTGCTGACTGTGTGCGGCTCAAAGGTGACACTTTGACAATTCCTGTTTTTATTTGTGACAATTCTTCTAAAGTACATGTGATCTGTTCTTCAGCTATGACTTTACCATCATAGAAATCTTTTCTTTTATCAGATCAGTGTAAGTTTTAAGGTTTTTTAGAAACCAGAATTAAATATTTTTTTTTAATCCCAGAATAGCTACTTTGACTACATGGACACAGTATAATGAAGTGTGTATCAGAACAGACAGATTCCAATTGTGTAGATGCTATTTCTGAAACTGTATTCATTACTATGTGTCATTAAGGAAGTAATTAAATGCCACATTAAAAATGCAGCACAAACTCGTCCCTGTCTGATATAAGCCTAAAGGCATTTAGCCTGTGACTTAATTTTCTCTACAGAAAACAACATAATAAAGGGGAAGAAAATGCTACGATATTTCAGAACCAATGTACATGTTGCCAAATAAAACCTGATTTACGTTAATTTAATTATTTTACCATTTGTTTTGAAAGTAGTTCGTTAGCCCCACTAGCAAGTAGCTAATTGATAAAATGTCACTAATGAGGGCTTCCATTAGTCAATGTTTGCAAATGGGAAACCACTATAGTATACTGAAAAATACCTCCAGTGGATGCTACAAATTTCACAAAGCTCTGTGATTCTCATAGGCAAAATCTTTGAAAGCCGCTGCCTAGAAAGCTAAGGTGCTTGTACTGCAGACATCTTCTTCATCAACAATATCACGTAACTGGAAGTTATCATTGTCTGATATATTAAAGGTATTGTAGGTGAAGCCTACCCTGAAAGGGTGGATGTCATCAGAGGACTTTATAATTTGCCAATTCCTTTACAGACAGCACGTGTTTCACCATCCGTCTGTCTATCTATCTATCTATCTATCTATCTATCCATCCATCCATCTATCTATCCATCCATCCATCCATCCATCCATCCATCCATCTATCCCTCTATCTCTCTCTCTCTATCTATCTATCTATCTATCTATCCATCCATCCATCTATCTATCTATCTATCTATCTATCCATCCATCCATCTATCCCTCTATCTATCTATCCATCTATCTATCTATCTATCTATCTATCTATCTATCTATCTATCTATCTATCTATCCATCCATCCATCCATCCATCCATCCATCCATCCATCCATCCATCCATCCATCCATCTATCTATCTATCTATCTATCTATCCCTCTATCTATCTATCTGTCTGTCTGTCTGTCTGTCTGTCTGTCTGTCTATCTATCTATTGTTATAGCTGACTTCAGCAAGCAGAAAAGAAAGGACTGCATTAATTCCTATCTCACCCTACTGTTATCCCTCCAACAGATCTTATATCCACCTGCAAGGTAATAAAACTGAAATAGCAATATAGGACACCTATTTTTAATTCTACATAGCAAATATGATTTTTTCTTTTTCTGCATCCAATTCAATTCTATAGGGAATATCTGCACATAAAACTCAGTGAACCGCAGGAGAAATTGACATGTTGTGGATTTTATAAAAGCACGTCAGGTCAGTTTAAGCTGTGTAAAAAGAGCACAGTGGGCAGGAAATTTCTATACATCCCATTCACTTTGCTAGAACTGTAAGGCGATGGGTTTTTTTGCACAGTAAAAAGACGGCATCAACACTCTCATAAAACTTATTTTGGAGACGTAACATTAGATTTTGATATTACAGTACTGTATCAGCCTTGTTTATCATGTCTTTTCTTGTAATCCTCCATGCTCTGATGATGCTGATAATGGTTGATGTATGCTGCAAATAAAAAATATTCAGTCCCACAATGTCTTAGTGCTAATGATTCTGCTGAAAGCTGCATTATTCTAACACATTAAATCCCCATAAAACTATACATTTTATTATATATACAAAAAAAAAAAATTTCATAACATAAAGCAGAAAAAAAATAAAAACACTACCAAGTCCCTAGTAATACAGCGTGAAGTAGGATGATATATCAAGTGGAAAAGCACCTTATAATCCCTAGAGGTATTACTACATGGCCGCAGAGGTTGGTACCTTACAATCCCTATAGATGGTACTACATGGCCATGGAGGCTGGCAGTTGGGATGAACAAATATGACCACAGACTTTTACTTGTATTTCCGTGTCCTGTTCAGGTTTGTCATCCGAATAAAGTTTGTTGAAAGGTTGCATAGCAGCAAATCAGAAAACTTTTCTGGTGTGGGCACTTCCGGACCAATCACAGCCATGTCAAGTATTAGCATGGCTATGATTAGTGAGGGAAATCACTGTAAAAAAAAACAAACAAAATGACATGTGCTCCCATACTTTTTTGATAGCCAGCATGGGAAAAACAACAGCTACAGGCTGCAGCCCCATGGCTTGATATCAATATAGAGGGTATCCTATGGAGTTTTTTTAAATGATTAAAATAAATAATTTAAAAAGAGGCATAGGGTCCCTCCACTGCCATGACCCACAGTCCAAGAGTCTGGCAGTCAGGTTACCTGAGGTCACACTGAGGGCTCTCCCTCTGCACTCAGTGAAAGTGCTGCCAGATTGTTGGACTGTGGGACTCAGCCATGACCTGAACTATGACAGTGTGGTAGCAACTTCCAATTTTACTGGGGGCAGCATGGGACCCCCAGTGTGACCTCAGGTGACATGACTTCCAAACTGTTGGACTGTGGGTCATGGCGCTTTTTCTCACAGTCCAACAGTCTGGCAGTCATGTCTCCTGATAACACACTGTGGGAGCCTAAGTGTAACCTCTGGTAAAACCTGTTTACCGTAAGGTCCCTCTCGGCTGCCAGTGATTCCCTTAGCCTGTAGAGAGTGGACATGTTTTTCCTCTCTGCAGCCTCTGGAGGTAGCAGAGCTGAGGACCATCATGGGAGTTCATATCTATTACATTTAATCTGCAAGGGTGATTTTGGGTTAATAAATGGGTGAAAGAGGGTGTGTGTATTTTATTTGAAAAAAGAATTATTTTGGTGTTTGTGTTTTATTTCTTTTCATTTACAGGATTACTAATGAGGGTGTCTGCCATTACTAATCCAGGGCTTGATGGCAGCTGTCATCATTTGAAAAATCACAGCTGTTATTAACCCCTTATATTACTCTGTTTTCTAATCAGGAAGAGCCAAATACAAAAACAGAATTGGCACATCTAATGTTATGTGCCAATTCTGGGAGGCTGCTGGTTGGTATTTAGGCTAGGGGTTCAATATCCAAGGCTCCTCCTATAATGATAATACCATCTTGCTTCCATCTGTCTGCTTACTGTGGCTCATTATCAAAAATAGAGGGGATTGTAGTTTTATTTTAAATTATTTATTTGAATTATTTAAAAACACCCCAATAGGATCCCCTATAATTTGAAATTCATCCAAGGGAAAGCTAACAGGTAGGAGCTGTAGCCTGTAGCTGTTGTTTTACCCTTGCTGGATATCATTATAGGGCAGGAGCTCACGCCATTTTTTTAATTATTTATTTTTTTCTTTTTACACTACCATACAGCAAACTGACTGCAATCAATCACAGATGCAGACACATGGTGGGGGAGTGTATAACAGTCTACAACCAATTACAGACACTGGCACAAAGGATGGGTGGGGGAAGCAGTGAATATTGATGAACCTTAATAACCGGGCCCAGAAAAGAGTCTGACTACAGTGTGATCCTCCACGAAACACGGCATGTATAACTATTCAGCTCTTACATAGTTACATAGTTACATAGTTACTAAGGTTGAAAAAAGACCTAGATCCATCTAGTTCAACCTTCCTCCACCAGTTCTACATTTGGTCACAAAGTCATTTATAACCAACAATGTTGTGTGTACTGAGGAAATCATCCAGCCCTTTTTTGAAAGCTGTTATAGTATCTGCCATTACTACCTCTTGTGGTAGGGCATTCCACAGTCTGACTGCTCTAACTGTAAAGAACCCTTTCCTATTTAGCTGTCGGAATCGCTTTTCTTCCACTCGCAGTAAATGCCCCCCTGGTCCTTAGTATTGTCTTCGGAAGAAATAAGTCATGTGCCAGCCCTTTATATTGACCACACATCTATTTATACATATAAATGAGATCTCCTCTGAGACGTCTCTTTTCTAAGCTAAACATATCTAACTTTTTCAACCTGTCATCATATGGGAGGCCTTCCATTCCTTGTAGTAGTCTAGTTGCCTGCCTTTGAACTGACTCTAACTTCTGAATGTCCTTTTTAAAATGTGGAGCCCAAAACTGAATCCCATATTCCAGATGTGGCCTTACAAGTGATTTATAGAGGGGTAACAATACGTTGGGATCACGGGATCTAATCTCTTTTTTTATACACCCTAGCATCTTGTTTGCTTTTGCACCTGCTGCTTGACATTGAGTGCTGCTGCTCAGCTTATTTGTAATGAGAATACCCAAGTCCTTCTCCTGTTCTGTAGTCCCGAGTTTACTTCCATTTAATGTATACGCAGTTATAGGATTACTCCGTCCTAGGTGCATTACTTTACATTTATCAACATTAAATCTCATTTGCCAAGTATCTGCCCATTCTGACATCTTATCCAGATCTTTTTGTAATATTATACTATCAAGGTCAGTTTTTAATATCCTACATAGTTTGGTGTCATCAGCAAAGACTGACACTTTACTATCAATCCCATCCACAAGGTCATTAATAAAGAGATTAAACTATTTAATTTCCATTTGTAGCCCCCTAATGCATACTATGGCCATTTTACAGCCCAGAACTTCTCATCTACTTTGACTTGTATGGGTTCATTGTCGATGGTCAAATTAGGAGTTAAGTTCGTCTGCCAAACCCGATTTTTTATTTAATCTGTGCTTGTTTGGCAAACTCGAATATCCACAGGTTCTCTCATCAATAGTTTTCATCCTAAATTCCCTATGGGTGGTACGGTACTACATGGTCGTGAAGGTTGGCACCCTGTAATCCCTCTAGGTGGTACTACCTGGCAGTGGATGTTGGAATCCTATAGTCCCTATAGGTAGTAATACATGGCCATGGAGTTTGGCACCTTTTAATCCCTATATTCTATACTACTTGACTATGGAGGTTGACACCCTATAATCCCTATAGGTGGTACTATTTGGCTGCTGAGGTTGGCACCCTCTAATCCCTAAAAGAGGTACTACCTGTCTGCCGAGGTTGGCACCCTATAATCCATATAGGTTGTACTACCTGGCCCTTGAGGATAACACCCTATAATCCCTATAGTTGGTACTACCTGACCGCGGGGGTTGGTACCCTATAATCCATATAGGTTGTACTAACTGGCCACGGAGGTTGGCACCCAAGGGCCTATTCTTCTTCCCCATTGTATTTATCAGCAATCCTCCGCCACCATTGCTTTACTGGACAGTTTCCTATGTTAAATGTCCTTAAATGATTTCATTCCAAACAAAACTACTTAACAGGAATGTCAAAAACATGGATTATAACCTAGTGTTACTTTGCTTCACATCTTCATATTTCTTTGCATCTGTTCAATTCTGTTTCTTGGCTCAAAATTAGAATGTAGCTAGAGGTTGATTTTTCTCCAATGTAATCAGATAGAAACATGTCTCCGAGTATTAAGTGATGATTGACGTGCATAATCACACCCCGTATAATTCAGTGCAATTCACGTAATGATTTGCTGTCATACTATATTTTGACAATAATTTTTGTGTGTTAAGCTCTAACATACATATTATGACAAAATCCGTCCCGGCTTTTGAAAATATAAACACTTTAATATTATATATGTTATTACTTTATTGGTAGATGTTAAATGTAAGATAATAACTGACCTGATCTTACCGCTGCTACATACAAGAAATACACGTAAGAAATGTCATCGACACAGCAAAGATATATAGGAGCAGAAAAATCACGGCAGAAAAATACTGCATGGAACATTTTTAGAGGACAACCACTTCCCCACAGCAAAGTCAACTGTTTGCCTGGGTGTGAGGAGCTGAAAGGCTTTCTTCATAGCAAGTTAAATGAGGTCTTCTTGTCTTATCTTGTCAAGTACCTAGCACAGCGTAAATTACAGCTTTGTGTAGAAAAAAAGGTTTTTCCAAAATACCTTTAGGGTGCAATTTGATCCTGTTTTTGTCCCTGTGGGAAGAAAAAAAATTGATATATAAGAATGTTTTCCCAGTTTTTGTAAGCCGTCAGTTACTTTCAATTTGAGTATGAAGTGTTAAATCACATTGAATGTTGAAAGTAACAATGTTACTAAGGAATTGGTACTGCATATGAGTTTTACTCAAATGCTATCTGCTACGTGTATTTACTCGTGAGCAGTGGTATCGACAATTACTCATAGATGAAGAGCCAAATGGAGGGGCTACAAAAGCCACCTGTGACCCTCAAGCCATGGGTTTCTACAGCGCCATAAGTAATGACTATTGTGGCCAATTATGTTTCTAACCAGGAATGTTCAGTGGATCGTTCTGGTTTCAGGAGACACTATATCTGGTCTCTGCAATTGCATCTTGGTGCTGGTTATAGTTTTGCTCTGCAGCCTGTGACTGGCCCTGGTGAGTATTTTCATTTGATCTGACTCCTTGTTACCATGCCCTGACCTGTACCCTCCCTCGTTCGTCCGTCTGTCTTGGTCCCTGACTTCCCGCTCCTGTCTGTTGTTTGTATTTTCCTCTGCATACGTGATCTCCCAGCTTCCGACTCGGTTCTGTTTTCTCACTTGATTTTGATCCTCCCTTTGCAGTGAATTTACTTTCCTGGCTAGACTTTGACTGTTTGACTACTCTTTGCCCCCTGGTGGTTCACCTGTGAACTGGCTGCTGAAGTTATTCTGCTATAATTCAGCTGCCTTTCTGTTACAGTGTTACTTTGTCTCTCTTTCACTACTCTGCTGCCACCTAGTGAGGAATATGCTGTACTACGTCTTACCAGCTCTTTGTACAGTGTGACAAAGTTCACTTAAATGGGTTGTTTTTGAGCATTGTAGGAAGTTATTGGAGGCCACTTACTTCCCAGACTTAACTAAAGTTACCAAGCTTGATCCATTAGTAAAAGAATGTTTATATATTGGGGAATTATATCACCTAACTAGAAATATTCAACTAATACTTCTCTGAAGCTCTTTTAAAAAGGTTGTTTGAAAAAATCAATCAAGGCATAAGGATACCAAATAGAGGAATTATTTCCTCAAAATCTTCTTCTTTCTACCAGACATGAAAAAAACCATACACTACATGATTGGTTATATGTTAGACCCCAGTGAACGCTTATGATAAAATGTGGAGCAAAACAATGGCTTCCTCTGCGGAAAACACCTGATCAGTGTGCAAACCTAGCGTCTTTACAGCCCTGATCTCTACAGAACTGACATGTTTATTTGTCAATCATTTTAGTAGGTGATTGTATTAGCCATTTTTTAGCTTAAGATCGTGTATGTAATGGCTAATGCAAGTTTTAGACTTTTCATCCAATTTCATAGCGTTATAGCCATGGCTCAGACCACATTATTCTCTCCATATCTTTGTGTCTAACATTGGCCACTTATTTGTACCATTAAGTGAACATCTTACAGTTGCTTCATGATCTCCATTTAGAAATCTTACCAGGTCAGCAAAGAAAAGATGTACTGTGTGGTAATAAGACAAATTAAGCTCTAGCAAGGAGCTCCTATGACTTCTTTCATTATTATCTGTTTGCGACCTGCAACTGACATTAAAAAAAGAGAATCAGTTGCAAAGAGCTAATTGGATAAAGCAGAATTCAATAATTGTTCTGCAGTGGATGCTAAAATTGAAGAATGCTGTGTTTACCTTTTTATCTGTGATTTATGGCTGCAGCTTTTCGGAGGGTGGCAGGAGCAGAGGATGCTCTTAATTAACTGAGCTGTTTTTCACTATAAATGCCATTTTCTGAAACTATTTGCCAAGAACTGAAAGAATCCTCACATTAATTTTATGACATGTTACTGAGTGACAGTTACTACATTAGAACAATTTTATTTCTTGTAAGTAGAAATGTAAAATTATTTTGTCTTGCATTGATTGCGATTCCATGTATTCTGACTAGACAAAAAAATAAGTAATTGAAAGGTATTGCCATCATATTAAAGTGAGGGGTGTTGATCCCTATTCTGGGCCACATCAATCCTAAGAATGCCAGCTTGGCACTGATTCTTATGAATTTTCTGGGCACAGCAACCCCAATGCCACCCGGTTAGGCAGGTAGTGTAGTCACCATATGAAAAAAAAGCTTTTCTGCAGTTTCCAGCACAGCTGGTCGCTGGTACACCACTGTGCAGTGGAGGACAGTGCAAAAAACGGTCCTCATGTTGGTCCTCATTGATTATAAGGTGGTAAATACTTAAACCATTTAAAGATCTATAATAGATACTTATACAGAGTTTGTATAAAGCCACACATATCTCCTATGATGTGGTACTATGGAGCTGTAGGCAATTGCTATCCTCCATTATGATGGCACTACAAGGACGGACAAATCATTGGTGAAACCTATGTAGCCGCACAGGCACCCAAGAGGTAAGGGGGCCCATTTCTGCCTTCTTAATAGGCTGAATTGTCCATTAGGATGAGCTATTGAACTACAAATAGCCCATATCCGGTTCTTCCATAGTAACTATCTTATATCTATGTCCAACAGTTTGGCACTATATTACAAAAATAAAAAAAAAATGATCAGCTTATCACATTCACATGGATATTCAAGAGAAGTGTGAATGGTGGGTGCAACAAATTTTTGGTGAGCACAGCAAACCACTGGCAAGAAAATAGTGAAAATGTTCTTCAGCAGCACGTTTAGATAAACATTCTTTTACTGAATATCCATTAAAAATCAATGATTCATGGTTAAAGCTGACGTGTTTCTGGCAACATAACGCCCTTAGTCATAGCATGCTATTCAATAAAAGATTGCTTTGTTATCGGAAGGTTGTGTTGAGGAACATTTTCACTATTATATTACAAAAACAATCTCTACCAGAAGCAACGTCACACCTCAGGTGCAATTGATCTCCACAGAAGTCTACAGTGGGCTTTCCACGCTACAATAAATCTAATGATGTGTCGGCGAGGTCACGTCGTAAGTGACGCACATCCAGCATTTTTAGTGTTGTTGTAGCGTGTGAAACCTACGTGCAATTGCGATTGTACGAAAACACATTGATCGCATACACATCGTTCAAATTCTAAAAATTGAATGTCCGGTTGTTCAATGTTCCCGAGGTAGCACACATCGCTGTGTGTGACACCCCGGGAACGATGAACACATCTTACCTGCGTCTCGCCTACAATGCGGAAGGAAGGAGGTGGGCGGAATGGTTACATCTCGCTCATCTCCGCCCCTCCGCTTCTATTGGCCGGCTGCCATGTGATGTCGCTGTGACACTGAATGTCCCTCCCACTACAGGAAGAGGATGTTCGCCGCCCACAGC
The DNA here is from genome assembly GCF_048569485.1 of Anomaloglossus baeobatrachus. NCBI lineage: Eukaryota > Metazoa > Chordata > Amphibia > Anura > Aromobatidae > Anomaloglossus > Anomaloglossus baeobatrachus. Next base: position 174,178,816 of record NC_134357.1, on the reverse strand, counting down.
GAGGTCGTATGGAAGGTAAGTACGTGTGATGGGATTTAATCATTTGTGCGACACGGGCAACAAATTGAAAGTGCACATACGATGGGGGCGTGTGCGATCGCATACGAGATCGCATGTGTAATTGTAACGTGTAAAGCAGGCTTCAGGCTACCTGATTAGAGATGAGTGAACACGAACTGAAAGGTTCAAGGTTTGTACTGAATATGGACTTTACAGGAACACTCAGTGTCCTATTTCGATGTTCGGGATTTTCACGTCTGCTAATTGGTGATGGGTGGACTGTAAAAGTCCAGATTTGCGTGGGTTCAAAAGAACCCAAACACCAACCACGGGCCCGGAGTTTTCAGGGAACTGGGGTACTGATCCGGGTCCAGCAACTCATGTAATTAAAAAAAAAAAAGACAAAAGAAAAAAGGGAAAATCAGGTGCGTTATACTTACCGAGTCACTAGCACGCCTATACACTGCTTGTGAGCCACTCACACTTCTTCCAAGGCTGCTTATTAATCTCAAACATATGCACTGCTTCCCCTGCTTACTAGCAGTCCTTGTGTCTCTGATTTTTTGCATTCAGATGCGCCCTGAACCTGCGTGACAGCATGTCTGACTACTTTTTTGTTTTTTTAAACATCTTTTTATTAAATTTTAACCGAATTTCTTTTACAATCTGCTCTTATACAAAGAGCATTTCATTGATGACATTATAATCAAAACAGTCCCGCCCACCCCTCCCCCCGCTCTGCGTGCGACCAGAAGCGACTTAAAATGGTAACTTATGTAATTGGTATGTGTCCATTGAGCAGTTCAAAAAGGTACCAAGAGGTCTGTCCAAACTGAGATTTAAGTCTATCCTTAAGCACTGTAGCCAAGTTAGGTATAAATAAAGACCATGTTTCAAAGAAACGCTTAGTCAACTTCTCCTTATTCGACAGTGCATCCAGCCAGTCCATTTTGAATATGAACATTAGTTTTGTTTGGATAAACGCTAGAGAGGGTGCTTCAGGATTTACCCAGAGATGTAGGATACTTTTCCTAGTGGCCGAGGCCCAAATAGTTAACATTGCCCTGGTACCTCTCGGAAGACTTTGTTGAGCCTCCTCCAACATGTTAAAAATCGCCCACTGTAATGTCAGAGCAAACTGAATATTGTATGTGTTTTGTAAGACTGAGTGAACGCTTCTCCATACTCCCTGTATCTGAACACAGTCCCATAAGTGGTGAAACAGGTCAGTGTCTCTTATGCCACATTTAGAACAAGAGTATAAGGCATTTGTGTCCATTTTTGATTGAATTTTTGGAGTAATATATGCTCTATGTAGAATCATCAAGGCCATATCTGTGTAGCTACTGGACGACAGAAATTTACGTTGCAACAGCGTGGCTTGTAAAAAATCCTTTACCTCGAACTCTGGCATGTCTACCTTCCATTTTGCTGGACCTGTTGTTTTCCCCTCCCATGTCCAAACTGTACGCAACATTGAATAAACCTGACTAGTCGAGGACGCCTGGCTTCTTGCCCTCCTAAGAAAGTTATCCACACTTCCTCCAAGATCTCCCTTTGGCTTGTCAACAAGATATTTTTGTGCCAAGCTACGCGCCTGAAGAAAAAGAAAAGGCTGACCCACAAAAGCTGGAAATCGGTGTGCCGCCTTCTCGTAAGAAAGCAACGACCAATCAGGCTCCATTAGATCTGCAGCATCAGCACAACCCTGCATTGACAATGTTTCATAAATCCTCGGAGGGCGACCCTGGAGGAATCTCGGATTTCCAATAAAGGGTTGAAATGGGGAACTTGAAGTGTTAATTTTACCAAGTTTCCTCACCTTCCTCCACGTTAGTATAGTATGCCATAGTGTTGGATGATCCCTAACCTCACTCGGTATTTCCTCATTCCCTAAATGCAGCTATGCTGTTAACGAGACTTGTGAACATAGCTGTTGTTCCAATTGTACATTGGCAAAGTGAGATACTCCTCGCACCCAGTCCACCACATATCTAAAATTTGCTGCTAGATTATATCTGCCCAGATCTGGAAGATTTATGCCCCCTGCCCCTTTTGGTAATTGAAGCTTGATTAAGCTGATCCTAGTACACCCCTTGTGCCCCCAAATGAATTTTCCAAAGGATGAATTTAGTAGCTTAATATCTGATTTGCGTGGAAGCAACGGGAGAGTCTGAAATAAGAACATTATTTTGGGGAATGCTACCATTTTAATTAAGTGACATCGACCCGAAAAGGATATTTTCAGATGTTTCCAAGATTGGAGTAGATGTATTAATGAATTTATAAGAGGCTTATAATTAATTTGATATAGTAACAAGGGGTTTGCTGGGAGCTGAATCCCCAAATATTTAATGGACCTGGTACACCACTGGAAGGGAAATAAGTTGTTATCAATTTTACCAGATTTGTACATTGCCAATGCCTCAGTTTTTTTGTAATTTACCCTGAAGCCTGAGGCCTTTCCAAAATTATTCAATGTGTTCATTATCTCTGGAATCGCTTGAGAGGGATTGGCAATAAACAATAAAATATCATCGGCAAAAGCCAAAAGTTTAATTGTTGTCCCACCGACTCTCATGCCCTGAAATATTGCTAAATTATGTAGGGTCCTCAACATTGGGTCCAGAGCCAAATTAAACAATAAAGGTGACAAGGGACACCCCTGCCTCGTTCCCCTCTGTACCTCAAATGGCTCAGAGAATGTATTATTTATAGATAGTCTGGATTTGGGGTCTGTGTATATCATCTTGACTGCTTCGCAAAACCAGGATCCCACCTGGCGACATGCCAAAAGATTATGTAAATAGGCCCAAGAGACCCTGTCAAAGGCCTTGTCCGCATCAAGGCTAACTACTATATGTTTGGTACATCTATGCTTCCTGCTATAAGAGATAACCCCAATAGCCGTCCTGATGTTATAGGTGATGGATTTCCCGTGCACGAATCCCGTTTGGAAGGGCAGAATAAGATCTGGAATCACTTGTTGTAATCTACCAGCTAGTATTTTAGTAAAGATTTTAAAATCAGAGTTGAGTAATGAGATGGGTCTGTATCCCTCCACCTGTAGTGGGTCTTTTCCTGGCTTAGGTAATACTATAATGTTTGCCTCATTGAACCTGTCGGGAATTATTCTATCTGTGACTATCTTATTATACACTGCACATAGATGAGGACCGATAGAGGCTCCCAAGATCTTATAATATTCGTTACTAAATCCGTCGGGCCCTGGGCTTTTGGCTAGTTTAAGAGTGCCAATAGTTTTTACTATTTCTGAAATATTTATAGGGGCGTTTAGTACTGCTCTTTGTTCCTCTGTCAAGATGGGCGCTACGGTACCATGGATAAAATCAGCTTCCCCGTCAACCTCCCTCGGTTCCGCCTCATACAGCGAGCCAAAGAATGCCCTGAACTCCTCCACTATTTCCTCATCTTTTGTTACCATGGTACCATCTTTCTTTTTAATTTTGTGGATTCTAGTGGTGGTTCTAAAGGGTTTGGTTAAAGAAGCTAGTAATTTCCCAGGTTTGTTGCCCCATTTAAAGTATTTATGTTTCTGGTAGTCCAGGTTACTAAGTGCCATCTCATGGGCCAAGGTGTCCGCCGCCTCCTTGGCCTCTAAGAAATGTTGTTTTGTCGCATCCGTGTTGTTATTTTTAAAATCTTTATATGCCTGCGTGAGAAGTTTTTGTGCTGATATAGTTTGTTCCAGGAGCTTTTTTCTCTTATGGCTGACATATGATATTATCTGACCTCTTACTACTGCCTTGGAGGCAGCCCAATACAAACCAGCGTCCCCACTATGCTCGTGATTATCCTTTTCATAAAAGCTCCAGTAGTTTTGTAAAGAAGCTTTGAAATCCTCAGATTGATATAAATATGAAGGAAACCTCCACGTCTGACTACTTTTAATCAGAGACGATGTGTGCCTACTATTGGTGTAAAAATAAATAAATAAATTTCTAAATAAAAAATTGGCATAAAGTCCCCCCTTATTATGATACCCAGCACAGAAAAAAACATACGGCTACAGACTGCAGCCCCAGTCATGCATTTATCATGGCTGTTAATCAAAATAAGAGGGTTTGCATGCAGCATTTTTATAATTATTTAAATAAATCATTTTTTAAAACAGTGTGCAGTCCCCCCATTTTGATACACAGCCATGATAAAGCTAACAGCTCGGGGCTGGTATTCTCAGGCCGAGGAGGCGAATGGCTATTGGGCCCCCCAGTCTAAAAATAGCAACCTGGATTGTTGCATCCATTAAATATGCAGTCCCATAACTTTACCTGACTCATCCTGATTGCCCTGGTTCACTGGAAATCAGGGTAAAAAGAAATTAATGACAGTTCATAACTTCCACTATGCCCTAGATTAGTAATGGGGAAGGTCTGCGCACAAAAACACTTTTTTCATCATTTCAGTGTGGTTTTCTGCCAGGAGGTAAAAAATTTAGTGCTGATATCTAGTGCTGACATTTTACTCAGGATATTGAGTTTAATGGGGTTACCTAAGGTCAGGTTACCTGCGGTCACAGGTGGAGGACCATGAGAACTTCCAGTTATGAGTGCAAATAAACTGAGTGAAGTTACAGCTCATCTCTGTGCCTGAGTCTCTGCCTGAAGCCCAGAGTGGCCCAGAGTAATCCCCTTGCAGTCTCTGAATGGCTCTCACTGGGTGTAAAAATAATGTATTCAGATGTAGTGTGTACAAAAAGAAAACTCTGCTTTCCCTCCCCCAGAAGTGCTCTTTTTCTGCCTTGGTGTATGTGGGCAGAGAGCCTAACTGCCAAATCAGTGACTTCCAATGGGGTTCAGGTTCTGAACTCAAGTTGAGGTCAAGTCCGGGTCCCGAACTGAACTTTAGGGAACGGTTCCACTTGCCATTTGCACGGATGAATGAAATCCGCTAAAACATCAAATTGCAGTCACACAAGTACAAAACTAGGGTCAGTGTTCATCTACAATTGATTTCTCATGCTATAGCAGTATGCAGAATAAATCGCAGCATGCTGCGTTTGGCAGCGAGTCTCAGCCCATGCACTCCCATATAAGTCTATGAGAGTGTATGAAACATCACACTGAACTTGCATATCATCCAACAGCAGTGCGATGTACGCAGAGACAGGCTGGGAAGGAGGTGGGGAGAAAGTACTCCCTCCCTCTTCTCCGCAGCCATGAAATGTTTGCAAGATCGGATCACAGTCGCATGAGCTTCGGCTGACACTTGCAGCAGAGGGTCATTAGCATATCGCTTCCCATGCTCTCTTCCGATATGCAAGTGGAACTGAGGCCTTATCTAAAGTTTGGCTGAAATCAGTAAGTGCTCTGTATGACGTCGTTATGCAATAGTTCACATAAGTCCTTAAAAAGACCATAAGGAAACATTTGGGCTTTAAAATAATGCAGAAAATTTCATGAATAATTATCACTAAATAGGATTTATCATCTCACCTGAGATACCTGTTTACTAAACACAACACCCTCCAAAAATATAATTTGCTACAAATGTTTTTTTTTACATTGTCCAGTCAAAGTTGACTGTCAGACTGTCTAGGGACAGCCTGATTTGGGAAGAAACATGATAAATATTGCACTTCCTTGAAGATGAATAGAGGAATGGAGCAATGCAGAGTTCTAAAAAAACATTCTATGAAATCTGCACTTGACGGCTTCAAATGTAAAAACAAATTTTACCATACAGCAGTGTAGTACTTGTTCTCCATGGAACAGCGAGCCTCAGGGCTGTCGTCCTGCACAGGAAGGCGTCTTACAATAAACGCTCTTGTTCTAAAATACTATGTTTCTTTTACAATAAGTCTTTTGCTTCGTTTTGTCCATTGGGGGCATTAACAATTGGTGGTAAAATAATTGTCTTAAGGGTAATGAACAAAATATATATATTTGTTTGTGTTTTGTACACAGTACATTGTGGTACAATATGGAACACAGTGATTCCAGCAGGATTTCTCTATTTCTCTTAACATTACTTTTGTTTCTTGTTTTTATGACCTTGTAAGTTGTGTACTGTATTAGCAGAAGAATGCATCTGGTCATGGTTGGATATAAAAATGTGTCCTTGTATTTCAAGTCAAGACTTTTGTGGACATGAATGTGAAATAGTTTATAGTTTTACATAGAAATTACAGCTGAATGTATCAAGAAATATTTTTTTCTTCACATTGTATTTTCTTTTCTTGCAGATACCACCACCTACATCACAGAAAGGTCTGAGCACTTTAAACCCTGCAAAGATAAAGATCTTGCCTACTGCTTAAATGACGGGGAATGCTTCGTAATTGAAACACTGACGGCGTCGCATAAACATTGTCGGTAAGTCACTGCTGGGCCATTTCCCAATTGTGTTTTTCTGGGAAAATTTCTTAGAAATAATACAGATAATTACCTAAGCTGGTTAAGATATCGTTTCACCATCATTTTTTGCTATTTTTAATTCTGTTTCTTTACGCTGCATTCTGGGGTTGCATTTTTGCTAATTAACAAATAATTATCATAAGTTTAATTTTAGTTTAATTAAATCATTAAATTCAAGTATGCACTTGGTTTGCTTTTAAAATGTTGTAGCCATTTATTCTTTATTTGAAAAGCTGTATAATTATCTTTCTATTTGTCTTTCTTTTCCCTATGTGCCACTCTATTAAAAGCATAGTCTTTCTCATACCTTTCTGAATTTAAAGACTTCCTTAGGCCGGTTTTAGATGTCCATGTTTAATCAGGTACAAGTCACATGCATGGTTATGGTCATACGTGTGTCATACATGTGTCATACATGTGTCATATGTGTGTCACAAGTATGTCACACATGTGACATCTGTGTTTGCATATGTGTAACACGTACCGGAGAAAACACGGGTCTTTTACATAAAAATATTTTCTATATTTACCTGTATCCAGCAATGCTGTCTTCGGCTCTGCTGCCTCCCGCTCCTGACTGCCACTCATTACATTCATTGATTATTCACCGCAGTGAGGAGTTGGAAGCAGTAGCATCGCGGGGACAGCGCCAGTGACAGTGCCGCCAAGGACAACATCATGGGGACAGGTAAGTATAAAGTATTCACAAAGCAGTGTGTATACAGTGATGTCCAGGAGGTCATTGGAGTTCCCAGTGAACTCTGATGACATCCTGATGACACCCCTGCGATATCTGCGCTACACCGAGTTTCACCACGGTGACTTCACGGTTCATCAGAGTTCATTGTGAACTCTGATGAGTCCTCGATGCTGTCCCCACAATGCTTCGGCTTCCAGGTCCTCACCACTCACACACACACACATGGAGCACACACATAGCACACATGCATTTATACACTGAACACAGGCACACACACACACCTGGATAAGCACCTGTCGCCAGCAATGTGGTCACCGACACTGAAGTCCCCAGCACTTCTCCGGCTTCCAGGTACTCAGTAGAGTGAATATTCAGTGAGTATATTGAGCGGAGGTCAGAAGTGGGAGGCAGCAGAGCCGAAGAAAGCAGCGCTGGATGCAGGTAAATATAGAAAATGTTTTTATTGAAAAGACCCGTACTTTCTCCGGTGCTTTCTCCGGTACGTGTCCCACTGATGTCACATGGATCACATCAGTGTGTGATCCGTGTGACACCCGTGCTGCTGGAGAAAAAACTGACATGTCTGCATGTGTGCAGGAGTCATGAGGGGTCACATGGTCCGTGTGAAAACACAGCCGTGTGAGTAACAGAATAGAATAACATGGGTATGTGTGGCATCTGTGTTAAAACTGGGTGTCACACGTACCTGAAACATGGATGTCTGAAACTAGCCATAAGGGGTGTGCCTAAGGGCTCATTCACATATGCAAACAAATGGTCTGAGTGTCATCAGTGCTTGGTCTATATGTCCATTTTTACCATTACTGCTATATTGGTGATTTTCTCATATGAATAAATAAAAAAATACAAATCTTCTCTTATCCAATGCAATGTTAACCAACCATGGACAACACACGGATTGTACATTGATGTTAGTAGTGTAACGGCCACGATTTTTATGGACCCATAGACCGATATTGGAACTGTACATCCATGCCACTGGTAAGAAGCAGACACGTCTTCGTGATTTTTGCATAGACATATGGTTCACAAAATAACTTGAAAAAGTGAACAGCAGCATAGATTATTATGGATGTGCGAATTACCCATGAAATCCATGGATATAATCCATGTAGGGAAAGCAAAGACATCTGAATGAGGCCTAACAGATGTAGTAGATGTCATCTTGACAGATGGAAAACTATGCTGTTTAGAAATCATGCAATGTCAAATACGCTATTTACTTAGCATGGCCACACAAATGAGCGATTTTTGATGTGAAAGGCATAGAGACACTGGGATATGATTGTAGTACAAAGTACATTTTTGTTTGATCACTGCTACATCTGTATATCTTTTAAAATAAATTAAGTAATTTTAGTAAGATAAATCACAGGGGAAAAGTGCTGATACGTTTGAGGATAGCTGGGAGCAGACATCTATGTCTCATAACTCCCCTGTGCACATGCACACTCAGTTCGACTGAGCATGTGTGTTTTCTATGGAGAAAGGAGTAAGCCACTTCATCTTATCTCCTTAATAGATTATCTCTGGGTAGAACAACATGATTGATGTTTCAATTTTAACTGCCTGACTTTTTTCCCCGCCACATAATCTGTCAAAGGTGAGATGTGAGAATCCATAAATAGAAGATGTTCAGCTGATCCTAATTAAATATATATATGTTGGGGGACATTTAATGATTCAATAAAGATTAATAATCAATCATTCCACGTTTTACACCATAAATATTCTGATTACTGTGTTGTGCAGGTTGTTATGATTACAAGGACACAAAACATGTCTATGTTGTTGCTGATTTGTGATGTTAATTATTTTTAAAAAAATTGCATTCAAAATGTAATTTTTGTAATATTTTTATTATTTTTTAGTTATTTTATAGGTGAAAAAAACCTTTTCTTTTGTTCTCCTTTTATAATACAGGCATGTAAAAATACGCCGTCATCTATAATATATCTGTATGAACCAGTATAATCTGCCTGTGGAGTCCGATGCTGCACAGCAGCTTCGAACTATATAAAACTCTCCCTCTAACATCAGCAGAGACTGGGGTTCTAGGGTTTATTTTTTCCTACCCTATTGAAGAGTGTTGGTTCTAGTCCCTGGGGGAAAAATGGAAAAAAACCTTAAAAATTGAATTTTTGTAATTGTTTTTCACTACTTGTAGCAGTTTTATAGGAACAAAAAATATAACTTTTTATTCACTTCTGGAATACAGCTCCATAGAAATGCACTGCTGTGTACAGATGTACCTCTATGTATAAATGTATCACTATGTACTTGTACAATCTGCTTCTGAGTTCACTGCCTGCAATACAGTCCATGATTATCAAATTATTATTTATTATTATAGCGCCATTAATTCCATGGCGCTTTACAAGTGAAAAAGTGTATACATAAAAACTACTACAACAATCATTAACAGTACAAAACAGACTAATACAGGAGGAGAGAGGACCCTGCCCATGAGGGCTCACAGTCTACAGGGAATGTGTGAGGGTACAATGTGTGAGGGTACAATAGGTGAGGACAGAGCTGGTTGTGCAGTGGTGTACTGGACTGAGGGTTGTAGGCTTGTCAGAAGAGGTGGGTCTTCAGGTTCCTCTTGAAGCTTTTTACGGTAGGAGACAGTCTGATATGCTGTGGTGGAACGTTCCAGAGTATGGGGGAGGCACGGGAGAAATCTTGTAAAGAGGAGCTAAGAGAGGAGTAGAGAAGGAGATCTTGTGACGATCTAAGGTTGCGTGAAGGTAGGTACCGGGAGACTAGGTCACGGATGTAAGGAGGAGACAGGTTGTAGATGGCTTTGTAGGTCATGGTTAATGTTTTGAACTGGAGTCTTTGGGCAATGGGAAGCTAGTGAAGGGATTGGCAGAGTGGTGAAGCTGGGGAATATTAAGGGGAGAGGTGGATTAAGCAGGCTGCAAAGTTCAGGATAGATTGGAGGGGTGTTAGAGTGTTGGAAGAAAGGCTAGAGAGCAGGAGGTTGCAGTAGTCGAGGCGGGAGATGATGAGGGCATGTACTAATGTTTTTGCTGATTCTTGGTTAAGGAAGGCATGGATCCGGGAGATATTTTTGAGTTTTAGTCGGCATGAGGTGAGGAGGGCTTGGATGTGCGGCTTGAAGGATAGAGCAAGGTCGAGAGTTACTCCAAGGCAACGAGCTTGTGAGACTGGGGAGAGTGAGCAGCAATCAACTTTGATGGATTGGCTTGATGGAGAAGTTGAATGAGGAGAAAAGACAATGAATTCTTTTTTGTCCATGTTAAGGTTTAGGAATCGCGCAGAGAAGAAGGATGAAATAGCAGAGAAACTGTGGGATTTTGGTTAGTATTATCCTACAGTCTTTAGTGTAGCTGGTAGCATATTGTTAGAGCTGCTGTCTGCAATCATGTCGTCATGAGTTTAAGTCCTGGGGAGACGTGAGTTGTTTGCTTAAATTATGTTTATACAGAGATTTGGAGCTCCAGGGAGGAGTAGCTGTAAAGCCAGCGAGGAGAGGTTGTGTTTGGATTTTTTGCACTGAATACCTAGTACTATTCCAGTACTCATCTTGAATAGAAATGAGCAGACCCATGGAAGCTCGGGTTCTGCTGGTCCAGCTGACCTTTTTAAAGTTTTGTTTTGGACCTGGACTTGACCTAAACTTCATTTGAAGTCACTGACTGGCAGTTCAGGTGTTAACCTACATGCAGCTATCCATAAACAGAACACTTCCAGGGGAGGGTGCATGTTTTTATTTCCATTTTATTTTTTGGTGCACACTACATCTAATAATGCTGTTATTACCCCCCAGTGTGCACCGTTCAAACACTGCAAGCGTCTCACACTGGGAAGAGCACCATGCATTCCTGAGCACAGCGATGCTCGTGCGAGTGTTTTGCATTTCTAACACACACAAACTTTTTCTTGGAAAAGTCTGAGATTGTAGTCTGAGACTAAACTCAAACTTCAGGTTTGCTCATCTGTAATCACGAGCAACAAACCTAATGCAAGTCAATGGGGAATCCAAGCATTTTTCTTGAAGAGTTGCCAGTTCCCCATTGGTTTGTTATTAGTGATGAATACTGGAAAAGTACTAAGAATTCAGTACTAACAATCTGAACCTGAATATTTAGTATTTGCTCATCACTAGAAGTCAGGACAGATTCCTGATGTGTTAGGACAGTTCCACTGAATCCATGATGGTTAGTAGCTATGGCAACAGAGATGTCAGACTTTTCCAACTGATCTAGTGAGAAAACTTGAGTAGACCAAAATTTGTATGTGGTAACAAAGTCAAAACCATATCATTTTTTAAATATGTTGTGATAAAAGCCTGACTTACAAAAATATTCTAATTCATTTTCTGATATTTCTCTGTTAAAATAAATCTATCATCAGTAGATTCTGAAGTTCTATTAAACTGTGGTCTAATATTAAATCTATTTTGAAGCATTTGACACAGTTTTTATTTATCTCCATTCTATTGGTTTCACAGAAATTCAGAACTGTTTGTTTCCACACTAGCCTTGGTTTACACAACTTGACACATTCACTGCACGTGGGATACATGGTGGAAGAGGTCAACAGTAGCCTCTTTTTCATCACAGGGATGGAGGAAAATGAAGTTAAACCTCTTAACACAGGATCACAGATTTGGCAATAAGTGATGGATACAACTCCACTCTTACTACCTCTTCCCGCTTCATATAATGTTCAGGGTATGCCCACAACACTCTTCCATAAATTGCATTTTTCTTTTAACAACATAAACACATAATGTGAGTTAAGTCACAAGAAATTGAAAGCTTTGTATAGCTTTTGTTGTACAGTATATTAGCTATGGCATAAATCAATATGCAATGTCTTCCTCTAGTTCATGCTTTTCACTGTGGGCTTCATTGGCAGGGGCTTAAATTGTCCTCCAGGCTAAAGATCAAGCTACTTTTGGCTATACAACTTCTGCTGTAAAAGACAATCTTGCATTCGATAAAGAAATTGCTTTGACTGATATGAATGTATAGTTGAAAGGTAACAAGTGAAAAAATATATGTAATTCCTTAGTATTCACTTCTTCCCTTGTGGTCAGTTTCTCATCATTTCCTTGCAGTCCTGAAACATTCAAAGCTTATCATAATTCCAAGCCGCAGGCACTCAAGGCTTTTTATCCAGTCAGTGTGTATTTGTCTATGTTGGAAAGGTCGGTCCTTTGTGATATATTCTTAGTTGTTTCTGATGTCTTTTACGACCTGAGAGCTTTCTTATCAATATGATCTAAATTTTAACAAAGGAAATGAGATAGTCATTCGAAAATATTACTGTTATGGTATACTTAAAAAACATGCAGCTTATAAAAATACTGAATATATAAAATGACATATTCAATGTTATAGAAATTATGTTTATGCACAAAACATTTGGCCAGAAATTTGGTCATGGCCAATGAGTTATATGATCATCAAGATAATTATCGCTAGTAGTTGTTGTATTGGCATTCTCAAAGTAATAACACTCCTCAACATTGGAATTTCAACGACAAGAAAGAGAAATGATGAAATTATGGAGGTCCTAGGATCAAAAACATGTTACTGATATGCAAATTATGGGAAAAAAGAAACAAAATTTTAAAACGTCTAAATTTTTTCAGTATAGCGTATGAGCATCACCAGCATAAACCTCTGCACTTACACATTGTGACTAGAGATGAGCAATGTTCGAGGCTCGAGGTTTGCCAATTTCATGTTCGAGTAATTTTGGGGGGTGTTCGAGTCCTTCGACTAACTCGAGTTTTTTGCTAAAAGCTCGACAGTTCGAGTTACATTCGACAACGGTTCGAGCACCAAAAACGTGGCTTTTCACAGTAAAGCTATGTGCACACATTGCTGTCTGCATGCATCCTGCATCCCCAGCACAATCCCTCTCTCTTTCCTACTCACCGATCACGGGCGCCTCGCTGCACACTGTCAAATCTGCGTCATCTTTTAATCTTTTGAAAATGGCTGCCGCTTCATTATTCAATCAGTTATTCCATGCTTTCCCCACACACCGGCGCCCATGATTGGTTGCAGTCAGACACACCCCCACGATGAGTGACAGTTGTCTCACTGCAAGCAATCACAGCCACTGGCGGGCAGGTCTATATCGTGCAGTAAAATAAATAAATAAATAATAATAAAAAAATGCGGTTCCCCTCATATTTGATACCAGCCAGGATAAAGCCACACAGCTGGAGGCTGGTATTGTCACGATGGAGAGCACCGCATTATCGGGAGCCCACCACCCTAACAATATCACCCAGCAGCCGCCTGGAATTGCTGCATCCATTAGATGCAACAGTCCCGGGACTCCACCCAGCTCATCCCGAATTGCCCTGGTGCGGTGGCAATCGAGGTAATAACATGGTTAATCATGACAGGCGTCTTCACCTTCTATGATTAAACTGTAAGTGAAAGTAAAGAAACACAGCGAAAAATCCTTTATTTGGAATAAAAGACAAAAAAACATCCTCTGCTACAGTCTCTCTCTCTCTCTCGCTTTGCCTTCAGGCAAACCAATCAGATGATATTGGATCCGGATTGGACGGCGCGGGACCCTTGACCCAGGATTACTGCGGAGGGGGGGTTCTTTATTTCAATAAAGATGGAGTCCCTAATTGTGTTGTGTTTTATTTCTAATAAAATTATTTTCTGTGTGTTGTGTTTTTTTTTATCTGTACTAAAAATTCATGGTGGCCATGTCTAATATTGGCGTGACACCATGAATTTTGGGCTTAGGGCCAGTTGATAATATACAGCTAGCCCTAACCCCATTATTACCCAGCAAGCCACCCAGCTGCAGAACTAGAAGGCTCAACATCCTCCATCCAGGACTGTATGCAGGAGTTTTTTGCCCCCCCAAAAAATGACGTGGGCTTCACCATATTTTTGTATGCTAGCCAGGTACAGCAGGCAGATACGGCTGCCCCCAACCCCTAGCTGCCTATTTGTACCCAGCTGGAACTAAAAAAATAGGTAAGCCCTAGGCTTGAATTTGATACCATTACCTACAGCATCTTTGTACTTATATTTAAATTAACACATTTACGATGTCATTGGTCGGTAATTGCAAATGGAGTTATCAGCAGTGGACTTTGATGATTTGCCAAAGTGCATTCATTGTTCAAGAACTTTACTCAGACAAACATTAATTACCTCATAGATAGCAGTAAAGGTGAGTAAAGCTGGGTTCACACATAGCGACAGTGACAACGACGTCGCTGTTATGTCACCATTTTATGTGACGCAACAGCGACCTTGTAAGTTACTGTTATGATCGCTGCTTAGCTGTCAAACACAGCAGAAGCAGCAGCGATCATAACGACATGCATCGCTGTGCTACATGTACAGAGAGCAGGGAGCCGCACACACTGTTTAGTGCTGGCTCCCCTGCACTCCTAGCTACAGTACACATCAGGTTAATTACCCGAGGTGTACTGCAGCTACATGTGCAGAGAGCAGGGAGCCGCGCACACCGCTTAGCGCTGGCTCCCTGCACTCCTAGCTACAGTACACATCGGGTTAATTACACAATGTGTACTGCAGCTACATGTGCAGAGAGCAGGGAGCTGGCACTGGCAGCAAGAGCGACGGATGCTGGTAACGAAGGTAAATATCGGGTAACCAGGGAAAGGTCTTCCCTTGGTTACCCGATGTTTACCCTGGTTACAGCTTACCGCAGCTGCCAGACGCCAGCTCCTGCTCCCTGCTCGCTTCATTTCGTCGCTCTCTCGCTGTCACACACAGCGATGTGTGCGTCACAGCGGGAGAGCGATGACCAAAAAATGAAGCTGGACATTCAGCAATGACCGGCGACCTCACAGCAGGGGCCAGGTCGTTCCTGGATGTCACACACAGGGACAGCGACGGGACGTCACTGCAACGTCACAGAAAATGGTGACATAGCAGCGACGTCGTTGTCATCGTCGCTGTGTGTGACACCACCCTAAGGGGTACTTTGCACGCAGAGATAAATCTGTGGCAGATCTGTGGTTGCAGTGAAATTGTGGACAATCAGTGCCAGGTTTGTGGCTGTGTACAAATGGAATAATATGTCCACAATTTCACTGCAACCACAGATCTGCTAAAGATTTATCTGTGTGTGCAAAGTAGCCCTAAGTTCATGTATTTTTGCAAATGATGCTTATTCACGATGTTGAATAAATTGAGATGTTTTGCAAATTTTGTTTCCATGTTTCCTTAATCTAACATCATTAT
The DNA here is from genome assembly GCF_048569485.1 of Anomaloglossus baeobatrachus. Taxonomy (NCBI): domain Eukaryota; kingdom Metazoa; phylum Chordata; class Amphibia; order Anura; family Aromobatidae; genus Anomaloglossus; species Anomaloglossus baeobatrachus. The sequence continues at coordinate 174,163,484 of NC_134357.1, read as the reverse complement.
CAAGTCTATCTATTCTGTGATTTATATAATTCTTCGACTTTCCCTTCTTGGTGCTGCAATTTCAATGTTCAGGAGTGTGTATAGAATAAAACAATATAAAGACATAAGGCCAGAGAAAAAAGCCTCACACATTAGATGATAGCATGTACCCATATGGGAGATACTAAATCATTATTATGTCACAGTATACAAAAATGCAGACATTTAGGTAAACTGTTAAGAAAGTCAACATAAGGGCAAATTAATTAAGAAATAAACTGTGCAAAATGGTTGTTAGAAAAGTACTGTTAAAGTAGGAATAGTTATTCATGCCTTGCCTGCGGGTATCAGGGGAGGTATTGTGGTATGGACATTATTCTATAATGGAAGATATGAGAGAAAAACAGATCTTTTATTCAGCATGAATTAATCGATCAGATAAACTTTGGCACTAATAACCAATTTACTTACTGTCACAGAGTAATGTAGGGCAAAATTCCTGTAAGCTACACAATCAGCAGGGCAAAAAGGATTGACCCATTAATATCACGTAAAATGGGCTCAGTGTCTATATCATGGTGTCATATAATAAGTTAGGAAACATCAAATATAGGGTCAAAATTATAAGTATGCCTATTATACCCTACCTATTAATCGTTTTAACCATAGATGTTGGCACGGTAAATAAATAATATGGCACGGTGCCCCAATCTAATGTCGGCTCCCTGTTAGAAAGCCTAATTTTTCACCTAACTCTCAATATTTGCAACCACAACAACAGAAAAAAAAGTTTTTAAAGATTCTTAAGTTTTAGTAGCTTATACAGTATTTGTCATTCTACATGTAAGTCTTCAAGTCCCATGGCTCTGTAAAATATAAGACATTGATCCCACAATAAAAAAAATACTCTTATCTGTAAATCATAGAGTGTTCTATTCCAACACATTTCTCTTCAACATGGAGGTAAATCAAGGGACTTAAGAAAAGGGACAGTAAGGGAGCACTGTCATTGAGCACTGTGTGTCCTTATCAACTGCAAGAACACCTGTGGTTTTCCTTAACATGAGCGCTACACTTATTATGCATGTCTGAGGAGGATAGGGGAAGTGATGCCTTTTTCTACATTTAAGGTAGACAAACAAGATGCTTTGTCAATGTTTCCAACTTGCCACGCAACATTTACCATTCATGTCCAATAGGATGGCAAGGGAGTGGTCCAAAGCAATACAATGACAAAAATTTGTAAGTTATCGGCATTAACAATGAATCAGTAAATGCATTGTGTAATAATCTCAGCTTGTCAAAGGTCACAGTGTGGCTCCAAGACAAGAGGCATATAGTTGGTTGCATGTTTCACAGCTGGAGATAAAATCAAGAGTTTCTTAAGACCATGCCCGATATTACCCGATGCCCACTCATATTTGTGAAGAACAGCATAATATTTAACTATATCCTGATGATAACTACTGCCAAGTAAAATAGATGTCAATCTAGATAACCATTTTATTCATTGAAATCTGCACTCTTACAATAGACCATTTAAATAAAAATCCATGTAAAACAGTTTCCTAATAAAATACCGCATTCATTCCACACAATGAGGGTTATACTTTTCTCCTACATTATTAAAGTACAGGTTTCCCCTACAAAATATAAGATGGAGCTTTGTCCCATCAAAGTGATTGTATAATCTGCCCATTCAAGTATGTATAAATTGGAAAATATCTATTGTCAAAACAGATGTGGTGATATCTCAGTGCTATATTATCCGTCATAAGGCGAACTTGGCTACATCTGTATGTAAATACTTTGTCTTATGCTGGCTGTGGTTGTCACTATTTGTGAGCGTTAGGAGAAAAAGAAGGCATTTCGAAAGTGAACAAAAGTTTAGCGGGGGTGCCATGAAGGTTTATTTTTTAAGGTTCCAACCTTTTTGGCTATGGTAATAGGCAGGGTTTAATATGGAGAGTTATTGATTTAACCCTTTTTCTACCTTTTTATTTGAGGTCATAATTATGCCACTGAGTCTATTTTAAGTGATTGTAATAGGTCAATTATTTTTGCCTAAATTTATTTTAATGAAGCACAATTGAATAAAGTGTTGTGCTTTAGTGTGTAAAATTGTTTGTTTTGTACCTACTGGCCACTAGTGCTGTACTTATACGGCATGGTACCGAGGTTATACAACTTTGTACTTTCTTCATGAGTTAACATAATGGTCAAGTAAAAAGTCTTTGATTGTAAGAAAAATTCAAGAGACTAAAACAGTTTCCAGAGTTTAATACATGCACCTCCACCAGAGAAAATGGAGTACCATTCAGGTATAGTGATGCTAACCTTCTATGCTCCAATTCTACAGTCACACCTGCAATGATTATTAAAACAATCAATATTTCTTTCTATATTTTTCTAAAATTTCTTGCACCATTTCATTCTTTTATTAATTTTGAAATGGGCAGAAACTATGGAAATAGCTCATCCGCTATATTTTCTTTGTATTAACATTCACAGGTTATTTGGGCAGCTGGAGTCCATTCCGTTTGTTACATTCTTTGGCGTCCAATGCATTAGTAAAGGCACAGCATGATACAAACAAAAAGAACAGAAAGTTGGTTTATTTGGAAATTCACAAAAGAGCTCATAAAAACGACTATATTAAAATGAACTACAATGAAAAGAAATGCACCTCATGATACTTTCATGAACCAAAAAATCTAAAAAGGGCCATTCTCTAGAGATTTAGACTTACTTAGCCATTATTATTCAAGAGCTATGACAATTGTTATAAAAAGCATTATGATTTCACTCAGTAGTTTACCAGGGAGAATAGAATATACAAGGGTTTTCCTGCCCTTTAATATTGTAATAGTGATGCCCTATCCTTAAAATAGGTCACCAAGTAACCATCGGCAAGGGTCCAACGCAAGAAATTAAGATGTTAAAAGTTATAGCACCCCTTAAATTTGGACGTACACTGGATAAGATACTAAGGAAGATGATAGTGTACAATTATTTATATTTATTTCCTATCAAATAAAAAGAAATAAAAAGAGACACTGGTGCTAAATGAGGCAATGGGAAAAGGGTAAAGTTTAAGCGAGCAGATAAAAGACAAACAATAATAAAAAAAATGTCTATTGAGGTACCAAAATGTTTACAATGACATAAAACTAAATAAAAACAAGTAAAAAAATGAAAAAAATATAATGAAAAAAAAGGGTGCTAATATGCCAAAATGGATTAGATAGAGCTGCAGGTAGTAGGCAGGATCCCCACTGTTCCTGTCAACAAGGAAAATAGTCAATGCTAAGTACTACCGCGCCACCATAAGCACTACCGCGCTACGGTAGCACAGTAATACATACCATTGAATATTTATTACCTTAATTTTAATAGCCACACAAAAAATCTAATTGTGTGCTTCATTTTCTCTACTATTTCAACATGCCATGATATTTAGAAGACTATTAAGGTATAGACTTTCAAAATTGATGAGTGGTGAATATAGGCAAATTATTTTTCTAGGGATTCTCAAAATTCATAGTGCTACAGTATATCAGGGAACTGCACATTTTTATTAGGTTCAGTAACTTCAAATTATTAATATAGCTGTTATTAATGGCTAATAGATATTAAAAGCATTAAATTGGGGATCTAGAAACACCATGTTAAGGTTATGAAAACTTTTTTTACATTTATTTTATTTAAAGAGGTTGTCAGTTCCAAGAAGCAACATCTGCCATTAATCTGTGTGATGGACGACTTCCGAATCGTGACAATGTGTGATGCTCCTTGCAAGGTGGTAAGCACATGCCCGGGCACTTCCTACATGTATGCGATTTGCTTACTTGCAGTCATGTGCTGAGGCGATCTTGTGCTGCTCTCATTTCTCTTCTATTGAGAGAAGCATATATGAAGTCATGTGTCTACCGACTTGCACAGGGCTTACAGAGTAATTGTGACAGTATGTTCATCACACAATGTCATAATTTGACAGTCTTCAACCCCGTAAAGTGACTGCAGACTTTAATTCCTAGACCAGAGGACCCTTTACATGTATGATTTTTGTTTAAAAATATTTCTTCAATAGTGATTTATCGGACTGTATAGCAAATTTGACTTTTAGCTAATTCTGATGCCAATGTTTGCACCTTAATCTGTCGAAAAGCTGAACTTTTATTTGGCCAAATTGCAACATAGCACATTATTCAAGAGTAGTGAAATAAAGTTATAAATCTGCCATCAGACAAGCTCTTTAATGGATTTGACTGTGAACTCTACAGTCAGAGAGACTGAAAAAGCCAAACTATGCAAATATTTTACTAAAAATACAGTGCAAAAAAACCCTTTATCCAAAAATGTTGAATTTTCAGTAAAACAAAGTCCCCCAATGGTGTCTTTATCAATTGGGTTAAAATATCTCCATAGCAATATTAAACACGAGGTGAAAAGCTGTTAACTGCACTGTCATGAAAGTAATTAATGGTAGAAATCCTGGATGGTGGTTTAGTATGTCAACGCGTTTCAGAGAAAGTAATCTCCTTAATCAGGACAAAATCACATTACATATCTAAAGTCATGAAAGGTATATATACATGTTAAACATTTGAAAAAAAGACGAGTCAGTAACAGATCAGCAGTCTCCTGACTGATTTCAGGGCATAGCAGAATTAAATAATGACACTTATAATGGTATACACATAATTGAAACATAGACAAAAAAATGAATTATGTTCTAATTAAAACAAAATAAAAATATTAAAAAAATAATGAAATACGATTGGAGTTTATCTTCTGTCTCATTGACTGTGTCTAATATACTGAAGGAAGATTGGTATTAACTACCAAAGAAGAGGCAGAATACCTGGAAAGGCATTTATGTAATTGGTTGGACATGTAATACTAAGAATACTTAGGCAATATGATGATTTTTGGGCAGGCTATTATTTAAAAGGATATAATATTTGCCTCTCTCCAAAGATTATTTGTATATTTAGTCTTATGTAAGGATTTTACTTGTGCAGGAATTCAATTTCTTTAACACAACCAATTGGCCACTTATTTGCTCTAGCACAATAACTTACAGTCCATCGCTCACTGTGTGAGCTACGTATGTGCATTCTACTGTGTAGATGAACAGAAAACTGACCGACAAAAAGTTTATCTATTCAAATCTAGTGCTGGGCGGACCTGGACTGTAGAAGTCTTGATCCATGAGGTTTCAAAAGTACTTGAGTGCTAGACCCAGGCCTGGAGTTCTCAGGGAACTCTGAGTAATGGATCTGGTAAGTCGGAAAATGACAAAAATAAATGAAAAAATAAAGAATGTAAGAATAAAGAAAATGCATTATACTTACCGAGCCTCCAGCGTTGCTGTAACTGCTTCCGGGGTCGCTCATTCTACTTTTGGAACCGATCATTATTGTTCATCCATATGCACTGCTTTCTCAGCCCACCAGTAGTTCTGGTGTCTGTGATTGGTTGCAGTCAGATGCGACACCACCCTGAGTGACAGTGTGCCTGACTGCTTGCAATCTGAGACCCTTTCTGTGTGTCCCTATCATTGTGTAAATCTAAATATTTTATTTTTTTTTTTAAATTGATGTAGGGTACACCCATACTGTGATACCAGCACAGATAAAGCATAAAGCTACAGGCTGCAGCTCCTAGCCATGCTCATTATCTTGGCTGTGTATCAAAATACCCAGCCATGATAAGCTCATCAGCTGGGGCTGGAATTCTCAGGCTGGAGAGACCCATGCTTTTTTTTCCCCCTGCCTAAAAATGGAACTTTACCCAGGTTTTCTTGAGTGCCCTGGTGTGGTAGCAATTAGGGTAAAAAATGGTTAATAACAGCTCACAGCTGCCACTAAAGCCTAGATCAGTAATGGGGAGGATCTATGAGACCCCACTTTTACTAATCTGGTAGTGAAAAGAAATAAGCATAAACACCAAAAAAAAATTTTTGAAATGAAATACAAAATAAACACTCTCTCCAATTTATTAACCCCCAAAACACCCAGGTCCAAAGTAATCCACATGAGGTCTCATGACGATTCCAGAGAATGTCTGAGCTGACATCACACAGGCTATTTGCAGTCTCAGCTGGAGATTAAGATGGTCCTCCACCTATGATCGCAGGTAGCCTGATCTCAGGTGACCTCAGTAAACTCAGTGACCTCACCTCATTTTGACACCTTATTTGGGGATTTTCTGATTTATGTATTTATTTCTATGGCAAATCTACTTTGTTGTTTATATGATGAGATTCTGAGTATATTTTTAAAGGTTTTGAAAAATGCCTGGGGGGAAAAAAGTGCATGTCTCTTCTTAGAAGCAGATATTGATGAAATCTGCTCCAAATTATGTGCTCTCAAACCAAGAGACTGGAAAAAAAACATACAAGAAAAAAACCTCTCCAAAAGCTTTTCAAAACTGCTTCAGGAAAGGCTTAAGGAAAATAAAAATTCTCAGAAAACTCTACCAAAGAGAAGCATTTCTTTGAGCTTGAAAATCTTATATTTTTTGAAAGGTTCTAAAAAACTTTTCGAACATTGTAAACCAGGTATGTGCTTGGAGTCTCAGCTGATGGACACCTTACCATTGAGTGGCCTATTATTAGCCTAATGGCTTGTAAGAACCGCTGTTGTCAATGTTAATAATTTGAGTCAACATTTTTAAGAAAAAGCTTATGCATTGTCTGCATTCTATTGTCCACATTGAGGTAACAAGGGGGCGCTGGCTGCGGCTCTAGGAATCTCTTTATACTTTCCTTCAGCACTGCTTATTATGGCCGCTCTGCTGCTGTCTTTACTCTTTTCTGTCTGCATTGATGACCTTCCCCATAGCAATGTCTATGATCAAACAGTAATCGCAGAAACACGAAACACAGAGCAGCTCATTTTGTATTCTGTGAAGCATCTCTTGACTGAGAACTTTAAAGTTGCAGTGATGAGTAATATAAAACCATGAATGGTAAGTTAAGTTGTGCTCTTTCAGCTGGCCCTGCAAGTTTATCAGAGGCGATGGTTCATTGCATCCAGTCTCACGTTCCTATCAGCACAAGCGTTTAACAGAATTGTCTGAATTACTGTGCAATAGACTGATACAATGTCATTAAGCAGCAGATTCAACAGCAAAACTGAATTGCATTTTATTTGGCTTTATGAAAAAATGCTTTACAATATGTCCCTGTTGGCAGACCAGTAATGTTATTTAGCTTGTTTATTTAGTCTTATGTTGACAGCTGGTGACTAAAGCTCCATATTAATGCATTAACCCCTCCAGCCACTAGGGGAGGACACAGCATGAAAAACACGTGTTCGGTAATGGGCATCAAAGACTGGAAGAACCTTTATGCAATTTAACTTTATTTTCTTACATATTCCCTGGTGACGGCAACAGGTGTCCATTGTTCAATTCAATCTGTAAATGAGAACTGTACTGTTGAGCCTGGAATACAAATTAAACAGCAGCACACCTATCTAGTTAGCGTACAAAACTCATCTTTTCCACTTATGAGACCACATCACAATTATTCTTAATGTTAAATGTTTTATCTTAATGTTTGCAATTAGAATTTTAGTTTCAAATCGCTTTCATCGTTAACATTATTGAATCAGTTTTGACTTCAGACATTATAGAACCAATAAAGTTTATAACTAAGGAGGCTGTGACATCCAAAATGCATAGAATGCTATATACAGCAGGCTCTGGCTGTATCTCATTTTTAATCTAATAAAGAAGACTGTAAACATGTAATGCTGGATTACCCTCCTTTTAAAGCCGGAGTCACACTTGTGAGTGACTCGGCGAGTCTCGCATCGACATTACCCGCCGCACTGTCTGGACAGGAGCATCTCAGCTGCATAGAAATACATGCAGCTGACCCGCTCCTGTCAGGAGAGAATCCAGCCACGCCGAGTGAAGCGATCCCATAATCGTGCGAATCATACGTTTGTGTGAGCGCACCCTAAAACCAATAAATGGCTACTTAAAATTGGTATAGAAAAAGTTGTCCAAGATGAGAAGACACATCTCTCTTTGAGTTGTTCCGGGTTTTACAGATTAGCTTTATTTATTTTCATTTAGAAAAGCTAACCAGCAGACACAACCTATGGGGCTGCTTTGTGGGAACAAAAAAATGCAGATTTTTTTCTCAGAATATTTTTAATTATACAGCATTTCTTAAACTATTCTCCTTATAACAGTTCTTTTGAATTAGGGATGAGCAAATAAATTTAAAATTTTACAAAATTCTGCATTCTCCGAAAATGCAAATATTTTTGTATTTCATTTACCTGCGAATTCAGCCAAATGGCAGCAGCTGTTTTCTATGAACCATATAGAGCCATGAAAATGTAAAAAAATAAAATTTTCAATAACCAGAAGGAAGACAGTGAGCTGACGGAGTGGAAGTGCTAGGCAGCTGAGCAGTAAGGTGAGTATAAGCATTTTTTTTCTTTTTTTTTTTTATATATCTTATCTTTATTATCTTCTGAGGTCTAGAGAAACTCCAAACTATAATAAGGGACATTAAATTCTAGGGAAATTTTTGGGTGAAAATCTGTACAAAGAGACAAATTTGCATTTTGCCTGATCCACTCATCTCTACTTTGGATGTATCCTTTAGTTCTGCTTAAAGTTGAATTTAGATGATGTCTCAATGATCTACAATATGATTGACATTTCCAACTTACTGTATTTTGCAATTGATGGATATGGGCATATCATAGTATCATAGTATCATAGTTTTTAAGGTTGAAGGGAGACTCTAAGTCCATCTAGTTCAACCCATAGCCTAACATGTTGATCCAGAGGAAGGCAAAAAAAAAAAAAGAACCCCAATGTGACAAACAAGTTCCAATGGGGAAAAAATTTCCTTCCTGACTCCACATCCGGCAATCAGACTAGTTCCCTGGATCAACACCATGTCATAAAATCTAATATACATAACTGGTAATATTAAATTTTTCAAGGAATGCGTCCAGGCTCAGCTTAAATGTTAGTAGTGAATCACTCATTACAACATCATGCGGCAGAGAGTTCCATAGTCTCACTGCTCGTACAGTAAAGAATCCTCGTCTGTGATTATGATTAAACCTTCTTTCCTAAAGACGTAGCGGATGCCCCCGTGTTCCAGTCGCAGGCCTAGGTGTAAAAAGATCTTTGGAAAGGTCTCTGTACTGTCCCTTTCATATACAGTTAGGTCCAGAAATATTTGGACAGTGACACAAGTTTTGTTATTTTAGCTGTTTACAAAAACATATTCAGAAATACAATTATATATATAATATGGGCTGAAAGTGCACACTCCCAGCTGCAATATGAGAGTTTTCACATCCAAATCGAAGAAAGGGTTTAGGAATCATAGCTCTGTAATGCATAGCCTCCTCTTTTTCAAGGGACCAAAAGTAATTGGACAAGGGACTCTAAGGGCTGCAATTAACTCTGAAGGCGTCTCCCTCGTTAACCTGTAATCCATGAAGTAGTTAAAAGGTCTGGTGTTGATTACAAGTGTGTGGTTTTGCATTTGGAAGCTGTTGCTGTGACCAGACAACATGCGGTCTAAGGAACTCTCAATTGAGGTGATGCAGAACATCCTGAGGCTGAAAAAAAGAAAAAATCCATCAGAGAGATAGCAGACATGCTTGGAGTAGCAAAATCAACAGTCGGGTACATTCTGAGAAAAAAAGTTATTGACTGGTGAGCTTGGGAACTCAAAAAGGCCTGGGCGTCCACGGATGACAACAGTGGTGGATGATCGCCGCATACTTTCTTTGGTGAAGAAGAACCCGTTCACAACATCAACTGAAGTCCAGAACACTCTCAGTGAAGTAGGTGTATCTGTCTCTAAGTCAACAGTAAAGAGAAGACTCCATGAAAGTACATACAAAGGGTTCACATCTAGATGCAAACCATTCATCAATTCCAAAAATAGACAGGCCAGAGTTAAATTTGCTAAAAAACACCTCATGAAGCCAGCTCAGTTCTGGAAAAGTATTCTATGGACAGATGAGACAAAGATCAACCTGTACCAGAATGATGGGAAGAAAAAAGTTTGGAGAAGAAAGGGAACGGCACATGATCCAAGGCACACCACATCCTCTGTAAAACATGGTGGAGGCAACGTGATGGCATGGGCATGCATGGCTTTCAATGGCACTGGGTCACTTGTGTTTATTGATGACATAACAGCAGACAAGAGTAGCCGGATGAATTCTGAAGTGTACCGGGATATACTTTCAGCCCAGATTCAGCCAAATGCCGCAAAGTTGATCGGACGGCGCTTCATAGTACAGATGGACAATGACCCCAAGCATACAGCCAAAGCTACCCAGGAGTTCATGAGTGCAAAAAAGTGGAACATTCTGCAATGGCCAAGTCAATCACCAGATCTTAACCCAATTGAGCATGCATTTCACTTGCTCAAATCCAGACTTAAGACGGAAAGACCCACAAACAAGCAAGACCTGAAGGCTGCGGCTGTAAAGGCCTGGCAAAGCATTAAGAAGGAGAAAACCCAGCGTTTGGTGATGTCCATGGGTTCCAGACTTAAGGCAGTGATTGCCTCCAAAGGATTCGCAACAAAATATTGAAAATAAAAATATTTTGTTTGGGTTTGGTTTATTTGTCCAATTACTTTTGACCTCCTAAAATGTGGAGTGTTTGTAAAGAAATGTGTACAATTCCTACAATTTCTATCAGATATTTTTGTTCAAACCTTCAAATTAAACGTTACAATCTGCACTTGAATTCTGTTGTAGAGGTTTCATTTCAAATCCAATGTGGTGGCATGCAGAGCCCAACTCGCGAAAATTGTGTCACTGTCCAAATATTTCTGGACCTAACTGTATTTATACATTGTGATTAGATCCCCCCCTAAGCCTTCATTTTTCCAGACTAAATAACCCCAAGTTTTATAACCTGTCTTGGTATTGCAGCCCACCCATTCCTCTAATAATCTTGGTTGCTCTTCTCTGCACCCTCTCCAGTTCAGCTATGTCCTTCTTATATATCGGTTACCAGAATTGTATACAGTATTCTAAGTGCGGTCGCACTAGTGACTTGTACAGAGGTAGAACTATATTTTTTTCATGAACACTTATACCTCTTTTAATACATCCCATTATTTTATTAGCCCTGGCAGCAGTTGCCTGACACTGTCCACTAAAGTGAAGTTTACCATCCACCCATACACCCAAGTCTTTTTCTGTGTCTGTTTTACCCAGTGTTCTACAATTAAGTACATAATCATACATTTTATTTCCTCTACCCAAGTGCATGACCTTACATTTATCTACATTAAACTTCAATTGCCACTTCTCAGCCCAATTCTCCAATTTACATAAATCTCCCTGTAATATAAAATTATCCTCCTCTGTATTGATTACCCTGCAGAGTTTAGTATCATCTGCAAATATTGAAATTCTACTCCGCATGCCCCCAACAAGGTCATTAATAAATATGTTGAAAAGAAGCGGGCCCAATACTGACCCCTGTGGTACCCCACTATGAACTGAGACCCAGTCCGAGTACGTACCATTAATAACCACCCTTTGTTTCCTATCACTGAGCCAGTTTCTAACCCAGTTACACATATTTTCCCCTATCCCCATTATTCTCATTTTATGTACCAACCTTTTTTGTGGCACCGTATCAAAAGCTTTTGAAAAGTCCATATACACAACATCCAACTGCATTTCCCTGGTCCAGGCTTGAACTTACCTCTTCATAGAAGCTGATCAAATTAGTTTGACAGGATCGATCCCTCATAAACCCATGTTGATACTCTGTCATAAGGTTATTTTTCTTGAGATACTCCAGTATAGCATCTCTCAAGAACCCCTCAAGGATTTTACCAACCGTAGAGGTTAAACTTACCGGCCTATAATTTCCCGGCTCAGTTTTTGTCCCCTTTTTGAATATTGGCACCACATTTGCTATGCGCCAGTCCTGCGGTACTGACCCTGTTATTAAGGAATCTGTGAAGATTAAAAATAATGGTCTATCTATCACAGAACGCAATTCCTTTAGTACTCTGGGGTGTATGCCATCCGGGCCCGGAGATTTGTCAACCTTAGTGATTTCGAGGCGGCGGCATACTTCCTGCTGGGTTAAGCAGGTAATATTCAAGGGTGAATTTATGGTATCACTGGTCATGTCATCTGCCATGGCATTTTCTTGTATAAAAACCGTAGAAAAAAATTCATTCAGCAGGTTGGCTTTACCCTCATCCCCTTCCACCATTTCACCAAGACTATTTTTAAGGGGGCCAACACTATCGCTTTTCAGTTTTTTACTGTTTATGTAGTTAAAGAATATTTTAGGATTATTTTTACTTTCTCTTGCAATGAGTCTCTCTGTCTCAAACTTAGCTAACTTAATTTGCTTTTTACATATTTTATTTAATTTTCTATAATTATATAATGCCTCATCACTACCTACCCTCTTTAATTCTTTTAAGGCTTTCTGTTTTTCTTTTATTGCTTCCCTTACAGCTCTCTTATTACATTACATATCTTACATATCTTATTACATATTCCAATGTTTGCTTCCATATAACTATATAGTATAGTGCAGTACAATTTCCTGTTATGGCCATAAAAAAAAACCAGAAATCATATTTTTTTTCCAAATAGGACATTTTGAAAAGTTTCTTCATTTTTATGTTTTTAATGACATGTAAAACAAAATGCATTGAAGGAAACAGTAGTGTCAGAGAGAGTCAAATGAGGATTCTGCTCAGACAAATATACAGGTTGTACGTTTATTATTTTTAGATACTACTTAACCGTTAGGGAAATTATATTTTTTAGTAAAAATCACAGTTGAATTCTGTTCTAGAAATTGAAAGTACAATACCTTTAGGTAAAAAACAGCAGGTTCAAGTTCTACAGGCAAGAGTCAAGGTGAGTCATCCTTCAGTTTTCCTAATTGTAAAGCATATTATTATATAGCTATCTTAGAAAAGTGCAGAGTGTTAGTATTTTAATTGATGCAACATTCCAAGATTGTTATTTGTAAACTGATACTATGTAAAAACCTGGGTTGTGATGAACTCTTTATGAAATATATCAATTCTATACTAATCTTCTTCATGGTAAATAAATAAAAAACACATCAAGCTGATCATATTTGCCTCTTATCTTATGTAATTTGGGTAATTTGCTTGTAAACCAATGATTTTCCTTCCAGGAGGCACACTGATTGCCCTTGACAAAGAAGTATCCTGTATTATATCTCAGCTTGCCACCCATGTAAACCATGCAGCTGTGCTGTCTGTTGTCAGCCCTCTTCAATGATTTACAATTAAATAAAATTAGTATTTTCTAAAGGAGGAAAATTGTCTCCTTTAAAGGTTACCTGTGCAAAAATAGCTCAAGATTCTTGCTGGATAAAATAAAGAGTTGCTTTAAGATACTCTTGTAAATGTAGTTCAATCAACACATTTGTTAACCCTTGTCTGGTACCAAGAAAAAAATAACAAGTTGTACCATTCTGCATGGGGTTACATTGACCCCATAGTACCAGACAAGGGTTAAGAATCATCTGCAGGATTTTAAATATATTTTATCTCCATTGCACCAAAAAAAAATAATAAGCAACTTTAAACTTGTACTGAAAAATATTCAATGTTTTGAGTTTTGAGCATCTTTGCTGCATAATACAATCTAAAAGACTACTGAAGGTTTAAAGGGAATCTGTAACCAGGTTTTGGCTATCCCATCTGAAGGTAGCATGAAGTAGGGCAGAGACCTTGATTAAATTGTTTTATCACTTATTGGATAATATGTTGCATTTTATCGTTTCCTCTCCTTTAGATCCAGCAGTTCTCTGAATGCTGAGTTCTGTGTAATCCCACCCACACTACTGATTGGCTGCTTTCTTCATATACTGAGAATAGGCAGAAAGCAGCCAATCAGTGCTACTCACAGATTGGGTGGCAAAAAATTGGTGACAGATTCCCTTTAAGAAAGACATACATTTTCATTCTTATTGAATGAACATTAATTATTAAATAAATACATATTTTGCATTACATTATTAAATGCATACAAGCGTAAATTGATGCAATCATATTCATTCACACATGCAGTTTTTATGTTAGTTTAGTTCAAGTTTTTAAAAAAGTTTTTCTTTTAAGCAAAAATTATAAAGGGCTTCAAAAAGAATGAAGAAAATTTATATTTCTATTGAAAAATATTTAGGAATGTTTTATATTTTTTCTTCCTACTGGGTCCATTTCTTGCCTTGATTTAAAAAGCTGACTCTATAGCTGCATTTGTGATTCCATCCTTAAACCCTTAAGGCTACTTTACACGCAGCGACATTGCTAGCGATGTTGCTGATGAAAACACCTGCCCCCGTCGGTTGTGTTTCACGGGCAAATCGCTGCCCGTGGCATACAACATCGCTCAGACCCATCACACGTACTTACCTGCCTAGCAACGTCGCTGTGGCCGGTGAAGCACCTCCTTTCTAAGGGGGCGGTTCTTGTGGCGTCACAGCGACGTCACACGGCAGCCGTCCAATCGAAGCGGAGGGGCGGAGATGAGCGGCCGGAACATCCCGCCCACCTCCTTCCTTCCTCATTGCCGGCGGCCGCAGGTACGATGTTGTTCCTCGTTCCTGCGGTGTCACACGTAGCGATGTGTGCTGCCGCAGGAACGACGAACAACCTGCGTTCTGCAACAGCAACGATATTTGGGATTAGAACGACGTGTCAACGATCAACGATTAGGTGAGTAATTTTGATCGTTAACGGTCGTTCGTGCGTTTCACACGCAACGACGTCGCTAACAATGCTGGATGTGTGTCACGAATTCTGTGACCCCCAACAACATCTCATTAGCGATGTCGTTGCATGTAAAGCCCCCTTTAGGGAGCGGGGTGATACTTCAAAATGCGTTAATAAAGCCACGTTCATTCAGTTTTCCTGTATTTCTGTCATAACTTCAGCAGCGCAGTAAGAGTTCCACATCAACTTTGGTCCTGATCTGCTTAGGGAGGCCTCTTGGCATAGGCTGGAATCATATATGAACTTTTCATACATTTGTTTAGTTAAGACAAATACAGATGGATATAAAATAATTAACTGAGAATTTGTTTTCATAATGGAATGTGTAATATGTCTTTTATCTTCTGTACCTACTCATATGTTTTACTAAATAAACATAAAAAAGTTTGATGTGTAATTCCAACCCATAAAACCCATTTTTCATCATCATTTGGTTTTTGCATTTTTTAATGAGAAGGGAGTTTTTAAATACATTTTATTGCTTTTCATTAATTTGTATAAGTAGATAATTTTTATTTTAAGAAACAACATTATAATGGAATGGGTAAACGCTGCAATATTAGACAAAGTCTGGGGATAGACGATGCCTTTCCTAGATAAAATATAGAACAGATGATACTATAGGATATTCTATGATCCATTGATAGATATTAAATTACAATATAATACTGACATGAGTTTTTTTTAGTAATTTTTGTCTCAATAAATGTGTGCTGCAATCCTCTGTGCTCATCATATTGGTAATTCATCCAACATTGAAATTATGATCATGTTGCACGATTCTCGGTTCCGTGATACAAAGTCCTGTAATATGAGACTTAATTTCTTTTCTTGTGTAATGCAAGATGCCCTACTGGATGAGAATAAGTTTCTCATTGTTGATTCAGGACAGGGACTCTGCAGGCTTCACTGCTGATGGAACAGGAAGGGACACAGAAAATTAAAGTGTTTGGTAAACAAAGTTGTCCAGAGGGAAATCGTTAAAGAAATTTCATCCACAGAATGGGAAAAATGGAAGGCGAGGTTGCTCCATTACATAGAGAACTAATCAGAGTGCATATTAACTTTAATACCTGGGAGGATCCTGAAACAGAAAACTGAGCATGTATTTTAATTGAAATATACAGCTGTTTCATTTATCACTTGAATTGGATGCTTGTAATGTGGAACAGAAGAATGTCTGAAAACCTCCTTCCTTCCTCTATTATGTGAAATCAGCGATAAAGACACATGATTTCTACTTCTAAATCTTTGAATATTATTAAATGAATCTAGTTTTTAATCAAAAACTGTGGAAGAACTGCTTAATACAGAACATTTTTTAGAACACTAACTATGGACTGTTTTATTTTAAAACCACTATTGAGGTCCACCACATTCCTATCAAGGAGCTTGTAGAACTGATATTGACTTGATTTATGCAATGTCTCAGTTGTATTTCCCACTCTGGAAAATTGTTCATGAATGATATTTCACCATTAAAAGCATTTATTAGGTTAGCTATATCTGCTGATATTTGCAGGTATGACTAACTTTCTTATGTTCATGGGGTCTCAAAAAAATAAAATTTGGGGAGTATAAATGGCCATCTTTAGTCCCCTGAAGTAGAGGAAATTGATCTCCAGTTCCTAATTATAGATTTTGAGTTACCTGTGTATTGTGTTTATTTATTCATTAAAATGCCAATTTTGAGTTTTTAGGATATATGTACCGTCAAAATAACTTTCTACCATCTAAAGATTGCCATTTATGATCTAAATTATGGACCTGCTTGTGACCAGATGATTACTGAAGATCCAATTGCTAAAATATAGGATCATATGTCATCAATGTCCCATATATATTAGATTGTGCTGAACTTAATGCACTAACCCTTGCTAAATATTAATAACTATAAGACATAATCCATTTTATTTTACATTGAATTCATAAGAAAAGATGCAGTTAAATAAAACAAGTGAAATCAATTAATTTTAGTTAGAGATACAAATTATTCAGTAAAATAGTTAACTGGTTTCATTCACGCATGCCAATATCTAAATTACAGATGAGCGGACTGATCTGCAAACTGAAATTAAAGACTGCTTTACACCTTACAACTTCTCGTGCGATCGCATTTGTGATCGCACTTACCCCCATCGTTTGTGCGGCACGGGCAATTTCTTGCCCGTGTCGCACAATGTTGTAACACCCCGTCACACGCACTTACCTTCCAAACGACCTCGCTGTGGGCGGCGAACATCCACTTCCTGAAGGGTGAGGGACGTTCGGCGTCACAGCGACGTCACACAGTGGCTGGCCAATAGAAGCGGAGGGGCAGAGATTAGCGGGACGTAAACATCCCGCCCACCTCCTTCCTTCAGCATTGCCGGCAGGTAAGCTGCAGTTCATCGTTCCCAGGGTGTCACATGGAGCGATGTCTGCTGCCCCGGGTACGATGAACAACAGGACGTGTGATTTTTAGAAAATGAGCGACGTGTCAACGATGAACGAGAAGGTGAGCATTTCTGCTCGTTCATAGCTGTCACACGCTACGAAATCACTAACGATGCCGGATGTGCATCACTTACGACTTGACCACGCCGACATCTCGTTAGATATATCGTAGCGTGTAAAGCCCGCTCAAGTCTCATAATACAGGATCCATTTCAAGTCAATATATATTTTCTGAGCAAATACAGACTTAAAATTTTGCAACTTTATTTTCTGTGAATCAAAGTGTTTGGTATAATTGGATGAAACCTGTGAGTTTTGAAATTTTAAAAATCTATTCCTTTCTAATCTGAATTAAAAATTGACAGACAACCTTGAAAACACACAAACAAGTACATTTTACACATTAAATTTACCTCTTTTGTGGTCTGGTTACACAAAACTGGGATTCTTGACAAGCACCATATACTTATTTTTCTGGGATTAATCTAGAATAATAAAGGAATGAAAATCCAGCGCTGAACAATTAATTAAAAGTTCATTTTTTATATTTTTTATTCGTGAATTTGATAAAAACCAGCAAGTTAGGCTATATCATGTGGAACCATACAGAACAACGCGTTTCGACGCTCAGTTCTTAGTCATGAGAACATGACTAAGACCTGAGCATCAAAACGCGTTGTTCTGTATGGTTCCACATGATATAGCCTAACTTGCTGGATTTTAACAAATTCACGAATAAAAAATATAAAAAATGAACTTTTAATTAATTGTTCAGTGCTGGATTTTCATTCCTGTATTCAAATTGTTGGTGGCCAGACCATTTCGTGCGCATGACTTCAGGATTTAACAGCAAGGTGATCGGTGAGCTGGACATTTTTTTTTCTTTGAATGTAATCCAGAATAATGACCTATTTTAAGGATAAACTAGGTTAACTAAATATTAATTCACTAATGTCAACCTGACATTAGCAAAACTACAGCTCTATAACGTAGGTTAAAATAAATTCTTCTTTCACAAATTGGCGTCTTAAGGAGATCATGAATGAAAACACAATGACCTCTTTGAAACCATCACAGAACTCTAAGTCCACTTCAACTGTAAATTCAATTTAAAATTGCTGAGAAACCTGAGAGCTTTCCTGTGTTAAGATACAAAGTGTGAAAATTAGACTCTAATTTCCTTTTAAATCTTCTTGTCATTCTCTAGTAACTATTTCCTAAACTTCTGTCAATTCACCTCTCAGCAGTTTATTTGCACAAAAGTAAATACATTATGGTAATCCAGTTTTTTTTTCAAGATGAAAATTCTTATCTTAATGTTGTTGCCCTAGATGGCATTGAACAGCGTAACAGAGTAATAATGTAAGTCTAATTCATACTGTGTAGGCAATGTTCTCAAACAAACAGCAAACCGAAGGTGCAGGGATGGCTGGATTTATTCAAGCTGTATGCATTTATGTATGTCTTTTGCCTGATAATAGAGAAATAATAAGATACAAATAACAATATGTATGAAGAATATTTGTATAGTTTATAATGGCTATGCCTAAGTAGACATAAGCTAAAAATGTAGGATTACGGTAATATTGCGCAGTGAGCCTGAAGTGTATTTATTATGGATTATTTTTATTTTTACAAAGGAATGATAGACTTATTCAGTTCTACAGAAACTAGAATAATGCTTCTGATCAATGGAAGTTAGAGATGAGTCAATCGATTCATTGCTAATCAAATTTTTGTCGAATTTCATTTAATTGACTGGGCTTAAAGCCCCGTCACACGCAGCAATATCGATAACGATATCGCTAACGAGCATACCCGCCCCGGTCATTTGTGCATCATGGGCAAAATGCTGCCCGTGGTGAACAAAATCGGTAGGAGCCATCCCACGGACTTACCTGCCTAGCGACGTCGCTGTTGCCGGCAAACCACCTCCTTTCTAAGGGGTGCGGTTCATGCAACGTAACAGTGGCGTCACTAAGCGGCCACCCAATAGAAGCGGAGGGGCGGAGATGAGCGGCCGTAACATCCCACCCACCTACTTCCTTGCTCATTGGCGGCGGCCGCAGGTAAGCTGAAGTTCATCGTTCCCGAAGTATCACACGTAGCGATGTGTGCTGCCTCGGGAACGACGAACAACCTGCGTCCTCAACAATCAAAGATTTTTTGAAAACGAACGACGTGTCAATTATGGACGATTTGGTGAGTATTTTCCATCGTTAACGGACGTTCGTTGGTGTCACACGCAACAACATCGCTAACAATGCCGGATGTGCGTCACAGAATCCGTGACCACACCGATATATCGTTAGATACGTCATTGCGTGTAACGGGGCCTTAAGTGAATTGGAACAATTTGCAATTCATTTTGCACAAATCACCAAAAATTCCACCGTTTTACACAGTAAAAAAGATTGTATCAGCCAGAGAAGGCTTACATGACATAAAGCGTAATCTGGCGGGCTTTCCAATAAAGCTTTGCAGCTATCACACCACAAAGTATAGCACAATCACCAAATAGTATAGCACATCACATAATTTAAAACTTTCAATCATAGCTCGTATAAAAGCTGGGGCAGGGAATCCAAAGCATCAACCATTTTGGAGCACAAATAATATCACTGCACAGACTAAGAATAGAAATTTGGAGAAAAAGACAAAACATTTCTAAATATGCTGTACAGATGTTGTGTGTTGCAAATCAGCAATAAAGAACATTTACAATACATTTACTCATAGCCTCATATGTGGGAGTCACTTTGACATTACTAATGCTGTGTTTGCTTTAAGAGGCTTGAAAGGTGTTGGATACAATCCTATGAGACCTGGTAGTGTTATATAGGGAAATATTGGTAACTGTAAATGGTGGAAAATGTATTCATGATTTTTTAAAAAGCTTCAAAATCCTTTGTTGTGTAAAAAAATGTTCTTCAGAGAACAATTATATGACTTGAGCAGATAATGATCACATTAGCAGAAGATCAGTTGGTTGGAATAAACTAAGCCATTGAACCAGTCAACTTGCATATAGTCAAACGGCGCTCATTTAGACACATTTGACACTTGTAAACCAAGGAAAAAAGGCATATATTAATCTCTTAAATAATCAGCTAATATTTTACTTATATGACTTAGTTTTCCTTTTATTTTTTTCCTCCAAAAGTTCAATTTTAAATTCTACCTTATTGTTACCTGTTAAAAGTATATAATATACATGAGTTTCAA
Organism: Anomaloglossus baeobatrachus; assembly: GCF_048569485.1. Classification (NCBI taxonomy): domain Eukaryota; kingdom Metazoa; phylum Chordata; class Amphibia; order Anura; family Aromobatidae; genus Anomaloglossus; species Anomaloglossus baeobatrachus. The sequence continues at coordinate 174,143,044 of NC_134357.1, read as the reverse complement.
AAAAAGGTCTCTCAAATGTTATCAAGTTTTCAAGCCAAAAGGTGACATTAAACTTTTTGCTTCTTCGCTTTTTTTATACCACTTTGTATGCATCTGCAAAGTCAAATTCTTTTTGTCTTTTTTGAGTCTGTTGCTGGGGAAATTTAATAATGGATTCAACTAAAAATGGAAGGGTTGGCTAGCGACAAACTGTGTCATTCAAAGTGAGAATGGAAATAAGGAAGAATATCAGAGGAATGTATCTGATTTCTACATTAAAATAGAAATAGATGTATTTTTGTTATTATTTGCACTGTTGATGCTGTTGGTTGTTCATCACTGTGCATTTCATTTTCTAGTTACAGTATTTAGGATTATATGTTCTAAGATTTCTTGTTATAGAATAAAGAATAACTATTTAGCTGGAAATCTATTAAACAAGCATACAGTACTATAATACATGATTTCAAAGGGAACCAGTCATGTAAAAAGCACTTTTAACCTGAAGATATGGGGTTAATCTTCAGGTTAATAGCATTCTGAAGCTGCCTGGCACCCGCACTGAGAGCCATGCTGATGGGAAGATGTCACACTCCCCGGTGCCCGTGCCACGCTTCCCGGCTCCCCTGCCACGCTCCCCGGCTCCCCTGCCACGCTCCCCGGCTCCCCTGCCTCGCTCCCCGGCTCCCCTGCCACGCTCCCCGGCTCCCGGACCTCGCTTCCCCGCTCCCGGGGTCTCTGCTCCCCGGTCCCCCGCTCTTCAGCCTCCATGCTCCCTCACCTGCCTCTTCCAGGCAACCTGGTCCCCGGTCCCGGCGCCCGTCTGCTGTTCTGAGCCGGCCCAGCACTCCTGCCTCCTGTACACCGCATCCTGCCTTGGCTTCTGGCACCTGGGCCTCGCGCATGCGCATTAGGGCGCGCGCGCAGTCATTGACCTTTTCTTAACCCCTTCAGCCCCCGGGCACTTTCCGTTTTTGCGTTTTTGTTTTTTGCTCCCCTTCTTCCGAGAGGCGTAACTTTTTTATTTTTCCATCAATCTTGCCATATGAGGGCTTGTTTTTTGCGGGACGAGTTGTACTTTTAAATATAACCATAAGTTTTACCATATAATGTACTGGAAAACGGCAAAAAAATTCCAAGTGCGGAAAAATTGCAAAAAAAGTGGGATTGTACAATAGTTTTTGGGATATTTTATTCACCGTGTTCACTATATGGTAAAACTGATGTGTGGGTATGATGCCTCAGGTCAGTGCGAGTTTATAGACACCAAACATGTATAGGTTTACTTGTATCTAAGGGGTTAAAAAAAAATTCACAAGCTTGTCCGAAAAACGTGGCGCACGTTTTGCGCCATTTTCCAAAACCCGTAGCGTTCTCATTTTTCAGGATCTGAGGCTCAGTGATGGCTTATTTTTTGCGTCTCGACCTGACGTTCTTAACGGTAACATTTTTGCGCAGATGCTACGTTTTGATCGCCTGTTATTGCATTTTGCGCAAAATTTGCGGTGACCAAAAAACGTAATTTTGACGTTTGGAATTTTTTTGCCGCTACGCCGTTTGCTGATCAGATTCATTGATTTTATATTTTGATAGATCGGGCATTTCTGAACGTGGCGATACTAAATATGTGTGTATTTTTTATTTTTTTAACCCTTTAATTTTCAATGGGGTGAAAGGGGGGTGATTTGAACTTTTAGGTTTTTTTATTTTTTTTAATTTTTTAAAACTTTTTTTTTACTTTTTTTTATTTTACTAGTCCCCCTAGGGGGCTATTGCGATCAGCAATCCGATCGCTCTGCACTATCTGCAGATCTCAGCTACAGAGCTGAGAACTGCAGATTTGCTGCTTCACTTTCAATGCCTGCTGTATTCCGGCATTGAGAGGAAGTGACTCATGTTAGCCACAGGCGTCATCACATGACCCTGTGCTACCATGGCAACCGCCGAAAGTCACGTGATCATGTCACGTGACTTCCGGCGGGGGCGGGGTAAGTCACTGTCATGGCGGTGCCCATATACATATCGCTGCCAAGACTTTGGCAGCGAAATGTAAGGGGTTAATGGCCGTGGGTGGAAGCGATTCCACCCGCGGCTAGCAGGCACACATATCAGCTGTTGATAACAGCTGATATGTGCGCGTCTCGCCGCCGCCGACCGGCGGCAGGGGGCGGCGCTTACCTGCACACGATCCATGACGTATCTAGTACGTCATGGGTCGTTAAGGGGTTAAAGGGCCAGCGTCCTCCAACAGGATATTGAAGATGCAGGTACAGGGTATATAGGGAGTTCCTTTCCAAGTGGGCGGGGCCTGTTCTTCGTGTTTGCTAAGCTAGGAGTCAGGTCTCCTTGTGTTTGTGCCATACTTACCTATCTGTCTTGTAGAGTCGCCCCCGTCTCGCCAACCGGTCCTGACGACTCCCGAATCCCGAACGGTGACTGCCTGCCATCCCATCAGTCCCTACCATCTCCGATCCCTGCATCCGTGTGGTGACCCACCTCCTCGCTCCGTTTGTTCCGGATTCTGCCTGACGTCATCTCAGCCTCCGAACCTGAGCTCCGTCACCCGGACTACCTTCAGAGACTCCGTGGTCCCAGGGACTTCTTCACTCCACTCCTCTGTACGGACTGTCCTGCTACCTGTAGTGCTCCGGCTACCGGGCACCTTGCCCTCGGTGAGGTGTTCAGCCCAGTGGATCCACCTCCTGGGCCTACCCGTCCTCTTGGTCCTAACAGAAGGGATTGGCTTTATTCCTCCTGGAAGCCTTGGGCTTTTGAACCTGGGGGTTAGCCGGTGCTGCTTCAACATTAGAGCTGTCAGTCAGTGCCAGAGCCACGGCTACAGACACAATGCTTTTATTGAAAGTGCTAAGGGGAATAAAATTAATTTTTTCCTGGTAAAGGAGCTCTCAGTGCTGGAGGTGGGCAGCTCCAGAACGCTATTAACCTGCAGATTAACTTCATATCTGCTGGTTAACCCTAGAACGCATACCTGGGGCCTCTCAGGCCTGCTAGGTTACTTGTTTTCTATGGTTGATTTCTATGGTTGCGCGTTCTAGGGATACTGTATTTACATAACTACTTCCCTTTAATTAAACAATATGGCCTGTTATGTTTTAGTTCTATAAAATTAATTCAAAATATAGATAAGTTGATGTGCCAAGATAATCTTCAAAAAAACTTTGGTACTCTGGCTGATGAATGTCAGAATTTCCTGACAGGAATTTATTGATCCCAGTCTCAAGGGGTGTAACTACAACCAAACCCATGCAGGAATAGGGTCCATAGATGCGAGCAGCAATTACAGCTAGATTTGCATCCTAGAAAGCACATTCAGGTGCTATGTATCCCAGAACAGAGATCTGCTGGCTGCAGTACATTCTGCTTGGCAATTAGAGGCCTGCTGGACACATTGGCTTGCCCATAAAGGGCAGAGCATGGCAGTGACATCATATGCTGCCCAAACTAACACATGGAAGTCAGCTGCCAGCTTATATGCTAGCTACAGATGAGGATGGCACATGTCGTAAGAGTAGGTGAAGGTAAAAATAATTGTTGGGTTCTTTTTAATATTTGTTAGAGAAGAACTGACGACATATTTACTGGAAGGAGCCCACAACAGGGGGCATTAAAACAAGAAATCCCCAAGATGGGAAACATTGTACTAGGATGGGGAACATTACACCAAGGAGGGGCCCGAGGTGTGTAATATTGTAAAAAAGGATGGGGTACATTATTACTGGAAGGGGCCAGAATGGGGACTTTTTTAGTGGAAAGGGTCCAGGATGAAGTAAATTATTAAGAGAAGAGACTCAGAATAGGGGAAATAATTTAAAAAAGGATGTGGGACATTATTACATGGTGTGAGACATTATCCTAAGAATCAACCAAGAATGGGAAATATTGTAATAGGATGGGGAGCAGGACAGATGGCATTATTACTGAAAGGGATCAGTATGAGGGACATTAATACTGGATGACACAAATTATTTTAGGCCAAGATGGGGGAGATTACAAAAAGGACACAAAACAGGAGAAATTATTACAAGGAGGTGAATACACATGTTTTTGTAGGATATAAAAAGCCAAAAGAGCCAATCCACATGACCAACATGCAGGTGGGGGACCAAGTCTAAATATTGCACTGAGACTCATGGTACCTTAATTATGCCACTAGGCACTGAGGTGTAACCTTTACAATCAAACATTGATGATTTATAACTATTTTTTTTACAAACAATACCTTACCTAACAGTGGATGCAGCACTATTATTAGAAAGAAAAATGTAAAAAATAAAAACAATATTTATGTACATGTGGCGGCCTTGCGGTCTGGATTCCACAGTAGTGTTGCCATTATTAAAAAGGTTAATTCTGTGCCTGGAGGCAGTTGGGGGAGTCATTTGTCCAGTGATTACCATCATACAACACAATTCCTCCTCCGAGCCAGCAGGGAGAGCTCTAAACCTGGAGTTCAAGGGAGCATTCCTTAAGCTCTGAGCTTGAAGAGGAGTCAATCAGTCCTGAGGAGAGCTGTGTGAGAGAGGTCGAGTAATGTGGACGTATGAGCTGGAATTGGAGCTCAGCCCAGTAAAGTACGGTCCACAGCGAGGCAAAGAGGAGAAGGACACCGGGGAGTGGAGCACAGCCAGCTCACCCTGAAGTCACCTCTTGAAAATTGAATACCGGAGTTCGGGACCACTCGAGTACCGGTGGACACATCCAGAGGACAGAAGGATTTCAGGTCTACTGTCCACCCCACACCTGGAGGCACAGCTGCAGAGCCAGGACCTGGAGCCGTGAACAGCAGAGTGGTACCTGTGTCAGTCCACGCAGCCTGCCATATGGGTGAGGTAAAAATTACCTCAGAGAACAGTGGAATGGGCCTCAGCATAGCTGAAGCAGTGGGGCCCTGCATAAACAGACAGAGTGTAAGGATCAGGCCTCATTATTCTCCTGGCCAGTGTGAGTTTCCCGGACCCCTTCCAGGCTACCGGACCACCACCACCACCTGTTACAGGCTTCCTGGTCTTCATCAGTTAAGCCAAGTAAAGGAGTGGTAAAGAATCCTTGTTTGTGTCTGTTACTGTCCATCGCCTGGCCCAACACCCTAAAGTCCACCTGGTCCCTACCACAGACTCTCCTAACGGTTGCTCCGGGGTTATCCGCTACACCTGGGGGGAGCACAAATAACGCAGCTGCCACAACATCATCTCCGGGAGTCTCGACCAGCAGCCCCATAGCTGCAATCCACAAGTGACATCACAAACGTTATTTAATATTGACTATAACTCCGATCATCATCTCCTGTTATCATTTTAAAAGACACCGCCAGGATCACGGAGCCGAGCACCGCCACTGCTGATGTCCCCAGACTAGTCCAGCTTGGTTCCGAGTGCTCCCGACCCTGGAGTGGGTGTGTCATATACACTACTCACAAAACGTTTGGGATATTTGGCCTCCAGTTAAAATTTTGGGAAAACATAAAAAGTTCACGCTATAGTGATATTTTATTATGAAAGTAGGACATTTAAGTAGAAGCATGCAATGGTAATATGCTCAAATAATTTATTGAAACAAAAGCCAGCAACAGGGGTGTGTATACCCCCAAAAATGTCAAGGTCTTAATAATTTGTCATGTGGCTTTGAGCATCAATTAAAGCTTGACAACAATGTCTCATTTTGTTCACAAGTCGAGTTATTGCCTGATGAAGCATAGCATTCCAATTGTCTTGAAGGCCGACCCTCAAGTCATTGAGGTTCTGGATTGCAGAGTTACGAGTCTCTGCACGGCAACTCAGCTGATTCCATAGATTTTCTATGGGATTCAGGTCTAGACAAAGCACATGTGCCTCCATTTTAAATACTCTAGTCTCCAGCAGCTGTTCCCTAATGAAATAACCTCAATGATCAGGAGCATTTTCATCCATGAATATGAAATTAGGCCTGTGTAGTTCATGAAGGTGCACAATAACTGGATTTATGATGTTAATGTATAGCACTCTCCTTGATGTCTCCAACATCATTGGCAGTAATCATTTCTGCTCAGCATGAATTGACTTTCATCAGTGAACATCACTGAGGTCCACTGGTCCTTCGTCCAGCATAGATGCTTCCCTTCGTTATGGTGTAGTCAGGTAACCTTGAAGGTTGTCTAGCACGCAGACCACAGTGATAAAAATTATTTTGAATGGTCTCACATCACCCTTGAGTGCCTCTAGCCTCTTTTAAATATACATGGAGTTGTGTGGCATTCTGCATCTGGATATGAAGAGCATTGTTCACAATGAAGCCGTCATTTGTGGGGGATGTGGCCAAAGGATGTCCACTTCTATACCTTTCTGTTACTCTTCCAGTCTCTCTGTTACTCTGTTGCAACCTCCTGTTGGTATTCGGTGACACTCTAACCTCATTGGCCATTTCCTTCTGAGAATATCCTGCTTGAAGCTTTCCAATGGCAAGGTATAGATGATGAATTGTTAAGTGTTGTCTTGGTCTCATAATATCAAAATGGGAAAAGCATGATGAGGAGGACTGTTTAAATACCAAATCTATTTGAACCTAGAAATGTATTCAGCGATTCATGGATCAAAAACCTGTTGTGAAGTTTGCCATTAGGCTGCTTGTTAGAATACAGAATTTTGTGTAAAAATTACTGAAACTCTAAACAGTTGGACATGTGCATTCAAAAGTTAAGAAGATCACATTAGGTTCAACTGAAAAGGCTAGAGTGCATTTCAGGATCATACTGAAATTCCACATGGAAGCCAGTAACCCTCTCCGGGAGTAGTGTATATATACAGTGCCTACAAGTAGTATTCAACCCCCTGCAGATTTAGCAGGTTTGATAAGATGCAAATAAGTTAGAGCCTGCAAACTTCAAACAAGAGCAGGATTTATTAACAGATGCATAAATCTTACAAACCAACAAGTTATGTTGCTCAGTTAAATTTTAATACATTTTCAACATAAAAGTGTGGGTCAATTATTATTCAACCCCTAGGTTTAATATTTTGTGGAATAACCCTTGTTTGCAATTACAGCTAATAATCATCTTTTATAAGACCTGATCAGGCCGGCACAGGTCTCTGGAGTTATCTTGGCCCACTCCTCCATGCAGATCTTCTCCAAGTTATCTAGGTTCTTTGAGTGTCTCATGTGGACTTTAATCTTGAGCTCCTTCCACAAGTTTTCAATTGGGTTAAGGTCAGGAGACTGACTAGGCCACTGCAACACCTTGATTTTTTCCCTCTTGAACCAGGCCTTGGTTTTCTTGGCTGTGTGCTTTGGGTCGTTGTCTTGTTGGAAGATGAAATGACGACCCATCTTAAGATCCTTGATGGAGGAGCGGAGGTTCTTGGCCAAAATCTCCAGGTAGGCCGTGCTATCCATCTTCCCATGGATGCGGACCAGATGGCCAGGCCCCTTGGCTGAGAAACAGCCCCACAGCATGATGCTGCCACCACCATGCTTGACTGTAGGGATGGTATTCTTGGGGTCGTATGCAGTGCCATCCAGTCTCCAAACGTCACGTGTGTGGTTGGCACCAAAGATCTCGATCTTGGTCTCATCAGACCAGAGAACCTTGAACCAGTCTGTCTCAGAGTCCTCCAAGTGAACATGAGCAAACTGTAGACGAGCCTTGACATGACGCTTTGAAAGTAAAGGTACCTTACGGGCTCGTCTGGAACGGAGACCATTGCGGTGGAGTACGTTACTTATGGTATTGACTGAAACCAATGTCCCCACTGCCATGAGATCTTCCCGGAGCTCCTTCCTTGTTGTCCTTGGGTTAGCCTTGACTCTTCGGACAAGCCTGGCCTCAGCACGGGTGGAAACTTTCAAAGGCTGTCCAGGCTGTGGAAGGCTAACAGTAGTTCCATAAGCCTTCCACTTCCGGATGATGCTCCCAACAGTGGAGACAGGTAGGCCCAACTCCTTGGAAAGGGTTTTGTACCCCTTGCCAGCCTTGTGACCCTCCACGATCTTGTCTCTGATGGCCTTGGAATGCTCCTTTGTCTTTGCCATGTTGACCAAATAAGAGTGCTGTTCACAAGTTTGGGGAGGGTCTTAATTAGTCAGAAAAGGCTGGAAAAATAGATAATTAATCCAAACATGTAAAGCTCATTGTTCTTTCTGCCTGAAATACTTCTTAATACTTTAGGGGAACCAAACAGAATTCTGGTGGTTTGAGGGGTTGAATAATAAATGACCCTCTGAATAAACTTTTCACAATTTAAAAAAAAAAAAAAAAAAAAAAGAAATAACATTCTTTTTTGCTGCACTGCATTTCACACTTCCAGGCTGATCTACAGTCCAAATGTCACAATGCCAAGTTAATTCCGAATGTGTAAACCTGCTAAATCTGCAGGGGGTTGAATACTACTAGTAGGCACTGTATATATATATATATATATATATATATATATATATATATATATATATATATATATATATACACACTACTCACAGAATAAATATATTAAATTTATATATAAATAAATATATATATATATATATATATATATATATATATATATATATAAGATAGATATCTCAAAGCACCTAGCTTGATTAATCTTTTCTTTGGACAAGTAGTTTAGCTAATGGATTCGATAACAGAAGTAACATTTAATGATGTGTGTCATGCCATAGGGTACCATTGACATGGAGTTTTAATTACAAAGCATTCTGCTAAAAGAAAATACTTGAAAACTTAGATTTCTTGTATATCCTCAAGCTCCAGGAAAGTTTGATTAGACCATTGTTATGATGTTGTCACTTTGTTTATTTTAACTTTATAGATTTATCTTTGGCTATGTAACAGTAGAAATATTACAAGTAGAAGCCTGGTGGTGTGGGGTTAAAAAACATATACAATAAAACAATCCCATTTTTATTAATTTATAACACTTTAATGTGTTCTCATGAGCCTGCATTCACACCAGCTTTAATGATATTGTTTTATGGAAGTGTATGCTTAACATTTTTTCCATTGTATGTTTAATTGAAGAGGCATTTAAAACATTTTATAAGTCCATAAATACCTGATAGGTGTTGGTTCCACCATTGTAATAAGTAGATTAATTGGTCCCCATCTACTATGTTCAAAAATGAAGAGGTGGCTATGTTTCAAAAATTTGTCATTGGAGGGCCCACCTATCAGTTATTTAGAGCATAAAAATTCCTGAGATAAAATTATCCATTTAATACTGCGCAATTCAAGCTATGTATACTGTTGAATATTAATAAGGCTTTCAGCTCTTGTTTTCAGAACAGTTCAGGCAACAATACACTTTTTTGTAATATTCCTGGAAACTCAAAGACTATGTACAGTCCCTGACAGAAGTTCTGTCGCTTATCCATGTTACGTAACTAATAGCTTATAACCTGACTTTAAATTCATCCATTGGTTTCATAAATTAATCTTTTGAAAGCTGAAACCCTCCCAAATTTGGTTTAGATTATGAAAATAAAGTGGCTGCAAAGCTTAAATATTGATCATTTAATGAACACAGAAAGGTCAGATTTTGCCAACACAAATGTTTTGTCCCCTTGTCATATAATGCAGCCAATCCTAGTTTTCATCCTCACCTGTGCTCATTAAATGAGTGGTTAATTAGTGGGTGTGTATAAAAAGAAACCCAGGACCCCAGAACTTCAGTTGAACTGCAACTTGACCTGTGACAACATGCCAAAAATCCACCCTGTGACCAAAGACTTGATTATCAAAGAAGCTGAAGAACGATCCACTGTAGAGGTAGCTGGCACCTTTAATGTGTCTCAGCATCAAGTATAAAGAATTAAAAAAAGATTTGAAGAGACTGGAGATGTTTTTGACAAGCCCAGGTCTGGATGACCTCATAAGACAACTGCTCAGCAGGAAAGTTTGCTAGTTAGAAAATCCAAAGCCAGTCCTTCTTGCACTGCAGCAGAGCTCCAATAGGCCTGGTCACCTCAAGTCCCTGTGTCAACTTGAACAGTTTGTAGGATGCTGTCTTGAAATGGCCTCCATGGTCAAATCAATGCTCAGAAGCCAGTCCTAAACAAAAAGCAATTAAAAAACAATGTGGCATTTGCCAAGTCACAGCCTGCTAAAGAGATGGATGCTGGAAAAGTGGAAGAAGGTGGATTTCTCTGATGAATCTTCAGTTAAATTACACCACAGCCACCGCAAATACTGCAGGAGACCTACTGGAGCCTGTTTGGATTCAGAAAACAGTTACATTTGGTGGTGGAAAGATCGTGGTCTGGGGTTACAGTCAGTATGGGGGTGTGCAAAACATTTGCAAGGTGGAAGGCAATATCAATAGCCTAAAATATCTAGAAGTATTAGCTACCTCTTACATTCCCAATCATAAAAGGGGTAACAGTCTGCAGCATGATGGTTCTCCATCTCATACATCCATCTCTACAACAAAGTTACTCCTGGCAAAGAAGATCAAGGTGCTCAAGGACTGGCCAGCCCAGTCACCAGACATAAACATCATTGAGCATGTTTAGGGTAGGATGAAAGAGGAAGCATGGAAGACAAAACCAAAGACTCTAGATGAACTCTGGTTGGCATGTAAGACTGCTATTCCTGATGACTTCATCAATAAATTGTATGAATCAGTGTTGAACTGCATGGATGCAGTCCTTCAAGCTCATGGAAGTCACACAAAATATTAAATATGGTTCTAATAGCACCACAACTTCTTTAACCAATGTTATGCAACATATCTTTGTATTAGAAGTTATTTGTTTGAATTTCACATTACTTTCTGTGGGTGACAAAACTGTTGTCTTGGCAAAATCTGACCTTTCTGTGTTCATTAAATGATCAATATTTCAGCTTTGCAGCAACTTTATTTTCATAACCTAAGGCAGCAAAACTTACAAGTGGAAATATGGAACCAAGAAGTAAAAAAAAATGCATAAAACCAACCAGAATATGTGCTAAATCTCAGATTCCCAAACATTACTCCCCTTTCACTCTGATGATAGCTTTACACCCCTTTGTTATTCCCTAAAGCAGGTTTATGAGATAATCTGGATTGACTTCAAATACACTTTAAGAAGTTTCCAGATCTGCTAAGCACTTGAAGGTTGTTTAGACTTTATTCTGCTGCCAACTTATCCCAAACCATCTTCATTGGGTTGAGGTTGGGTGAGAGTGGAGGCCATTGCATATGACGCAGCCTCCATGCTTCTCCTTCCTTGTCACATAACCCTTACATAGCCTGGACATGTGTGCATGGTCCTGTTACCAAACAAACCAGGACCCTATTAGTTATAAAACCAAGATTGTATAAAGCAGTTATCACAGTAAAATGGCGTACTTTGAGGAAGCCAAAATCTACCGTACACTGATTTGTTTCACACGTATTCATTTAACCCCTGTATCTGTTCTTCAAAGGTCCATTCAACTGGTTTTCCTTTACATAGGAGCTGATGTGTAGCTATTAGCAGCAACTGCTATACATTGAATGGAAAAAAACAGTTCAGCTCCTTTCAGTGTTTGCATCTGGCCTCCAACAAAACTGCCAGCGTCTGAAAAATGGGGTGCCTGGTGTCAGACCCCACAGATCTGATATTGATGACCTGAAAATAGATCATCAATATTACATGGGCAGAAATCCGATATAGTACAGAAAATATTGCACCGATGATTTAACATTATTCCTGAGTTTCGTGAATAGTCCCTCGTGTAGCAGTTATATGTATTTTGGCCCATTGTCTTCAGCTGTCTTTTTTGCTGCTTTAACTTTATGACTTCATTAAAATGTCTGCCTTTTTTTCCCAGGACGTTTATGTGAAATGTACATTTTAGAAATAATAGAATATTTGGTGAGATGTAAAAATTGTTGAAAGCATGGAACACTAAATCAAGCTTTATTACTGAACAGTGGAAGAATGTGGCATCGTTCTAATAGAAGAACATGCATCAATGAGATATTGATCTTGCCAGGATAAAGAGAAGGCCTGCTGAATGCACTCGAAACTAGAAAGAGTGTTATCTCTATGGTGCAGTATTTGTTCAAGCAGTACACAACCATGGCAAAAACAGCAGTCTGTCTTTTTTATAGTCAGTACATGGTTTCTCTGACAGCTCCTGCTTCTTTTTCAGGCTGTAAGACGATGGTTTCATTTGCAGAGCTGGACCACTGATAACCTTTGTTTTTCTTTTGTTGATTATTATCTCCTTGTTGTAAGATGTTTTCTCCTGTCCGATTTTCTTATTTCTTTTTAAGCAGTAGTGATGCTGTAATTTTGAGTAAATTGCAAGATATAAACATTTTCCTAGAACTAATACATGACTATATGGCTATTAATAATGTAAATATATAAAAGTAGAGCGTATTTTGCCTTTTCTGTTAAGCTTTATGCTATGGAATAAATTATATCTGGTAGATTAAATGCATTACTGTTAAAGGGAATCTGTTACAATATTTGCCCATTATAAGCTACGGCCATCACCAGTAAGCCTTGTATACATTCTAGTATTCTGTATATAAGCGCACAAGCTAATTTGTAAAACATAAAATACAGCTTTTATTACACTAAACTGCAGGGCAGTGCAGTCTGATGGATGACACTGATCTCGGTCCGGCATCTCCTCTTTGCTTTTAATCATCGTCCTCCTTCTGTGCTCCATGTGTATGACGCTTCCTGCATCATTCACACAGTGTCCTGCATTGCGCTCTTGCACACTTCCACTTCTCTTTGCCCTGTTAAGGGCAAATAAAAGTATTGTGATGCACATGCACAGGTGTTCTTTGACCTTTCCCCACGCCTGCACACAGTATTACAGAACTTTGTTAAACTAATTTCTAATGTGGTTGCACCAAAAAATCTTTACTGTTTACTAACAACTCCATCTAATTATTATTATTTTTCCCTACTTCCTGTCTGGGGTGCTTAATTTGAGAATACCAGTGCATGCTGGAGTTCTCAAACTAAGCGTCATCAGGGGGATGAGGATGTTGTCAATGTCACAGGCCTTGCCCCCTCCCTGAAGCAAAGCATCATCAGTGTCATTCATTCCTCGTGACCATCTGGGGCTCCGTGATGTGATCAAAGGTAACTACTGTGTTGCCATGACATCACAGAGTCAGATGATGACCCCTGTTGCTGCCAGGACCCACTTACTGTGAATACTGGCAAAGCTACGGCATTCACAGGAGATCAGCATTGCTGCTGATCAGAGCAATGGTGAAGCTTCGCTTTGGTCAGCAGAAACAATCAGACAGTACAGTCATAAAGTCCACTAGGGTTACTAATGAAATCAGGAAATAAAGTAAAAAATTTTTAAAAGATATTAAAAATAAAAAACCTAAAAGTTCAAAACACTAATAAAAATATATATATTTGGTATTGCTGGGTTCACAAATGCCCGAGCCATGAAAATATAAAATCAATTAATCTGATTGGTACATGGCTTAGCGAGAAACCAAATTCCAAACGCCCAAATTACAGTTGTTGATCGCTGCAACATTGTATTAAAAATCCAATAACAGGTGATCAAAACATTGAATCCATTCAAATATGAAATATTTAAAAGCATCAGGTTAAAATGCAAAAAATAAGCCATTACTCAACTCCAGATCCTGAAAAATGAAACGCTATGGGTCTCGGAAAATGGAAACAAAAGTGCTATTCTTTTTTTTTTTTACAAACTTCTGAATTTTCTTTCACCACTAAGATAAAATTAAAACTACACATTTTGGTATCTTCGAACTCATACTGATCTGGAGAATCATAATACCAGGTCAGTATTTAAAAAAAATAAACACAGTAAAAAGAAAAAAACAAAACCAATTGGGCAATTGCATTTTTTTTGCAATTTCTCCACACTTGTAATTATTTTGCCATTTTCCAGTACAATATGGGGCAGAATGACTGATGTTGTCCAAAAGTACAATTCGTCCCACAAAAAAATAAAACCATCATATTGCTATATTGATGAAAAATAAAAAAGTTAGGACTCTTGCAAGAAGGGGAGGAAAAAATGAAAAATAGAAAATCACCTGGGGTTGAAGAGGTTAAAATGCTCGAAAATAAAGTCATGAAAAAGCATTTTTACATGTAACAATGAAAACCAGAGCCATGTATTTTTTTCTATCTTTGTACCCTCCTCAATAAGCCTGCAGTATGACTTCACTTTACTAAGTCAGGCCTAGGGTGGAAGCAGTGATGTAGGACACAGCTAGCCGTGAGATTTGCATAGCTGGTGGTAGTCTGGCTGTGTCCTCCATCACCACTTCATCCAATATTGCCAAAATGCGTATACTTGGCTTCCTGCACATTTTCAGGGAGGCGAAGATCTGCAAAGACCCAGCAATGCTACTCCTCTTGCAAATCATGTTACTGATGTCCACATGGGCATTATAACTAGAGTTGAGCGCGGTTCGTGGTTCTCCAGTTTACGGTTCGAGTGATTTTGGGGCTGCTCTAGATCGAACTAGAACTCAAGCTTTTTGCTAAAGCTCGATATTACGTTCGAGAACGGTTCTAGCAGCAAAAAGCCAAGCTAATTACTAGCTGGCTTTCCGCTGTAATAGTGTGAGTCACTCTGTGACTCACACTATTATGAAATTTCAGCGTATAGTGTGCGGGAACAGTGCATTCAGATCACTGCTGCTGGGATAATGGCGATCGCCATTTTTTTTTTCCTTGTCTATCTTCCCTAAGCGCGCGCGTGTAGTGGGGTGGGCCAGCATGTCAGCCAATCCCAGACACACACACAGCTAAGTGGACTATTAGCCAGAGAAGCAACGGAATGTGTGATAGGATGTCCATGTCACATGTCACTGCATTATAAAAATGGGTATCTGCCCATCAGGACGCCATTATCTGCCTTCTGCGTCTGGGTGTCAGTCACCGCAGGAGCAGCCCCTGTCTCCAATACTGCTGTGTACGCTCTACACACAGCGCTATACAGAACAGGAATAGAAGTTTCTTTTAGCCCTTGTAAGGGCTAATAACAGCAGGCTCAGAGCCATACGTGACAGTCAGGTCCGTGGAAACAGATTTTAACAGCTACAGATAAGAGCGTCTGTGTAGCTAAGGTCAGGGACTTTCTCACTGCATTTCACCATTGGGAGGGATATAAAGTGAGGCTTCCTTTCCTCTACACAGACCCACAGCCCTGCCACTGTACCCTCCTGCCCTTTGCACACTCCAGCTCATTGTTACTAAGCCATTATACTAGCAAACAGTGAGGAAACTTAGTGGCATCCTAAAAGTGGCTGTTGTACTCCATTTGTGCCCCACTGGTGCCAAGCTATTTGCAGCACCTCTGCATTGCACACTCAAACTCATTGTTACTAAGCCATTATACTAGCAAACACTGAGTAAACTTAGTGGCATCCTAAAAGTGGCTGTTGGACTTCCATTATTGTCCCACTAGTGCAAATCTATTTGCAACACCACTGCATTGCAGATTCAAACTCATTGTTACTAAGCCATTATACTAGCAAGCACTGAGTAAACTTAGTGGCATCCTAAAAGTGGCTGTTTGACTTCATTATTGTCCCACTGGTGCAAAGTTATTTGCGGCACCTCTGCATTGCACACTGAAACTCATTGTTACTAAGCCATTCTAATAGCAAACTATGCTGCCAGTTTAAGGGCCGTAGTTGCATTGTCAGGGATAGTTATTGTTATTTATTCTGCTGTTAATAAAGCTAGACCACCGCTGAAATCTACACCACCTCTCAATTTTTACTACCACATTTTAAGTGCACAATCTTGTCGCAATCAAAATGAGTGGCAAAATGATAGATGCTGGTGGAAAGGAGAAGAGGTGTGTTGGAAAAGGAAAAAAATGGTTTGTCCGTGGGGAAGGTGGCAAAGCTCTATTAACATCTGCTAAAGATAGACCATCTTCCAGCAAAAGTAAGATGTCTACTACTTACCGTGGACAATCTGATGTGCTCCCTTTTTTACGAACACGGACAACTGGAACAAAGGTAGATGATGGCCAAAAAAAGAAAATGCTTGAATGGATCTCAAGTGGTCCAACAAGTGCCCTCTCAGCCACCTCTACTACCGCATCCAAAAAACACCAGTCCTCTGAGTTGTCATCCCAATCACACTTGCTTTCTCCCAGCTCTGAAGTTTCCATCCGCCCTGCACAGTATGGTGGAACTAAGATGGCTGAGTCTGCAGAGCTGTTCAGTCACACTATAGCCTGGGAATCAGAGGTCTGCTCCCAAGTTACAGTGAGTACAGACCAGGAAATGGTCTGCAGTGATGCCCAGAACCTTTGTGACTCTGATTCATGCTGTGAGGACGAAGTTTCTGAGCATAATGTTGACCCTTATTCACAAACTGTAACACCTGTTGTTATAGACAATGAGGAACATACTGATGACGATGAGACGCAGATACCAGATTGGGATGACAACTTAAATGTTGGTTCACATCAGGAAGAGGCTTGGTCTGAGGGTGAGGGGAGTGCAAACACAATGCTTGATGAGGAAGTTCTAGATCCGACCTACTGTCAACCCACAGTCAGGCACTCGAGGAGGTCAACAGAGGTGGAGGAGGATGCTTCTGATGACGAAGTTACCTTGCGCCTTCCTGGACAGAGGAGTAATACTGGTAGCACGTCTACAACTGCATCCTCAGCCAACACTCTGCCTCTGAGCACTAGTCGGGGGGGCTCAGCAGGTCACATGCCCTCTAAGCCTTGCCTAGCCTGGACCTTTTTTGACATAGAAAAAGATCGCCCAAATCATGTGATATGTAAAATTTGTTGTGATTCTGTTAGTAGAGGGTAAAACCTCAGGAGTTTGACAACTTCTTCCATGAATCGTCACATGAATAAATATCTTATGTCCCAGTGGGAAGCTCACCGTGGATGTTTAGCGGAGTGAACCATCCACCGCCTGCCCCTTCAAGTGCATCCGCGCGCTCTTCATCTTCTAGGACTGTGGGGACAGCTGTCACACCTGGTTTTCCACGCACAACTTCCACCACTGTAACCGCAACAGGCAGTTTGCTTGGTAGGTCATCATTTGGTTTGGAAGGGGAAACAAGTGCGTGTGTACAGCTCTCTCAGACATCGATAGCATCAACATTGGATGAAGGCAACATCATGTCTACACCTGCACTTTCCTCACAAACCTGCATTTTTTCAGGGACACCCTACTCAACACCGTCTACACACAGCAGCCAGATCTCTGTCCCTCAGATGTGGACAAATAAAAGGCCATTTCCTGCGACCCATGACAAAGCTAAGAGGTTGACTTTATCCCTCTGTAAGCTCTTGGGAACCGAAATGCTGCCTTTCCGCCTGGTGGACACACAGGATTTTAGAGACCTTATGTCTGTCGCTGTGCCCCAGTACCAGATGCCCGGTCGCCACTACTTCTCTAAGAAAGGTGTGCCTGGGCTACACCAGCATGTCGCACACAACATCACCACTTCCTTGAGAAACTCTGTGTGTGAACGGGTGCATTTCACCACCGATACTTGGACCAGTAAGCATGGACAGGGACGTTACATGTCGCTGACTGGGCACTGGGTAACTATGGTGATAGATGGTGAAGGGTCTGCTGCACAAGTCTCGCCGTCCCCACGACTTGTGTGTCAATCCTCTGTCTGTCCAAGTTCCGCCACTGCTTCTGTCTCCTCCACCTCGTCTGGGTCCTCCACCTCCACCCCAAGCCTGCCTGGTCAAGCCACCAGCGTTCTAACTGCGCAGAAGGAATCACGCACCCCTCATTACTATGCTGGCAGCAGAGCGCAACGGCATCAGGCAGTCTTTAGCTTGAAATGTCTTGGAAATAAGAGTCACACAGCGGCTGAGTTGTGGGCAGCTCTGGAGACTGAGTTTGATAAATGGTTGTCTCCACTCAACCTGCAGCCTGGTAAGGCCGTGTGCGACAATGCTGCAAACCTTGGTGCGGTCCTTCGCCTGGGCAAGGTGACACACGTGCCTTGTATGGCTCACATGTTGAACCTTGTTGTCCAGCAATTTTTAACACACTATCCCAGCCTAGATGGCCTTCTGAACAGGGCACGAAACCTGTCTGCTCACTTCCGCCGTTCAACCACCGCTGCTGAGCGACTTGCATCGCTCCAGAAGTCTTTCGGCCTGCCGGTTCATCGCCTGAAATGCGATGTGCCGACACACTGGAATTCGATTCTCCACATGTTACAGCGACTGTGGCAGCACCGTCGAGCCCTGGTGCAATACATCATGACATATAGCCTGGGTCACCGAGATGCAGAGGTCAGGCAGATCACCCTGATGGAGTGGTCTCACATCAAGGACCTATGCACCCTTCTGCACAGTTTCGACATGGCGACGAATATGTTTAGCGCTGACAATGCCATTATCAGCATGACAATTCCAGTCATTTACATGCTGGAGCACATGCTAAACACTATTCGGAGTCAGGGGTGGGACAACAGGAAGGGGAGGAACTACAGGAGGATTCATATGCGCAAAAGACAACAACATCACCAAGGTCTAGACGTTCATCATCACCAACGCGGCAGGTATGGGACTATGGGGGACAGGGATCAACAAGGGCACATGGTAGCAGGCGAAATGTTGGGGAGGGTGCAGGAGAACATGAAGAAATGGAGGACGAACTGTCCATGGACATGGAAGACTCAGTGGATGAGGGAGACCTTGGTCAAATTTCAGTTGAAAGAGGTTGGGGGGAGATGTCAGAGGAAGAAAGAACGGTTAGCACCTCTATGCCACAAATACAGGGTGGACTTGGTCCACATGGCTGCGCAAGACACATGAGCGCCTTCTTGCTGCACTACCTCCAACATGACCCTTGTATTGTCAAAATTAGAAGTGATGATGACTACGGGCTTGCCACACTATTAGATCCCCGGTACAAGTCCAAATTTTGTGACATAAATCCAGCCATAGAAAGGGACGCACGTATTCAGGAGTATCAGCAAAAGCTGTTACTCGATCTTAGCTCGGCTTTTCCACCAAACAAACCTGGTGCAGGGAGTGAATCTCCCAGTTATAACTTGATAAACATGGGACGGTCTCGTCATCTTCAACAGTCTACCCATACTAGCAGCACCGTATCTGGTGCTTGTAACAGCAATTTTATTGAACCTTTTCATAATTTTTTAGACCATCCTTTGCAAGGCCACCAGAGACAACAAGTCTGACACATAGTCAACGGCTGGAGAGGATGATACAGGAGTATCTCCAAATGAACATCGATGCCATGACTTTGCAAATGGAGCCTTGCTCATTTTGGGCTTCAAATCTTGAAAAATGGCCAGAGCTCTCCACTTACGCCTTAGAGATTTTGTTGTGTCCAGCTGCCAGCGTTATCTCTGAACGTGTCTTCAGTGCTGCTGGGTGTGTGCTGACAGATAAGCACACGCGTCTGTCCAGTTACAATGTGGACAGACTAACTAACAACTGGGGCACAAGTGCTGCCACTGAAGGGGTGGGTGTCTGTGTGGGGCCCAATTTTTGGAAAAAAGGGAGACTCCGCTTGGAGTAACCCTTGCTTGCTGTGTTTTTTATAAGGAGCCAAGATGAACAAGTCATGGTTCAGCAAAGACTTTGCTACCTACCCCGGTGTCATCCTGGGGACGGTTAAGTATGGCGTATTTTTGAATGTGCTTGATGCAAATCTACCTGTGAAGTGTACAACTGGGGCACAAGTGCTGCCACTAAAGGGGTGGGTGTGTGTGTGGCCCAATTTTTGGAAAAAGGAAGACTCCGCTTGGAGTAACCCTTGCTTGCTGTGTTTTTTAAAAGGAGCCAAGATGAACAAGTCATGGTTCAGCAAAGACTTTGCTACCTATTCCAGGGTCATCCTGAGGACGGTTAAGGATGGCATACTTTTGAAAGTGCTTGATGCAAATCTAACTGTAAAGTGTACAACTGGGGCACAAGTGCTGCCACTGAAGGGGTGGGTGTGTGTGTGGCCCAATTTTTGGAAAAAAGGGAGACTCCGCTTGGAGTAACCCTTGCTTACATTGTTTTTAAAAATGATCCAAGATGAACAGAGCTGGGATCAGGAAAGACTTAGCTACCTACCCCGGTGTCATCCTGGGGACGGTTAAGTATGACGTATTTTTGAACGTGCTTGATGCAAATCTAGCTGTGAAGTGTACAATTGGGGCACAAGTGCTGCCACTGAAGGGGTGGGTGTGTGTGTGTTTTACATGATTTTAGAATGCCTATATCTGTGTCTCATCCTCATTTCCTTGTAACGCTGTTTTGTTTTCGCATGAGAATTTGTTCTTGTCACTTTCCCATGTGTTTGTGTTATGTTGTGAGTTGTTTGTCACCTTTTGGACACCTTTGAGGGTGTTTTCTAGGTGTTTTTATGTGTTTGTGATTGCCTCCCATTGTTTCCAATGTGGTTCGAGTGGTTCGCCGAACCGGTTCGCCGAACCGAACTTGAACGAGACCTCCGTTCGGCGAACCGAACTCGAGACGAACCACGGCCGGTTCGCTCATCTCTAATTATAACATGATTAGTGCTATAACTAGTTTGGAGATAACAACACTCCTAGAGTTCCCGCTACTATCAGAAAATAGCTTTTTGATATATGAGACAATAGTCAGGGCTTAAATTAATCAATGAAACAATAAAAAAGGCTTTCTAGGACAAGTCTAAAGATTTTTCCAATGGATCTAAATGGGCTCATGAGTAACAAAGGGGCTTGGTTACTTTTTATGAAAAAGATATGTCTACAGACTTCTCTAGACTTCAATTAAAATGACCAAATTGCTGACTGATCCTCTGGCAGAGCTCCCAAATACATCATGAACAGAACCCTATAAATCTTATGATTTCTTTCTAACTCAAGTAAAAATATTATATGTAGATTTACAAATAATCATAAATCAATAACTTATTTCCTATGCCATAGTAAATGAGGCCATGAGTAATTCCCCTAAAATACTGCACTGTCCCAGCTGACAGTGACAGAGCCTCTGTTCTTGAAGAGATCACACAATATTTTCACTCATTGTTCTATGCTCTATATACTCTATGCATTCACATTTTTAATACAGAATACTAAAGTTAACATCTTCCACTGACTCTCATTAATAGAAAAATGACCCACTCTAAGTATGACTAAAAGGAGTAATAATTACTGGAGGGGTGTTCCCAAGTTTGGAAGTTATCGTCTATCCATGTGAAAGGGCAGTGGTCCTCAACCTTTCTGATTTTGAGAGCCCCATTCAATTCTTAGAGAATGTCTCGAGCCACTCAAAGTAGTGACACCAAGAGCTTCCATTACCATTATAAAGACAGCCAAAGCTTCTCCACAGCAATTACACTTAAGCATAATACCACTGGTGCCCGCAATAACCCAATTTAATATTCTCACATCAAGCGCTCCCAAAACACTGTTGCATCCAGCTTTACGCATCTTCTCTGACAGATATTATATTTACCAGACTTAAATTATATCTAAACTCATAAGACCAGTATATGACCATCCAATTCTGCTCTTCTGTATGGAGCTACCCTTCTGCATGGGTCTACTCACATAATTCAATCTGGAATCTTCTCTTCACAGCTCTTTACAAGATCTTGTGCTATTGCAAAAATTTGATAGATAGCCACAAGCTACAGATCATTGGCCTATGAGCCACATGGGGCTCCAGAGCAACAAGTTGGGGACCCAGTGATAGCGAATACCTTCCTGATCACTGAGGATCTGGCTGCTGAAACTACCATAAGTCCCATTAACTGGCACTCTGAGGAGCCCAGTGTATTTGGAGCACTGGTCGAGCATTCACAGTCCGCTCAATTTATTCTTATGAGTGTGCCAAAGACCAGCCAAGCACAGTGCTCAGCTATCTTCTGTAGTCCTATAAAGAAAGGATGGAGCAGCAGTGCTGATGATCAACCACCAGTTCATTCACACGGGCATCTTAAGAGCTCCAGTTATCATGACTAGTGAAGATCTCAGTTTTCATACTGGAAAAAAATTCCAAGTTATAATTCATAGGGGATAACTTCCAAACTGAGGATACCTTTTTAATATGAGAAAACCGTAACTATTATTTTTAAGCTAGACTCAAAGTAACAAAAAAATAATTACAGAAAATGCGCCAGCACTCTGAATAGTAATGATGAAATGAGGAATAATATAGATTTTGTATTTTGAAGGTAACAAGAGTTCTTATAAATATTCATCTCTACTGGGCCTTCAATAATAAATCTATTTGTGAAGGAGTTGTCAGAATACAACATATGGACTAGTTTGACTTTTAAAAGTCAGGGCAAGGACATATAAAAGCAGCAGAACATTATGGCTCAGAAAAATGAAGATTGACACCTCATTCACCATGGTTGATAGCTGCTGCTGAGTTAAGTGTAACGTTACATTGAGATACCATTTGGTAAAGCGGTATAACTTTACGTTTCTTGTTATGCTAAGAAATGCTGTATGTGTAACTATAAAAAAGGGAAAAAGGGTTCAGTGTTACATACGCCTGGGCTGCTGAAGCCAGATAGGAAGATATCAGCATTACATATGGTCCATGGCATATGGAGGCCTTGCTATAGATTTTGTATTGTCCTTCAGGAGCTTCAAGTTCCGTTTCTGTGAACTGTGCAGTCGAATACTAGGTACTGGTCTTAGGAAAATCATTTTATGGTAAGGAAGAGCTGATTGTAGAGTTCTTTAAAAAGATTAGTGAAAGGAAGATTACAATAAACACACTGCTCACACTTCTTCAACTCAGAGAAAGTCCAGAAATGTAGTTTTCCTCCGGATTATCCAGGTTTTCTTTCATACTACATATATACACTGATAGGGAATCTTGGAAAACATAGTGTAAACACTATGCCCAGTAAATCTGGCAATGATGGGGACTATCAGGTTTCACTGCTCCTTTGAAATAACAGAATTTACCACTTTTTTCTTCCTCTGCAGCTGCCCATAGACAGCCTGATACGTCAATTACATCAACTAGAACAGTTTGAAAAGGGAAGGATAACCTCAATAACTTAGTGATTACTTCTGACCGAGAGAAAGCATTGTTAGCAATCTCCTACATTGCCTAAATCACCACGATAATTGAAACAGATGGAAAAAGATGGCTTTCTATCGACCCTGGTGTTGTACGATAAGAAGTATAACACTATAAAAAGAGGAAAAAAAGCCACAGACCGCACTTTCAGCAATCTACTATTTTATATTGCTGCTAAGCATAAATTTTCAAAAATAAACATGAAGTTCTTAGTTCACATTTCGATCACACTGTGCAGTGTTCTATTTCCCCGTGATGTGATTCTATCAGTAGATTGTGGCCCAGAGCTTGGCACCAAAAATATAGATCCATTTTGAAGAGATAGCTCTGGGGTGGCAAATGGTTTGAACATGATGGTCTACAGCATGGGTCCCCAATTCCAGTCCTCGAGGGCCGCCAACAGTGCATGTTTTCAGGAATTCCTTAGTATTGCACATGTGATAATTTAATCACCTGCACAGTTGATGATTCCAACACCCATGCAATGCTAAGGAAATCCTGAAAACATGCACTGTTGGCAGCCCTCGAGGACTGGAGTTGCGGAACCCTGGTCTACAGCAATCTCTGTAGATTGCTGGATATGTGGAGCATTTTATTCTTTTTCTAGAGAGCTGTATTATGTTAAAATGCATATATTATCTCATTACTTGAATCATACTTCGGTGGCACTGTTAAGGAGGCACAGGGAAAGATTTCTTCATTTCTTGTCAAGCTTGCAATCTACATTTTCACGTATTGTCTCGCAGAATATATTAAAGCTTGCCCTAGATTTATGTATATACAAATAAATATAAATATATCATATATATCTACAAATATATATAGTATACGTATATATATATATATATATATATATATATATATATACAGTTAGGTCCAGAAATATTTGGACAGTGACACAAGTTTTGTTATTTTAGCTTTTTACAAAAACATGTTCATAAATACAATTATATATATAATATGGGCTGAAAGTGCACA
The DNA here is from genome assembly GCF_048569485.1 of Anomaloglossus baeobatrachus. Taxonomy (NCBI): domain Eukaryota; kingdom Metazoa; phylum Chordata; class Amphibia; order Anura; family Aromobatidae; genus Anomaloglossus; species Anomaloglossus baeobatrachus. The sequence goes on along the minus strand of NC_134357.1, from coordinate 174,119,109 downwards.
CTCCCAGCTGCAATATGAGAGTTTTCACATCCAAATCGGAGAAAGGGCTTAGGAATTATAGCTCTGTAATGCATAGCCTCCTCTTTTTAAAGGGACCAAAAGTAATTGAACAAGGGACTCTAAGGGCTGCAATTAACTCTGAAGGCGTCTCCCTCGTTAACCTGTAATCAATGAAGTAGTTAAAAGGTCTGGGGTTGATTACAAGTGTGTGGTTTTGCATTTGGAAGCTGTTGCTGTGACCAGACAACATGCGGTCTAAGGAACTCTCAATTGAGGTGAAGCAGAACATCCTGAGGCTGAAAAAAAAGAAAAAATCCATCAGAGAGATAGCAGACATGCTTGGAGTAGCAAAATCAACAGTCGGGTACATTCTGAGAAAAAAGGAATTGACTGGTGAGCTTGGGAACTCAAAAAGGCCTGGGCGTCCACGGATGACAACAGTGGTGGATGATCGCCGCATACTTTCTTTGGTGAAGAAGAACCCGTTCACAACATCAACTGAAGTCCAGAACACTCTCAGTGAAGTAGGTGTATCTGTCTCTAAGTCAACAGTAAAGAGAAGACTCCATGAAAGTAAATGCAAAGGGTTCACATCTAGATGCAAACCATTCATCAATTCCAAAAATAGACAGGCCAGAGTTAAATTTGCTGAAAAACACCTCATGAAGCCAGCTCAGTTCTGGAAAAGTATTCTATGGACAGATGAGACAAAGATCAACCTGTACCAGAATGATGGGAAGAAAAAAGTTTGGAGAAGAAAGTGAACGGCACATAATCCAAGGCACACCACATCCTCTGTAAAACATGGTGGAGGCAACGTGATGGCATGGGCATGCATGGCTTTCAATGGCACTGGGTCACTTGTGTTCATTGATGACATAACAGCAGACAAGAGTGGCCGGATGAATTCTGAAGTGTACCGGGATATACTTTCAGCCCAGATTCAGCCAAATGCCGCAAAGTTGATCGGACGGCGCTTCATAGTACAGATGGACAATGACCCCAAGCATACAGCCAAAGCTACCCAGGAGTTCATGAGTGCAAAAAAGTGGAACATTCTGCAATGGCCAAGTCAATCACCAGATCTTAACCCAATTGAGCATGCATTTCACTTGCTCAAATCCAGACTTAAGACGGAAAGACTCACAAACAAGCAAGACCTGAAGGCTGCGGCTGTAAAGGCCTGGCAAAGCATTAAGAAGGAGGAAACCCAGCGTTTGGTGATGTCCATGGGTTCCAGACTTAAGGCAGTGATTGCCTCCAAAGGAATCGCAACAAAATATTGAAAATAAAAATATTTTGTTTGGGTTTGGTTTATTTGTCCAATTACTTTTGACCTCCTAAAATGTGGAGTGTTTGTAAAGAAATGTGTACAATTCCTACAATTTCTATCAGATATTTTTGTTCAAACCTTCAAATTAAACGTTACAATCTGCACTTGAATTCTGTTGTAGAGGTTTCATTTCAAATCCAATGTGGTGGCATGCAGAGCCCAACTCACGAAAATTGTGAAACTGTTCAAATATTTCTGGACCTAACTGTATATATATATATATATATATATATATATATATATATACAGTGCTGGCCAAAAGTAGTAGCACCCCTGCAATTCTGTAAGATAATACTCAGTTTCTTCTTGAAAAGGATTGCAATCACAAATTCTTTGGTATTATTATCTTCATTTATTTTGCTTGCAATGAAAAAACACAAAAGAGAATAAAACAAAAATCAAATCATTGATCATTTCACACAAAACTCCAAAAATGGGCCAGACAAAAGTATTGGCACCCTTAGCCTAATACTTGGTTGCACAACCTTTAGCCAAAATAACTGCGAACATCCGCTTCCGGTAACTATCAATGAGTTTCTTACAATGCTCTGCTGTAATGTTAGAACATTCTTCTTTGGCAAACTGCTCCAGGTCTCTGAGATTTGAAGGGTGCCTTCTCCAAACTGCCATTTTGAGATCTCTCCACAGGTGTTCTATGGGATTCAGGTCTGGACTCATTGCTCGCCACTTTAGTAGTCTCCAGTGCTTTCTATCAAACCAAAATTTCTTGGTGGTCTTCAGACTTCATAATGCCATGCACGCAGTCAAGGAGTCCAGTGCCAGAGGCAGCAAAGCAACCCCAAAACATCAGGAAACCTCCGCCATGTTTAACTGCCAAAACATCAGGGAACCTCCGCCATGTTTAACTGTAGGGACCGTGCTCTTTTCTTTGAATGCCTCTTTTTTTTTCCTGTAAACTCTATGTTGATGGCTTTTCCAAAAAGCTCTACTTTTGTCTCATCTGACCAGAGAACATTCTTCGAAAACCTTTCAGTCTTTTTCAGGTACGTTTTGGCAAACTCCAGCCTGGCTTTTTATGTCTCGGGGAAAGAAGTGGGGTCTTCCTGGGTTTCCTACCATACAGTCCCTTTTCATTCAGACGCCGACGGATAGTACGGGTTGACACTGTTGTACCCTCGGACTGCAGGGCAGCTTGAACTTGTTTGGATGTTAGTCAAGGTTCTTTATCCACCATCCGCACAATCTTGCGTTGAAATCTCTCGTCAATTTTTCTTTACCTTCCACATCTAGGGAGGTTAGCCACAGTGCCATGGGCTTTAAACTTCTTGATGACACTGCGCACCATAGACACAGGAACTTTCAGGTCTTTGGAGATGGACTTGTAGCCTTGAGATTGCTCATGCTTCCTCACAATTTGGATTCTCAAGTCCTCAGACAGTTTTTTGGTCTTCTTTCTTTTCTCCATGCTCAATGTGGTACACACAAGGACACAGGACAGAGGTTGAGTCAACTTTAATCCATGTCAACTGGCTGCAAGTATGATTTAGTTATTGCCAACACCTGTTAGGTGCCACATGTAAGTTACAGGTACTGTTAATTACACAATTACACAAATTACACATGATTTTTCAAACAGTGCCAATACTTTTGTCCACCCCCTTTTTCATGTTTGGTGTAGAATTATATCCAATTTGGCTTTATGAGCATTTTTTTTCTTTTCATTGAATACAAATTAAATGACGATAATAATACCAAAGAATTTGTGATTGCAATCATTTTCAAGAAGAAACTGAGTATTATCTGACAAAAGTTTGGACACACCTTCTCATTCAAAGAGTTTTCTTTATTTTCATGACTCTGAAACTTGTAGATTCACATTGAAGGCATCAAAACTATGAATTAACACATGTGGAATGAAATACTTAACAAACAGATGTGAAACAACTGAAAATATGTCTTATATTCTAGGTTCTTCAAAGTAGCCATCTTTTGCTTTGATTACTGCTTTGCAAACTCTTGGCATTCTCTTGATGAGTTTCAAGAGGTAGTCACCGGAAATGGTCTTCGAACAGTCTTGAAGGAGTTCCCAGAGATGCTTAGCACTTGTTGACCCTTTCGCCTTCACTCTGCGGTCCAGCTCACCCCAAACCATCTTGATTGGGTTCAGGTCTGGTGAATGTGAAGACCAGGTCATCTGGCGTAGCACCCCATCACTCTCCTTCTTAGTCAAATAGCCCTTAAAGAGCCTGGAGGGGTGTTTGGGGTCATTATCCTGTTTAAAAATAAATGATGGTCTAACTAAACGCAAAACGGATGGAATAGCACGCCGCTGCAAGATGCTGTGATAGCCATGCTGGTTCAGTATGCCTTCAATTTTGAATAAATCCCCAACAATGTCACCAGCAAAGCACCCCCACACCATCACATCTCCTCCTCCATGCTTCAAGGTGGGAACCAGGCATGTAGAGTCCATCCGTTCACCTTTTCTGCTCACACAAAGACACGGTGGTTGGATCCAAAGATCTCAAATTTGGACTCATCAGACCAAAGCACAGATTTCTACTGGTCTAATGTCCATTCCTTGTGTTCTTTAGCCCAAACAAGTTTCTTTTGCTTGTTCCCTGTCCTTAGGAGTGGTTTCCTAGCAGCTATTTTATCATGAAGGCCTGCTGCACAAAGTCTCCTATTAACAGTTGTTCTAGAGATGTGTCTGTCTGCTGCTAGACCTCTGTGTGGCATTGACCTGGTCTCTAATCTGTTGCTGTTAACCTGCGATTTCTGAGGCTGGTGACACAAAGAATGATAGCCACTAGTTTTTCTTTACTTAGCTGCTTTTTTCTTGCCATAATACAAATTCCAACAATCTATTCAATAGGACTATCAGCTGTGTATCCACCAGACGTCTGCACAACACAACTGATGGTCCCAACTTCATTTATAAAGCAAGAAATCCCACTTATTAACACTAGAACTACTGGACTCGTGACGCCTATATAGAAATACATAGTGCAAAGTAGTCAAAATGACTACCTCAGTAGTTCTAGTGTTAAACCTGACAGGGCATACCTGGGAAGTGAAAACCATTTCCGGTGACTACCTCTTGAAGCTCATCAAAAGAATGCCAAGAGTGTGCAAAGCAGTAATCAAAGCAAAAGGTGGATACTTTGAAGAACCTAGAATATAAGACATATTTTCAGTTGTTTCACACTTTTTTGTTAAGTATTTCATTCCACATGTGTTAATTTATAGTTTTGATGGCTTCAATGTGAATCTACAATTTTCAGAGTCATGAAAATAAAGAAAACTCTTTGAATGAGGTGTGTCCAAACTTTTGGTCTGTACTGTATATAAAAATACCCCTTTGTAACTCCTATAAATAAACCGCACACAAACACTTTTTACATTTAAATCACACAATCAGTTCTGGTTATGAATCTGTAAATCAGCAATCATAATCATCTCACGGTGGAAAGAAGTCTAATACTACATAAGAAATGTCAACTTTACAACTTTGAGAACTGTACAAATCTCTATGAATTATAATTTTGAGTTAACAGTGTTGACCAATGAGTTGATCCCGGTGCTTGGTTAAAGACAGGAGGCTGATTAGTAGACATGAGCAGATCTGACGATATTTGAACTTAACAAATCATGTGGGTTTTACAAATAAATTTGATTTGCAGCAAAGTTATCCAAAATGAATTCCTTATTATGTTCTGTTGTCACTGTAGACTTCAGAGCAAAAAAAAAAATGTCACTCACCTGTCTTGCTTCCTGCTGTCTGGTCCTTTGTGCTTTGTGTTTCACCCTTGCCCCATTGCACTCATTTTCTTTGGCCACTTAATTCTAAGCCCTGTTTTTCAGTGCATTTAGGCCCTACATTTACTTAGGTGATGACTGCCATAGCATTGTGGCATCATATTGTTGAGCACACCACCATGCTATGAGGAATGTCAGAAATCTAGTAGTGCCAGAAGTCTTGGCCTGGACTAGAGGGTCTCAAGGAAGCACACAATGTGGGAAGGTGAAAAGAAGAGGCATGTAGAAACAAATGACAGACTATTGAGGAAGATGGACAGGTGAGTGGTGATGTCAGTATTTCTTATATATATATTTAGCCATTTGCCCAGCTCTCTATTGCCCAATAAAATGGCAACCCCAACTTGGAGCCATTATGTTGAAATAACACAGAGCATATTGCACAAAATGCATATTCTGTAGGAAATGAGTATTTGTATAATTTGATGGGAATTTAGTTCTTAAATAAGTGTACTCATCTGTACTGCTTGACCAATGATTGTCTCTTTAATCTAGTGCGGCCTTTGGCATGGAATTCAAAGTTACATTATTATTTCTTCCACAATTAAACCATAAGTCAGATTTAATAAGATTGTCATTACAATAGTCTTAGGCGGGCTTTGCACACTACGACATCGCAGGTGCGATGTCGGTGGGGTCAAATCGAAAGTGACGCACATCCGGCGTCACTTGCGATGTCGTAGTGTGTAAATCCTAGATGATACGATGAACGAGCGCAAAATCGTCGTCATCGTATCATCGCTGCAGCCTCCGACATTTCCATAATGCCGGGGGAGCGACAGGTACGATGTAGTTCCTCGCTCCTGCGGCAGCACACATCGCTGTGTGTGAAGCCGCAGGAGCGAGGAACTTCACCTTACCTGCCTCCCGGCTGCAATGAGAAGGACGGAGGTGGGCGGGATGTTTACATCATGCACATCTCCGCCCCTCCACTTCAATTGGCCGCCTGCCGTGTGACGTCACTGTGACGCCGCACGACCCGCCCCCTAAGGAAGGAGGCGGGTCGCCGGCCAGAGGGACGTCGCACGGCAGGTATGTGCGTGTAAAGCTGCCGTAGCGATAATAATCGCTACGGCAGCTTTCACTATATATCGAACGTGCGACGGGGCGGGACTATCGCTGCAGCATCGGTAACACATTGTTACCGATGTTGCAACGTGCAAAGCCCGCCTTAGGTTGAAGTTTACTAGAATGAAAAAGTCCTAATTTATTTTGAGACACATCCAACAGTTACTGAGTACTTCAATTAAAGCAATTAAAGAGAACCTGTCATCACGATTTTGTAATGTAAAGAAAGTGCTGTAATGGTGCTTTCATGCAGATTAAGTTGATACCTTTGATGAAAAAATCTGCATTGTGTTTCTTCTTTAATCATCATTTAAACTTTCTTTTCTAATTAGATTTTGTGTACTAGTGGCCGGAGTGTACAGAGTCTGGTCCTCCCTGTCTGTGATTCCCCAGCCCCTCCGATGCCGCCAATCTGTGAATGACCTGCCTTTTCTGTATGAAATCTCAGCACTAACCTGTAATTAACAGATGGAGGGGTCGGGGAACCACAGACAGGGAGGAGAAGACCATGTGTACAGCCTGGCCCCTGTGCACCAAAATCTAAAAAGCAACTTTAAATGATGATTACTGAATAACAACAAAGATTATTTCATCAAAGGTATCAATTTAGTCAGTACAGCACAGCACCATTCTAGCCATGACCTTACTTTAAATAACAAATAACAAAATCATGCTGAGAGGTTTTCTTTAATTAATTAATTAATTAATTCATTCATTCATTCATTCATTCATTAAATTAAATCTCGGCTTGTTATGAGCAACAATGGATATGTATAGCTTTTTTGTGTCATTTTCTGGCTTTAAAATTTAAAAAAATGTTGATCTTGTTTTCTTATGGTAAAACACCCACTTTACTAACCAAACAGTGAATAGTAGAATATTATGGCTTAAAATATGTAAATATTTAATTATAAAAATATGCAAATGAAACAATATATTTCACAAAGTATTTTCTACTCAAAACCTTTAATTCAACAGCATCAAAGGTGATAAGAAAAAGAACCAGATATTGTAGGTTCAGCCTTATTTAAAAGACTACAAATTATATACCTGCCTATATTATTATATTATTATATCTGTATTTTATGTAGCTGTAATAAGGCAATAATAGAAATCAACTGGCCAGATTGTACTAACATCCTATTTTATGTAGCATGTAGGTGTCATTATAGTGTTTTTTAAGGAGAGTCAATGGCCAAAAGAATAACAAAGTGGTCTCTTATTTATAGTGCGAGGTTTTGTCAACAAAAGCAGAAGTGTCTAATATTTGTTTCTTCCTCCACCCCATTTTCATGAATCTTAGGCCAATTCACCAAATATTTACTACAGACATATTCCCAACATAAGAGCAATAAACATTGGGGCAAAACAGGAGCACTGACTCAATGATACACCTGTGACTTTGTTATATAAAATTGTAGAAACTCTGCTTTGCAGTAGAGGCTCGTTGAACACAACACCACTGTACGTATGAGGCTGTAAAGCATACTGTTGATCCAGAAGGGTTGATGAGGCATTTTAGTCATGGTTCTAGGGCTGGGGCTGGAGCAAGTGACTAAAACTATGATTGAATGTAGAGGTCAAGGTTGTGTTCACATTGCTTCCTACCCTCAGATCAGTGACTCCATCAGGATTTACTTCTGAATCCTTGGTGTATCTGCTAATGAGGCCATTTACTTTCCTAATGTAGACAGAGTCATAATGGGCTATGTCAGACACCATTTTTTTTACTATATTCCGCTATAGGAAGCCGGTTCCAAGATGTGGTTGACTGTGTCCTAGACCCCATCTTAAATAGGCCAATATGGCCAAAAATGATGTCTGACAGCTGAAAGTCTCTCGGTTTACATCATTTAATTGAATAGCTCCATTAGAGAATATTCATCAGCACCGTTTTCCAGGTCTTCAGATGTAAACTATGACGGAGCCATTGACATGAGGATATAATGCTCTGTGAATGTAGCCGTAGGCTGCACAATTTAATGAGTGAAATCGCAGCGTCTTGGTTTCATGCATGGAAACTGAATTGCAGTTAAAACCAATTCGTAGAAAAGGAAACAAATCAATCAGTCAATGAAGTCATGACATTCTCTGCCTACTTTTACCATTCCTAGCAACATTTTTTTAATTACTGTTGTTTTTTTTTCACAGTAATGGTAATTCACAACCATCTGGCATCAGTAATATAGTGGAATTGTACCAAGTCTCTGCAGCAATGTGTTTGTAATTGAGCAGTAACAGCTGATAGACTGAATGGAGAATTACTGCTAGTGCAGTTGAGATCTGCAGCTGTGTCTAGGTCCCTTTGGGAAGCTTTTTTATGTTTTAAAGATGATTCTCTGCTAGTCACTTTTTTCAGCATTACAACCATCATCTATCACCATAGCAGTTGCTATGCTAGTGGGTCTTTTAATGCCACCTCTAGGTTTGGCAGGGAATCCAGAAACCTCTGTCTGCTTTATGCATTGCAATATTCAGAAATTATTCAACAATACACTGAGCAGATAGAGGTTTTATTTTAAGAGCCCAGGCCAAGTCAAGCATTGACATTATTGACCAACTGGCAACTTCTTATTACATGGCAATTAGGTGGTGACAAGTCTGGACATTAAATTTTGCTATAGCATAAAGAATTTTCAGGTTCCACCTATAGTTTTTTCATCATCTCCATGGGTTCTTAATATTAAAGCAAGGAGATTGGGGGGTATACGTAATGATATTTGAAGTATGTAGTTTAATGTGCACCTGGTCTAACAGTTCTCAAAATAAAATATTGGTGATAAAATAATGATTCTTCTAGAAAAGTGTCTTAACATAACGGAAGAAGCAGATATTTTCGCATTCATTTTTAGGGTAACAGTAGGAGGATGCTAAAATAGTAAATGTCTTGCTGGACATTGCCACAAATATATGTATTTTCATGTAGCAAGTCCTCATAGATTGCAGATGTAGATTCATTCTGCACAAACCACAGGCAGCTAGAAATTCAGGTTTCCTTGTTACAAACAACTATGTTTTACTCTGGAATTCAGCAGCATTTCAGAGAAAACATAGTTTAACAATGTGTGTGGGAAAGAGAGGAAGGGTCCGCAGAGTGGCTTCCTTTCTATTCTTCTTACATGGCTTGGCTTGATTGACACGTCACTCTGAATTTAAAAAGGAACAAAATAGTTGGAAAATATAAAAAATCTGATGTTATTGAATATATATATAGTAGAGCTCAGTTTATCATTTTTATTATAAAGTTTATACAGAATAATGGGAATAAAATGGAAATAAACAGAAAATAAATCAGCAAGGCAAATATTAATACGGTATGCCTATTCCTGTTAATGTCCTGTAACTTAAAAGTGAGACATGAGTTTTTTAATATTTGCAAGGTGGCATGGGTTTTTTGCTCTACTGACCTTCATTGACTAATTGTAAATCTTTACTCATACGGGAATTTTCTAACTGTCTGGTAATATGGATTTCACTGGTGCAATTATAAATATGACTTGACTTTGTGAACACTCTAATGGTTGGTGCACATGCCTGGAATCTATCTACAAAAGCTCCACCAAAGCACCTCATTAAAATAAACATAATGCTCAGCAATTTCAAAATAACATTGCTTTGCACACCTTACCATCGTATGTCCCTTTTTTACCACTTTAGGAAACCCTAACGTATTAAAAGAAATGACATGCTTTATTCTTTGCACGACCATCACCTGCTCTCTGTACTTAAAGTATAGAGTGGAATATGCCTTCAGCAAAGCCACCACAAGAATGACTGCAAAGCCACCAATGATGATTCTTCAGGAAAATGTACATTAGCATTTTCCTGAAGTGGCTTTGCCTTTGAAGACTTGGTCGCCACCTTCATATCTAAATGATACCATGTGCACATAGCTAAAATATCATGAGCAGTTTCTGGTGATGTGTCTGTTGCAATTTTTTAGATTAATTCATTAAGGTTGGAGTAAACATCAGGACAACTGCGTCAAATCTACTTATTTTCGTACCAAAATATCAAGTCCATTTATTAGTGCAAGTTTCTTTGTGCAAGTAGAGTTGCTTTCTTGTAGAAAAGCTTTCATGGCAGAGATTTTGCATTGTGGATCATCTGTGACTACGGTTATGTTTTTTGTGGGAATAACTCGGTTGAGTCAGTTACCACATGGACATGTAATAAACCGACCTCACTGGAGTCACCGGAATCACATTGGAAAATCTCTAGATACCAATTTTATGGCTATAGTCTACAAACCACAGTACCAAAAACATGTCTGCAATCACATGTGTTCCTGAGCAGAATGCCATAAACACTGACCGTGTATTATCTTGACCAACTATCCTATTCACAATGGGAATTGACACAACTATTAGTATGTTAGACCTAGGCTATATATAGACAATAAATCTGGCATCTGGCATACCATTCTTAATAAAGGGGGTTCTGGAGATAGGTGACAGTTAATTTGGGATTTGTGCAAAATTGCTAAAAACATTGAAATGTTTACTACACATCAAGTTGCACAAAACGTTTGTAATATGTCAAGCAATTCTACGGTAAAATGTTTTTGTGTTGAAACCTGCTTTAGGAATTAAGCTTTTTTTTAACTACTTGATCGAGGGACACCTGCAGTCCACAAATTTGCATGCAACTCAATTTATAGCTTTGTAACATATGTGGCTTCATAGTTAGAATTAATTCTTAGCACTGCAGGAGGACTCCATTTAGAAGAGACCTCTCTCACATATTTCTAAAAGCTATAATAAAGGAATGTGAAAACAGCGTTTACTACAGAATAAAAGACATGTCAAGGGAGATGATAGTAATCTATGAATTTAATACTTTCATGTCCCAGCTATAGAGAAATGTAAATATAAGCTGGTTAATGAGGTGGGTCTGAAGCAGACACAATATCAGACACCATGGAAAAGAAAAGAGGACTTTGAAGGACACAGGTTGGTAGGCTCTGTAGTGGAGGAATGGGTAAGAGGCTCAGAGTGGCAAGAGCTCTATGTAATTAGAGGAGGAGGGTAAAATTGTATGAGAAAGACAAATTTAATAGGCAATAGGGATTCTGTGGGAATATGCAAGGTAGGGAGTAGATACAGCAAAAAAATTGTGTTACAGTAGGTAGATTGTAAGTGGCAGGTGTCGTGTTTGGTGGCTTTGGGCAGGTAGAAGAATGGAGTAGAAGGGAATCGTTAGGACAAAGGGTGATAAATTATTATTATGTATTATTATAGCACCATTTATTCCATGGCAATTTACATGTGAAAAAGGGGCATACATAGACAAATATAATAATCGTGAACAATTCAAGGCACAGACTGGTACAGGAGAAGAGAGGAACCTGCCCACAAGGGTTCACATTCTAAAGTGATGGGGAGGATTCAGTAGGTGAGGGTAGAGCGAGTTTTGCGATGCTATAGTGAACTGAGGGTTATTGCATGTTGTAGACTTGGCAAATGAGGTAGGTCTTCAGGATCCTTTTAAAGGTTTCCATGGTAGGTAAGAATCTTATAGGTTGGGACAGAGAGTTCCACAATATGGTATAAGCACAAGAGAAATCTTGTATGGGATTGTGGGAAGCAAAGATATATGTTGATAATAGCTGGTCCTGTGATGTTCCTCAGATGAGAAGTTGTTTTCTCATAGAAATTGCAATATTTTATGACAGCTGCCAGCAGCTGATATGGGCGACACTCATAATTGTCATGGCTTGGCCCCTTATAGGCTGTATTTCTCTGTGGAAATGTTCTTTCAGCTGAAAGATTTTGGTGAATTTTCAAAGTGGCAATTTGGTTGGTCTTGTGCTCCTGAGCTTTCCCATCTAAGCTACTCATTTGATTGCCCACCAATATTACTCATGTTCTGTATTTCAGGTATATAAAGAGATACTAGAATGGCAGACAATGTACATAAAGTGTTAGCGAATATGTTGGAACCAGAAGAAAAATGATATTTCCACCATTTCTGTTGACAGAAAGAGAATACTAGAGTGACATGATTTTAAATGTGACCTATTCCTTCTTGTATGAAGGTTTTTCTCTAATCACCAAGGACTGACTGGCAGAGTTTCCACCACCGTGACCTAAGGCAATTGCTAGAACAAAGAGAAAGCAGTTCAGCAAAATGCCTTTTACTTTCTCTTCTTCTTGGCCTTTTGTTGAAGTCCTTGAGACCTCCTGCAATTTATAATACTGCTGTCAATTAATTCTCCAATGTCTGTGATGAGACCACACCTTTAATATTTTTCCTGTTAATAGAAGCTAAATTATTGTTTAATGTGTGGTAGACACTTTTTTATTTTACTTTATTTATAGTTGCTAAAATAATTTTAAGTTAGGGAATTTTATCATTTTTATTTATTTTACTATTTTAATGGACCATGCTATATATTCTTTGTAAATTTATTTTCCTTTTGTCACAATCTGAAAGGTTTTTCAAGTAATTATCTGTTGACAAGGGAGTTTTTATTTTATGACATGGTTTCATAGGTCAACGAAAAGGTCAAGGATTTGGTGAATTGAAACACATTGTTAAGAATGTCAAAAGATTTGTGCCACGTTCAGATCAATAATCCAAATTACAGCTATTCAATAGATGTTTGTAAGATAGATGTCTGTGAACTAGTGTCAATGAAATACAGACATCCCTGTACAAGAAGCCAATTGACCGTCCAACATACCTGAAATGGGACAGTTTTCATCCAAAACACATAAAAAACTCTATTGTATACAGCCAGGCTATCAGGTACAATCGGATATGTTCCAACAGTACAGATAGAGACAATCACCTTGAGGGCCTCAGAAAAACCTTTTTGAATCAAGGCTACCACCCAAGAACAATTGAAAACCAGATTATAAGAGCCACCAGAATATCAAGAAACCATCTTCTACATTATAAAACCAAAGAAGAGAACAACCGGGTCCCTCTTGTAGTCACCTACAATCCACATCTGGAGGTGTTTAGAGGAGCTGCACGGAAACTACAACCATTACTGCAAAAAGATGCCCGGTTAAAATCTATTTTTCCAGACCCCCCACTTCTGTGTTTTAGACAGCCCCCAAATCTAAGAAGCATCATTGTCAGAAGCTCCCTGTCCTCTCCAACACCAACAGGAACATTTCCCTGCAACCAGAAAAAATGCAAGACCTGTCCATTAATATTGACAACGGACAAGATAAAGATTCCCAGATCACATCAGGACTACAAGATCCCAGGTACGTTCAGCTGCACCACAACCAATGTGGTGTACTTAATTATATGTACCAAATGTCCAACTGGGGGTCTGTATGTAGGGGAGACAGGACAACAGCTCAGGACAAGGATGAATTCTCACCGCCACACAATTAGAGAAAAAAGGATGGATCTACCTGTGGCCAAACATTTTTGTAACCCAGACCACAGCATCATGGACATGAAATTGCTGGTATTGAAAGGAAACTTCAAGTCCCAGAGAGACAGGAGACTATGGGAGTACAAACTTATGATGACCTTTGACACATTCAGAGAAGGAATGAATGTGTCTCATGGATTCATGTCTTTTTACATCAGTTAAAAGATGTGCTCCTCTGACCATCCGAGCATGTCACAGCCCTGGACCAGACCCTTATCAAAGGACAATAAAACTTTCACACTGAACTGCAGCAGTATTTATGGCTAGAACAGCTTGTCCCCCTGCCATAGAGATAGTTCTGTTTCATATAACTTGTTCTTTTTTTTTTTTTTTTTTTTTTTTTTTTTTTTTTTTTTTTACTGCACTATTCTAAGTCCTGTTGTGTATAAATACGTGACTCTTCAGATTTTGTGTTATACCATGCCTGATGAAGAGACCTGAGTAGTCTCGAAAGCTTGCAATTATTACCATCTTTTCAGTTAGCCATTAAAAGGTATCAACCACTGAGGACTCTCTGTTCTTTTAAACAATTTTTTTATCTCTACTGGCTAACACGGTACAAAGATATATTTTACTTGTATCAAAATGGAGGATACCAGAATGTACCGCATCTTTATGGAACTAAAGACACTTCTGAAGAAACGCGCACAACTGGACAGCGACATATTTTTCTTATCCAAATGCAAAAAGGAGAATCTGATCCCCAAAGGACTCTGGATTACAAACCCAATTCTACATACCTACAATACCCATTATGCACAAAACCTTTGTCACAGGACTTCTGAGAGACTAAGGAATCACCTTTTGCATGTCTTCTACAGCATCAAGAGTAAAATCCAGAGGGAATTTGAAACACAAAGGAAGACACTTCCAGAAAGCACAGAACAAGAAGTACAACAATACTACTACAGACTACGAACCCTTCTGATCCACAACAAGGAAAAGAAGCTACACAGACTGCGCCTCAATTCAGGACTTAATACAAACAGGTGGAGAACAAAGCCAAAACCTGACAACTTGGAAACCAAGTCCATTCAAGGCACAAAAGCATCTAACTGTGTTATCAATCTCTCGGATTACAAACCAAACAAAATGGAAGTTGCTGTGCTTTCTAGAGGACTCTCATTTTGTCCGACTAAAGCTCTAGACAAAATTGAACTCTGCAGCGACATGGAAGATTACTTCAGGAGACTACGTCTGAGGGAATATTTTAGCGATGCAGATGTTTCAGAATCCTCCCAGACTGAAGGAAGACGGATCTTGACAACCAGGAAAAGATCAGATTGGACACCTCCACCAGGACGCAACCCTCATCTGGATAACTATATAGACACTTTCAGACATTTGGTAAAATCCACTTTCCTAGACACACACAGGAGGCAACCATCCAACATCAGTGCCCAGGAGAGAAGGGCCATAAAATCTTTGAAAACCAACAAAGAAATCATCATTAAACCTGCAGACAAGGGGGGTGCAATAGTCATGATGAACAAATCAGACTACATGAAGGAAGCACACAGACAACTGATGGACACACGCTACTATAAGAAATTGGAGTCTGACCCTACACAGGACTATTACAAGGAACTTAACAAGTTGGCCTCTTGTCTGCCTGACATATCCATAAGAACTGATGAACTGATACCGGTGAGTCCAAGAATAGGCACATTCTACATGCTTCCCAAAATTCACAAATCTGGAAACCCAGGAAGACCCATCATTTCATGTGTGGGCACCCTCACTGAACAAGTCTCTGGATGGGTAGAGGGTATCCTTAAACCCTTGGTAAGGGATACAACCAGCTACATCCAGGACACTACTGACCTATTGAAAAAACTATCAGCAATAGGTCCTCTTCCAGAGGGAACCATCCTTGCCACCATGGATGTGGAATCCTTGTACTCGAATATTCCACACCAGGATGGATTAAATGCTTGCAAAAGTTTCCTGGAAAATACAGGAACTGATGCCAATTCTGTGGTGAAGCTTACAAAATTTATCCTCACCCATAATTACTTTGAATTTGACAATGACATGTATCTACAGGAGACTGGGACTGCAATGGGAAGCAAAATGGCACCACAATATGCAAATCTTTTCATGGCCAAGCTTGAGAGTGACTTTTTATCCTCTTGTCCTATCAGGCCTCTGGCCTACTACCGTTACATTGATGATATTCTAATCATCTGGACAGAGTCTGAGGAGCAGCTGAAGACCTTCCATGAACAATTTAATCAGTTTCATCCCACCATCAACCTAACACTCAACTACTCCTGCACGGAAATCAACTTCTTGGACACCATCATTAAACTACGGAACAATGAAATACAGACATCCCTGTACAAGAAGCCAATTGACCGTCCAACATACCTGAAATGGGACAGTTTTCATCCAAAACACATAAAAAACTCTATTGTATACAGCCAGGCTATCAGGTACAATCGGATATGTTCCAACAGTACAGATAGAGACAATCACCTTGAGGGCCTCAGAAAAACCTTTTTGAATCAAGGCTACCACCCAAGAACAATTGAAAACCAGATTATAAGAGCCACCAGAATATCAAGAAACCATCTTCTACATTATAAAACCAAAGAAGAGAACAACCGGGTCCCTCTTGTAGTCACCTACAATCCACATCTGGAGGTGTTTAGAGGAGCTGCACGGAAACTACAACCATTACTGCAAAAAGATGCCCGGTTAAAATCTATTTTTCCAGACCCCCCACTTCTGTGTTTTAGACAGCCCCCAAATCTAAGAAGCATCATTGTCAGAAGCTCCCTGTCCTCTCCAACACCAACAGGAACATTTCCCTGCAACCAGAAAAAATGCAAGACCTGTCCATTAATATTGACAACGGACAAGATAAAGATTCCCAGATCACATCAGGACTACAAGATCCCAGGTACGTTCAGCTGCACCACAACCAATGTGGTGTACTTAATTATATGTACCAAATGTCCAACTGGGGGTCTGTATGTAGGGGAGACAGGACAACAGCTCAGGACAAGGATGAATTCTCACCGCCACACAATTAGAGAAAAAAGGATGGATCTACCTGTGGCCAAACATTTTTGTAACCCAGACCACAGCATCATGGACATGAAATTGCTGGTATTGAAAGGAAACTTCAAGTCCCAGAGAGACAGGAGACTATGGGAGTACAAACTTATGATGACCTTTGACACATTCAGAGAAGGAATGAATGTGTCTCATGGATTCATGTCTTTTTACATCAGTTAAAAGATGTGCTCCTCTGACCATCCGAGCATGTCACAGCCCTGGACCAGACCCTTATCAAAGGACAATAAAACTTTCACACTGAACTGCAGCAGTATTTATGGCTAGAACAGCTTGTCCCCCTGCCATAGAGATAGTTCTGTTTCATATAACTTGTTCTTTTTTTTTTTTTTTTTTTTTTTTTTTTTTTTTTTTTTTACTGCACTATTCTAAGTCCTGTTGTGTATAAATACGTGACTCTTCAGATTTTGTGTTATACCATGCCTGATGAAGAGACCTGAGTAGTCTCGAAAGCTTGCAATTATTACCATCTTTTCAGTTAGCCATTAAAAGGTATCAACCACTGAGGACTCTCTGTTCTTTTAAACAATTTTTTTATCTCTACTGGCTAACACGGTACAAAGATATATTTTACTTGTATCAAAATGGAGGATACCAGAATGTACCGCATCTTTATGGAACTAAAGACACTTCTGAAGAAACGCGCACAACTGGACAGCGACATATTTTTCTTATCCAAATGCAAAAAGGAGAATCTGATCCCCAAAGGACTCTGGATTACAAACCCAATTCTACATACCTACAATACCCATTATGCACAAAACCTTTGTCACAGGACTTCTGAGAGACTAAGGAATCACCTTTTGCATGTCTTCTACAGCATCAAGAGTAAAATCCAGAGGGAATTTGAAACACAAAGGAAGACACTTCCAGAAAGCACAGAACAAGAAGTACAACAATACTACTACAGACTACGAACCCTTCTGATCCACAACAAGGAAAAGAAGCTACACAGACTGCGCCTCAATTCAGGACTTAATACAAACAGGTGGAGAACAAAGCCAAAACCTGACAACTTGGAAACCAAGTCCATTCAAGGCACAAAAGCATCTAACTGTGTTATCAATCTCTCGGATTACAAACCAAACAAAATGGAAGTTGCTGTGCTTTCTAGAGGACTCTCATTTTGTCCGACTAAAGCTCTAGACAAAATTGAACTCTGCAGCGACATGGAAGATTACTTCAGGAGACTACGTCTGAGGGAATATTTTAGCGATGCAGATGTTTCAGAATCCTCCCAGACTGAAGGAAGACGGATCTTGACAACCAGGAAAAGATCAGATTGGACACCTCCACCAGGACGCAACCCTCATCTGGATAACTATATAGACACTTTCAGACATTTGGTAAAATCCACTTTCCTAGACACACACAGGAGGCAACCATCCAACATCAGTGCCCAGGAGAGAAGGGCCATAAAATCTTTGAAAACCAACAAAGAAATCATCATTAAACCTGCAGACAAGGGGGGTGCAATAGTCATGATGAACAAATCAGACTACATGAAGGAAGCACACAGACAACTGATGGACACACGCTACTATAAGAAATTGGAGTCTGACCCTACACAGGACTATTACAAGGAACTTAACAAGTTGGCCTCTTGTCTGCCTGACATATCCATAAGAACTGATGAACTGATACCGGTGAGTCCAAGAATAGGCACATTCTACATGCTTCCCAAAATTCACAAATCTGGAAACCCAGGAAGACCCATCATTTCATGTGTGGGCACCCTCACTGAACAAGTCTCTGGATGGGTAGAGGGTATCCTTAAACCCTTGGTAAGGGATACAACCAGCTACATCCAGGACACTACTGACCTATTGAAAAAACTATCAGCAATAGGTCCTCTTCCAGAGGGAACCATCCTTGCCACCATGGATGTGGAATCCTTGTACTCGAATATTCCACACCAGGATGGATTAAATGCTTGCAAAAGTTTCCTGGAAAATACAGGAACTGATGCCAATTCTGTGGTGAAGCTTACAAAATTTATCCTCACCCATAATTACTTTGAATTTGACAATGACATGTATCTACAGGAGACTGGGACTGCAATGGGAAGCAAAATGGCACCACAATATGCAAATCTTTTCATGGCCAAGCTTGAGAGTGACTTTTTATCCTCTTGTCCTATCAGGCCTCTGGCCTACTACCGTTACATTGATGATATTCTAATCATCTGGACAGAGTCTGAGGAGCAGCTGAAGACCTTCCATGAACAATTTAATCAGTTTCATCCCACCATCAACCTAACACTCAACTACTCCTGCACGGAAATCAACTTCTTGGACACCATCATTAAACTACGGAACAATGAAATACAGACATCCCTGTACAAGAAGCCAATTGACCGTCCAACATACCTGAAATGGGACAGTTTTCATCCAAAACACATAAAAAACTCTATTGTATACAGCCAGGCTATCAGGTACAATCGGATATGTTCCAACAGTACAGATAGAGACAATCACCTTGAGGGCCTCAGAAAAACCTTTTTGAATCAAGGCTACCACCCAAGAACAATTGAAAACCAGATTATAAGAGCCACCAGAATATCAAGAAACCATCTTCTACATTATAAAACCAAAGAAGAGAACAACCGGGTCCCTCTTGTAGTCACCTACAATCCACATCTGGAGGTGTTTAGAGGAGCTGCACGGAAACTACAACCATTACTGCAAAAAGATGCCCGGTTAAAATCTATTTTTCCAGACCCCCCACTTCTGTGTTTTAGACAGCCCCCAAATCTAAGAAGCATCATTGTCAGAAGCTCACTGTCCTCTCCAACACCAACAGGAACATTTCCCTGCAACCAGAAAAAATGCAAGACCTGTCCATTAATATTGACAACGGACAAGATAAAGATTCCCAGATCACATCAGGACTACAAGATCCCAGGTACGTTCAGCTGCACCACAACCAATGTGGTGTACTTAATTATATGTACCAAATGTCCAACTGGGGGTCTGTATGTAGGGGAGACAGGACAACAGCTCAGGACAAGGATGAATTCTCACCGCCACACAATTAGAGAAAAAAGGATGGATCTACCTGTGGCCAAACATTTTTGTAACCCAGACCACAGCATCATGGACATGAAATTGCTGGTATTGAAAGGAAACTTCAAGTCCCAGAGAGACAGGAGACTATGGGAGTACAAACTTATGATGACCTTTGACACATTCAGAGAAGGAATGAATGTGTCTCATGGATTCATGTCTTTTTACATCAGTTAAAAGATGTGCTCCTCTGACCATCCGAGCATGTCACAGCCCTGGACCAGACCCTTATCAAAGGACAATAAAACTTTCACACTGAACTGCAGCAGTATTTATGGCTAGAACAGCTTGTCCCCCTGCCATAGAGATAGTTCTGTTTCATATAACTTGTTCTTTTTTTTTTTTTTTTTTTTTTTTTTTTTTTTTTTTTACTGCACTATTCTAAGTCCTGTTGTGTATAAATACGTGACTCTTCAGATTTTGTGTTATACCATGCCTGATGAAGAGACCTGAGTAGTCTCGAAAGCTTGCAATTATTACCATCTTTTCAGTTAGCCATTAAAAGGTATCAACCACTGAGGACTCTCTGTTCTTTTAAACAATTTTTTTGTGAACTAGTGTGTATGTGATGTGTCCTAATGATTCTCACAAGTGAGCTCAGATGCCAATCAGAAGAGGAAGATTTTGTAAGTATATATAGGAATTTGAGTCGAAATGGAATTGGGCATAGAATCTATTTATCTGTAAAAAAATAAAAAAATAAAATGGAGGAAGAAAATCTTAATAAAAAGAACAACCTATATTTATAATTAATCAGAAACATAACATAGGCATGATAAAAAATATTTATTTAAAGAGTATGGGACACAGAGATCCAGAGTAACAATACAAGTCTTGTATACTATAAAGAATACCTAATCACGCATGTCTATATATTTACATGGTCTATTTAAGGATTTATTCACATCACATGGTCATGTTACATTTTAATCTATGATTTCCTAAAACCCAAAAAATGTAACATGACCATACCTGTTTACACTGACAGACCCAAGGGGACAAGGCAAATTGAGCAATTTATACACATTGGCTGCCATTGAATTTGGCACTACAAGTCCTTTTTTCAGAGGTTGCTGCACCTCCGAGAACATTAATCTTTTATGCTGAATTTTAGATAATTTCATCCAATGAATAAGTGTTTTGCATGTTAATTGGGTGATCAGCAGCCTGCTAACATAGCAATACATACAATCATAAAGAGTATTTATACCAACACTCGTTCAAGATTATTTTGCAGTATAAATGCACCTAAAGCCTCTAGCAGGGAGAGGCAGCTGCTTACTTTAGCAAGAGCTACAGGTCATCACAGGAAAATCAGCGAACAAATCCACAACTAATGAAAATTTAGAATTTTTTCTACTTGCGTTACTATACCTTTGATACTGGTTAAAGCATTAACCCCTTAATGATCCATGATATACTATGCCATCATAGGTCATCTCTCTGCTTTTGATGCGGACTCAAACATTATGGCTCTCGGAAAAAGGAGAGGAAAAAACAAAAGTGCAAAGAATTACCCTGTCCTTGAGGGGTTAATATTCTCTTTTCTGTTTTTGTTTTCCAGTGTTTGATTACTTTTTTTTATGCCTTGTTTCTTCCAACTAGCAAGCTAACTACAAGGCATTATAGGCAGATTTGAACAAGTAGATTTCATGGATTCAAGATTCAATCCAATTCCTGCATGATTTTTTTTAGCATTTAGTAAATTGCTCAGTTAATCAGATCCAATATCCAATTCAATAATATAAAGTGTATTATTTCCAGAGAGATTAAAGCAGGCTTTACACCCAATGACATCGCTAACGAGATGTTGTTGGGGTCACGGAATTCATGACGCACATCTGGCCTCGTTAGCGACGTCGTTGCGTGTGAAATGCACGAACGACAGTTAATGATCAAAATTACTCACCTAATCATTGATCGTTGACTGGTCGTTCTAATCCCAATTATTGTTGCTGTTGCAGGTTGCAAGTTGTTCGTCGTTCCTGCGGCAGCACACATCGCTATGTGTGACACCGCATGAACGAGGAACATCACCGTAACTGCGGCTGCCTGCAATGAAGAAGGAAGGAGGTGGGCGGGATGTTCCGCCCGCTCATCTCCGGCCCTCCGCTTCTTTTAGGCGGCCACTTAGTGACGCTGCTGTGACGCCGAACGAACCTCCCCCTTAAAGAAGAGATTTTTGGCGGCCACAGTGACGTCTGTGAAAAGGTAATTGGGTGTGACGCTGCAGTAGCGATATTGTTCGCTACGGCAGTGATCACCCCATGACGCACCACCCATGAGGGCGGGTGCTATGGCTCATGACATCGCTAGCGATGGTGCAGCATGTAAAGCTCACTTAAGGAATATTGCTTCATTTAATAGCACATAATTCTGCAGTACACAATTTAAAATCCAAAATTCAGATTTGCTGTCTAGTTTTTGGTAGGACAATGACAGACTTTGCAATTATTCAGATTCTACCCTTAATAGGGATATTAAGCAGAAGTGCAACTTGAAACCTGTGGGGCACATTGCAAAATCTGTATCAAAATGATTACAATAAAAGGCAGGTACGCCTAGACCCTTCTTTAAGAAAAGGTCCTAAAGGGCATTCTTCAACATAGAAAATAATAGTATTACAATAGGTGGACAAGGAGGACCATATTATGGATTAGAAATGCACAATCATATCATATTTATAGGTATAAGTTGCACTACCAAAACCTCTACCTTAGGATACTCATGTCTCATAGACAGAGGTGGACACCGCGTCATACCTGACTACACCAGTAGTTCTGAGGACCTCTGCACGCACACTGATGAAGTTCTTTGACCGAAACGTCTGTGCTTGTGCTGGTCCTACAAATTCTTCTCAACAAAAAGACCACTATGCACATTTTTTTTGATTGCCAAGTTTCTACATTTATTTAAGTTTTCATACCGCTGAAAAAATAAAAAGATACTAGTTTAAAGTCTGAGAAAATCCTTAAAATGGTGCCGACAATCATTAATGTGGTGCCGATACAGAGGCATAAATTTAAGCTGTAATTTATAAGACAAATGCATAAGATACTTTACATATGAACAATTTCCCTTTCTTACATGTTTTTTTATTGTGTGCATGAGAAACACAGATTGATTTTGTCAGTATTTTTTGTTTAACAATAATCCGGTCTTTAGAAAAGCATGGCTAAAGGCAGGTTTTTCTGTTTTAGTTGGTTAATGGAAGCATAATATATGATTTGTGCATCATGAAAATGAACAGTAAATAAGTGAAATCAATAGTAGAGATTGGAGAATCAATTCGCAAGACTTCAGTCCATCAGCCAGGTCAGATCTCCGTGACTGCTGGACAGGAGGCCCATGAATCTCTTTTTCTTCCGATATTCTTGGCTCTTATTTGATAAGTCGAGCTGGTGTGAAGTCATCAATGAGGCATGAAGCACACATGACATCACATATCAATATAATCAAAAGAAGAGCCAGGAATGCAAAGAGGTAAGGGGATTCGAAAGCTTTCTTTACAGCCGTCATGGAGAACTCACTGTCACGGTCATGTCATAGGTAACAGACAGTCCTACAGTGTCTTACTATAGAAGGTCACAGCATTTGGCTACTCAAACTACTTCCTGACCTATTATTTCTACTTGATTTTAATTCCTTTCCCTTTAGGAGCCTGTGGAGTACCTCAGCCTTTCAGCTGGTGTTCATTAGTAGTTCCCTTGTCTTTATATACCTTCACTTCCTTTACTTGGTTCTGGAGATATTTCATAGGCCTTTATGAAGTATTTAGTGCAAGCAGTAGGCTTGAATTCATCTGGAAAATCATGGTGGATGTTGCAGTTCCTCTCCCTGAGTCTACTGGAGATAAGCTGTTTGTTCTTTTCCCATTTGTTATCCATTTGTGTCCTTTAGCACATAGTGGGGTTGACGAAGAGCTCTCTCTATCCACTCCCTACCTAGGGCCCAGATCATTGTCAGCCTATGGCCAGTAATCTAGCTGGGCGTGTATGTGTGGACCCTATCTAGGGTGGTGAGAGAACCCAGTGCTACACGGTGTGCCTGGTTAGGCAGGGGTGAACATCTCTTCCCTCTCTAGACATAGGGTTTCCATTTCCTTTTGTTGTTCGCTTAGTCATTCCTCGTGCCTAGCGTGATACTGACCTAGCCAATGGACTGGAATCTTGAATCTACCATCTCTAATCATTAGATATTATACATGTTGCTCACAAGGTTTACTGTTTTTGAATAGAAAAATATTTTAGTACATGTTATGATACTATTTATTGTGAAGGTAAGAAAATGGTTGCTCTTCAATCCATGGTTACAGATCCATAATTATAGTTTTATGGACTCAAAATGGCCTTAAAGCCTTGGGTAAGGTGGAGAGAGGCAAAGGTCTCTTTGGCACACATGACAAAACCAATACTATAAAATTTTGAAACCTAGAGACTACTCTAAAATTTTTAATTTGACAAATTTGCTAAACATTCCAAAGAAATGTGATTCTTGGTGAATTTGTAGGAATCCAAAGTATCCAGTTGCCCGGGAAATTGTGTTTGAAAGTTTTCACTCTGCCTCAAACATGAATGTTTATCATAGCTTTTCTTTCATATTTACACTACTTTTCTCTTTATTATTATGTTGCTGCTAATTTGTATTTATTTGCCACAACCATTGTAGAGCTTCAATGTTTTCGTAAGATTTTTGAAAATTGAAGGAAATCCTGAATTATAGGAAAAAGATGCAACACTACCACAAAATGTGAAAAAGCCTTACAGTTTAGTCAATCTTTCATGGTTTTCTTTCCTTATCTCTATGGCTGTGAGTTATAAAAATCATCTAACTATCCATTTTACCACAAAATGGGAGCTGCATTTTTTTGCTTCTGCTTTTATAGAGGTTTTGATAGTCCCCTTAGATTGCTATACCACATGAAATGATAGCTACAAATAATTCACGGGAAGGCCTGTTTGAGGTCTCACTATTGGGTTGCCAACTGTCCAGAAATACCAGGATAGTCTGTAAAAATATTGCTCTTTTTTGCCATTTCTGTGATTTTTATGAAACTGTAGAAAGTTATACAGATTATTTCTACTATAATTATCATGATTTTACAGCTTACAATGAATGCGGTTTAGGGCTAGAGATGAGCGATCCTGATTGGCAAAGATCGTAAAATGTTAAAATCGTACAATCTTTGATTGGATCAGATTAGAGATCTGAACATTTACCACAAAAGTCGTCAATCTTACCAATGATCGGTAAATGTTCATATGGCAAAAACCATCCTCTCCCTTACCATCACAGGGATTCAAGTATTTGTATGGCTGTGATTGGCCACTGTAAAAAAAACAACAAAGGAAGCAAAACGGTTAAAGCAGTATATACTTACCGAGTCTCTCTGCCTCTGCAGCACTACTTCCGAGGCGGATAACTATCCCTAATACATATTCACTGTTTTCCCTGCCCACCAGTGTCTCTGATTGGATGTAGTCAGACCGCACCATCCTCTCCCTGCCCACCAGTGTCTCTGAATGGATGCAGTCAGACTGCACCATCCTCTCCTTGCCCATTACAGGATTCAAGTATTTGTATGGCTGTGCTTGACCACTGTAAAAAAAGCAAAGGAAGCAAAAGGGTTAAAGCAGTATATACTTAGCGAGTCTCCCTGCCTCTGCAATGCTTCTCCCATGGACAATAATTATCCCTTATACATATACACTGTTTTCCCTGTCCAACGGCGTCTCTGATTGGCTGCAGTCAGA